>NW_006356905.1:0-622 GCF_000327345.1 Myotis davidii
AAAAAAACACTGGAGCATATTTATACTCTGTGTGTGCCCTGTTGTTTTGATCCCAACATAAAAACAAAATGTCAGCTGGCACACACACAGGTGAGAGAAATTCACCTCTCACATTATAAACCAAAATGATACCCAAAATGACACTTAGTAAAACCTCATTCTACTCCCTTTATGAGCATCATATTTATGACTAACTTTGCATCTGGTTTTATTAACTTCTTGGTAATTGTGTGACTTTTTTTTGTATCTAGGATGCAACTTTGAATGTTGCTTCTTGTAGGTTTGATCTCTTCTTTACATTTAGAAAAAAAAAACACCTAATATCATCTTGAAAATGTTATTTTGTACTTTTTCTGGTTAGGGATATGAGATTTTTTTAATTTACTGAGGAGGTAACTGTGCTATATTTGAAAATCCCGTAAATGTTTAAACACCTTCATGTACTGCTTATTAGAATGAATTTGAGGAAGTTAAATCAGTAGAGTGGAATCAGAGAATAGATGTGGAGAGTTGCGAATATTAAGGGTTCAGAGATGATTCTTACATTTCTCATTTGTTGAACGAATGTAATGAAGCCTCCAATTGAGATAGACACTCTAGAACAGCGGTTCTCAACCTGTGG
>NW_006356906.1:0-622 GCF_000327345.1 Myotis davidii
GCCTCCCCCCAAGTAAAAAAACATTAGCTACCCAGCTCTGAAGCTATAGTACAATGAAAAGGAAAATGGTTAGAGTTGTTGGTATTCTTCCCATAACTTTTAAACATTGGAAAATATGAAGAACACATTTTCTAACCTGTAAGTTCAGATTTCAGCAATGATGGGGTATGAAAGGAAAGATGTTAAGGTAGAATTGGGTTCTTTTCTGATGACCCAATGTAGCTGTGTCTCCACCTTCTTCAGTCTAGCAGACATGCAACCTTGTGGAGACACACTTTGAAAAGAATGAAAATGAATAGAGTGTTTTCATATTCCCTTTCTCTGGGCTCCACCTATATAATTCATTGACCATCCACACACCAACTACTCATAGGAAAATATCCATTTGCAAATAGGCAAATGTGTCCTACCAGACAGAGGGATTGAGCCCATGTACTTACTCAAAATGGGCAGACACAGAGCAAGCTTTGTGTAGAATTCTCGTATCAGACCAATAAGGTGTGCAGTTTGAGAAATCTAAGGACATGCACTTACTTCATGACAGCCATGGCTAATGTTGCATGCCAACCACTCTAACACCTTTGTACTAAACCTCCTGGTTCATAGGTCGCTGCTCAACCAC
>NW_006356907.1:0-622 GCF_000327345.1 Myotis davidii
TTGATGTTTGTATCTCTCTCTCCCTCTCTTTTCCTGTATGAAATCAATAAAAATACATTAAAAAAAACCACTCACCCAAATTGCTCATTTGTGATACAGGTCAGTAAGCTTCAATAGTTACTTGGGTGTTCTTTGGTCCTTACCTCACTGCACCTCTATCCATCACTGGAACTAACTGAACTATCCTTTCTTCCTTATGCAGGGACTTCCCTTGGTTTTCAAACATCTGCACTCCGATTTCTCTCCATTTCTCCTCTCTGACTACTCCTTTCTCTCAGCTGCAGTCTCCTCTCTCCCTGTGGTCCCTGGACTCTGTTCTCGCTTCAGTTAATATGCTCGCTCAGTCACATCTGCAGGGATGACCTTCAGCCACTCCTTCTCCAGCCAGGATCTCTCCTTCCCCGGAGCGTTAGAGCCAGATATCTCACTCGCAGGGCTCGTCCCTTTGACATGTATCTCAGTTGGCATGTGCAGACCTGAACGCAGCACCCCCTCACCCGGCATCACCTGCTCACCCACGTGGTCTTCCTTCCCATGAATTATACCAATTATTTTCCATGACCCATGCTATACCTGTCCTCTGTCCGTCTTGGGTTGTTTTCTGAATCTTTATCTACGTATA
>NW_006356908.1:0-622 GCF_000327345.1 Myotis davidii
TTATTCTCTGGAGCATTTGAGATCTTGCTTCCTCACTTATGTTGACAGTTTAGTTCAACTACACTCATAACAATATTCTACAAGTCTAGACATCTCTTTATGTTGACAATATATAAATATAGATGGGTGTATGTGTTTGTGTGTATCTCTCTATCTTTTTCTTGTCTCAAATCAAAGTATCTCACTAATTCTTTAAGCTTTACATTAATACTAGTTGTTTCATGAAGCTTCTCAGACACCCTTGGTCCATAAAATTGTTCCTAATTAGAAATGCCCACACCCTATGGTATGTATATCTTCTGGAGAATGAAGGTCATTCTGCTTTGTATCAGATTTATGTATTTTTAACACATCTTTTCCCATAAATACACGGTCAGTCCATAGGATGCAAGGTCCAAAACTTACTCATCTTTGTATTTTAATCAGTATCAAGTGTAATGACATGCATATCCAAAATCCAAATTATATGCTTATTAGAATTAAACTGTATTAAACCCTGGTGATTTTCCCTGAGAAGAAAGAATATTAATGAATATGTTAAAGACTTTTGCAATCTCAGGGTTTAAAACATCAGAAATGACTACTTATACTGAAGCATGGTGGCAACCATGCTTGGTGGGAA
>NW_006356909.1:0-622 GCF_000327345.1 Myotis davidii
CTGTGCATGAATTCGTGCACCAGCCCCCTAGTATATACATAATAAGGGATTACAAATGGGAAAACAAACACACACCCAGACTAGTGAAGGAGTCTCTAGGGAAATGCAAAAGACAACAGGGGAGAGAAAAACAAGAGCACTTAGAGGAAATGTTAATCTTTGACGTTTTTAGTTAAAGCAAACAAACAGAGCTTAACTCCAGCTACATATGGGGAGCAGGCCAGCATCTAATAAGATAATTATACAGATGTAAATCCTAGTTGAAATGATCCTTTCCAAATACATATTAGTAAAATTAAAAGCTTTTCCCCAATTAGCTTACATTCCACACTAAGAAAGTTTTGGTCCTTCCTTCTAGAATACAATACCTGTATATTCAAGTAACTGACACTAAGAAGAAACAGTATGTGACCTAACACAATCTTCCAACAACACCTAAACATTCATCATACCTACACTCTCGGTCTTCTCACAAGTTTTAAAAGTTGTTTTCTAGTATTATTTTATTTTCTCTGAAATCTTGGTTTCTCTAGGACAAACTGCAAATATCAGAATTAAGAGTAACTTTATAAAAAGTAGTATCACTGCTACTTCTCTACAGCTTACCTGGAAAACCATCTAT
>NW_006356910.1:0-622 GCF_000327345.1 Myotis davidii
TTTGAGTTTAGGGCACTTAAGAAACATCAGGTTCCAGAAGGGCACTCTGACCTTCCCCTTTCTTCCTAAAATCAGTAAATACAAATCCCAAGTGCAAGGTGCCCTTCTGTACTGGGAGAAATAATGACATGGTTATCATCTAGGATAAAAAATTGATCAATGACATTGTTACCATCTAGGATGAAAGAGGTTTATACAAACATCTTGTTAAAATAATTTTTATCTTCTTTTAGCCTTCTACTTAATTTAGTCACTTTTCCATGCCTCTCTTTTTTCTAGCTAATGTAAAAGCAAGTCAAAATTTTCTTATTTCTTGGCGTCTTCATTTCCTTACAAGGGTTCCTATGTCACATAAAAGTTACATTAAATAAATTTATATGCTTTTCTCCTAAGAATCTGTCTCTGTCAGTTTAATTTTCAGAAGCAGCTAGGAACCCTAAGAGGGTTAAGGAAAACTGTTCTCCTTCTCTACACTTTGGTAGAGGGTCACTGAACTAATTTAAGATTATCAACAGGTTGTTAAAATTTCAGTATTGATTAAAAGTTGCATAGATTTATCATTAGAGAATAATTTTTAAAGAGCCTTGTGATGGGTTCACTCTCTTAATCAAGAATCATATGA
>NW_006356911.1:0-622 GCF_000327345.1 Myotis davidii
CTCCAGGAATTGGTGAACCTGGGGAAGGCAGCCTCTCTGGGTCAGCAAGGGCCCTGATTTAAAAGCACCAGAAATGCCTGGTTGATGCCTAGGTCACAATGCTAATGGTGCAGGAACAGAATGTGAACCTAGGTCTGGCTGCAGAGCAATCAGTCCCTAAGGACTCCGCTATCCTTCCTTGGAGGAAATGCCATGGCCTTCCTTCACCCCTTGCATGCTCTGTCCAGTTACTCCAATCAGCAGCAATACAGAAAGAAGGGGAGGTTTCTGTCCATGCCTGTGACAAAGGCAGGATCTGGTTATGTGGAGTGAAATCTTGCTGACTTTACCAACCAGTTTGTTTTGTTTTTTAAGCTCAGATAAGTTATAACGTTCACTGAGCTTTCGTTTTCTCACCTGCAAAGAGGAAGTAAGAATGCTTAGTCTGAGGAGTTGTTTTAAAGATTAGAACATGTGTTAGCATTGTCTGTTGAGGAATCACCCAGGGAAGTTTCCTCTCTGGGGAATTCTTGTTGCCAGGAAAGCATAAGCAAACACTTAATACTTTTTAAAAATACTTTTTCATGAGTATAATTACAGTGATGTTTACACAAAAAGTACTTTTATGAGCCGAATGCTTGTG
>NW_006356912.1:0-622 GCF_000327345.1 Myotis davidii
TCTCTTGGACCTAGTTTCCTTGTTTGCAAAGCAGCAAAATTATCTCCCTCACTCTTTGTTGTGAAGTTAAATGGAATAATACATGAAAACTGCCTATCACATTCCTGCAATCTGGAGTGGGTGTTCAATTACAGTCTTCTCCCACTCCTTATTTCTGCACTCAAATAATCAAGCATGCAGAGAAAATGATCCGCGCAAATTAAACTAAGAGTAGTAACATCAGAAACTCAAGAGCTATTGCTCTAGAGAAATGCCAGAGAGACAAACATTTCATCTTAATCTGTTGTGATTCACATCTAATCTGCCGGTAGGAAGCTTGTTTCATGATCAATCTTGGTATATGTCACCCTTGAGACAGCTGCAGAAAGACAGGTACACCTAAGGTGAATGACCCAAAATAGTCTAGAAAAATGAAAACAAGAGGTTTCACTATGACTTTTTTTTAATAGAACCATTACATATTTGCATTCTTATAAAATATCAAATTTATCTTCCAGTCAGCAAGTGAGGATAGGAAAAGGAGTATGGTACAGCTTACATGAACCCATCAATGCCTGAAGTTCTCTTGGTATGAATTATGTAACTTTGATAGTGGTATTTACATTTGTCAGATATTTTTTTT
>NW_006356913.1:0-622 GCF_000327345.1 Myotis davidii
CCCTGTTAAACTATTAAATACAAAAGTGTAACTATACTAAAGTGTTACAAGTGACTCCATTTAGTGAAGATATCATAGTTACTATCTCTCTATAAATGTCTCATAGATATAGATTTACAAATTGAGTTTCTTTCCTTAATGGCACATTAATGTGCCTGGGTGTCTGTTGCATAACTCCTCTTGAATTTAGCATAAATATTTCAAGAAAGAGTGAGAAAAACTCATTTCATTATCACCTCTAAAACATGTCATCTTTCATATGTAAATCTCTATAAATAATGCAATCACCAACCCAATTATCCAACTCTTCATCAGCAATTGTAGGCAATTAACCCCAAGATTCTGGATTTTCTCTTTGTTTCCTTTCTCAAATCCACCCACTTCTGTCTATTCCTTCTATTACTCACTTATTTGTGATCACTATCATCTTTTGCCCTTAATTTTCCCTTGCCTCAAAGAAAAATATACCTTAAGGACATTCCAGAGAACAGTATCCCCATGATGGAAGTCCTGTAATTGGAAGAATCAACTTCATGTCAGGAAAGTACAAAATATAAGAAGTCACCAGCACTTATGAGAGCAGTCCTTGGGTTGTGCAAATAACCGAAGCAAAGTGGTTGAG
>NW_006356914.1:0-622 GCF_000327345.1 Myotis davidii
ACAGACAATAGGGTGGTGAAGACCTGGGGTAGGATGGGATTCAGGTTAAGGAGGACAATGCAGGGTGGAAAGGGAGGGGATCTGTATAATCTCAATACCAAAGATTAAAGTTAAAAGTAAAAGATGTTCATCATCTATCAATGAGATCTATGTTTGACTTTGTGGAGCTGTGGAGCACAGTTTCCTGCTAATACAGATGGGACAGAAAACATGAGTTAGAAATAAGCTTCTGTAATTTTGAAAATGAAGAGTTTAGAGATATGTTACAGAAATATACTCTGCTTATGCTGAATAATACATCTACCTTAATGTTTTCTCACTATCAGTTTTTATCCTGCTTCTGCTTCCTTTACTTAACTTTCTTCCTAACACTTGTACTTAACTACTAGTTTGTGTGATTGCATAACTCCTAATTAAAATGCAAGCTTAGGGTTTTAAATGTGCCTGCATTATTTAACAATGGATCACCAACTTTAGATTACTGCTGTCACCAAGTAGTTACTTATTCTCCACTAAATGAAATAATACACTGTGGGTGGGGAAATGTGAGATGTAATTCTTTAGAATATTTCTATTTCTGTAGCTATTCTTTTTAAATATATTTTACTAGAGGCCCAGTGCA
>NW_006356915.1:0-622 GCF_000327345.1 Myotis davidii
TTTCCTCACCAGTACTAGTAAGTAGGAATAAAAATAACACTTAATTTATAAGGTTATTTTTAAATCAAATTAGTTGATATTTGTAAAGTGCTTAAAAAAGAGCTTGGCAGATAGTAAATGCTACATAAAGTGCAAAATCAACCTACTAAAATATGAATTGATAGAAAAAGTAATAGTTAATGTTAGGCAATGTACTACGTTACATTAGACATGGTCCAAATTTATTTTAGTCCATTTCCAATCACAAACTTCAAATTTTTAAGAAGTCAATTTAATTTTATGAAAGTAGATATTGATTGAATGGAAATACACACAGATATCCACATACACACACACACACGAATTTATTTCCATGTGTTTTTATTAAATTAAACAGCCATCCTCTCATCTCATGTTATCACAATGCTGATAAGCCCACGCTGCAGGACAATTTCTGCAAATGAGAAAAGAAATCTAGCATGTTCTAAATATCAAACACATATTTGGATGAACTAAAGCATCAGGTAACTAGTTATGAGTTCATTTTAAAATATGGTTCCAAACCTAGTCATAAGGATCATATGAGGATTTTTAACAGCTCAGCTATTCAGACCCTACCACAGATATGGTCCAGAATCTCTAG
>NW_006356916.1:0-622 GCF_000327345.1 Myotis davidii
AACCACTATGCTGTACACCTGAAACTAAAATAACATAATATAGGATGCCAACTGTAATTGAAAAAAAAGTAGGAAAAAAGGGGCATATACCAAAAAGATTAATAGTGGTTATCTTTATATAAATATACAGGAAATTGCTGCTTTTCTTTTTATGCTTTTACGTTACTTGTCAGATTCCATTAAGCATACAATGGAGTCTGAAAAAAATCAGATAATACATAAAATATTTACTAATGACAAAAAAATGAATATATAAATACATGTTATGGAGTTTTAACTTGCAAAATAGCATCCTGTCCATTGTTCTAGCCTTTCCCCCAGTTTTCCTATCCAAGCTCTTCTGTTTCAGTTCAGCTATCGCTCCCCTAGTGCAGGCCTCTCTCCTCCCCCCTCAGCCCATTCTTTTTGTTCCTTTGTGGATATTCATTAATGGGTGTTAATCTAGTCAAAGCAACTGCAAGAGGGGGAGGGGTGCGTCTGACTAGAGAAGAAAGAATAGAGAAGAGACTTTTCAAAAAGAGGAAGATGATAAAGGTCTCAGGACAGACTGCAAAGAGGAAACAAAGGAGAATGAAAACAAAGATTTTCAACTGATATCACACACACACACACACACACACAC
>NW_006356917.1:0-622 GCF_000327345.1 Myotis davidii
TTTTTTTTTTTAAGGACAAAGAGCAGAGGAACACTGACCATTCATCTCAGAGCACAGTCAGTGGGGATGGTGGGTTCCTTGCCATTTAGGATAGAAGATGGCTTTCAACTCTGGAGCATTATAATCACCTCAGAGAATTGTTTTATAAATAAGGATTCCTGGTCCCTGCTCAGGCCTGCTGAATCGGCATCATGGGAGTGGGCCCGGGTATTTGGATTTGAGTCATCTCCTCAGGTGAGTGTGCTCTGCTTAGAGCATGAGACTCCTTAAGGTCCAGAGTCTAAGAAAATAGAAACCTGGGCCAGGGAACAAAGCATGAGACTGCTAAGAGGATAATGACCATGGTGCCTGCAGCAGCATTCCCTGGAGAAAAGTCTGGAACTAATAGGTATCTGTGGGTTAAGCCTGGATGCCCATCTGTATTAGTCTGCTAGGACTGCCATAGCAGTACCACAGACGAGGTGACTTAAACTGTGAGACAATTCTGGAGGCTGGAAGTCAGAGATCAAGTTGTCAGCAGGGTTGGTTTCTTCTAAGGCCTTTCTCTTTGGCTTATAAATGGCCATCTTCTCCCTGTGTTTCACATGATCTTCCCTCTGAATATGTTTGTGTCCTAATCTGC
>NW_006356918.1:0-622 GCF_000327345.1 Myotis davidii
AACTAGTAAAAGACAAGAGTTTTTAAATTGCAGGGATTCTCTGGGAGATAGGAAAGATAAAAGATCTATACTGGGATATATTTTGGTATATGTTTATAATTTTAATGATTAAGACGGAATCATACAAACATACAAAGAGAAAACAACTCCCACCCCAAGTGCAACAATCAGATTTTCATCAGAAGTCTCATCTTCTTTCCTTTCCATTCCCAATACTGGGAGACTTCAAAAAGCAGGATCTGTAAGTTGGACCTAGCTACCGTCTCCTCATTGGCTCTTTCACACTAATGCTAAACTGCATCCTCTCCTTTTCTCCATGTGATGTCTCACCAACTGCCTGGAAAACAACAACACTGAACTGAGAATTACAAGGGTTGGATTCTCTTTCCTCTTCGGTCTCAACCAAACTCCCCATAATCAAGACGGGTATACTGTCATTTGGGACTTCAATTTCCTTGCATGTTAACTGATTTCAATTAGTTGGTCCATAATGGTTGTTCTATCTCTGGCATTCTTTGATAGTGAGATGGTCTGAAATATGTCTTATAATCATTATAGTGTTTGAAAAGAAACCGTAACTTGGAAGCAGTGATCAGAATACCATGGACATGTGAGATTTAAA
>NW_006356919.1:0-622 GCF_000327345.1 Myotis davidii
CGAGCTCCCGCTCGGGGCCTGGCATCAGGTTTCGGCTCACGTTACAATGACTCCCTAAAGCTCACCTAACATGGGGAGTGTCCAATCCCAGTCACAGGCCATGGCCTCCAGGGACCTGTCTTTACTGGGCCCCAGTTTCATCTCCGCTGAGCTCCGGTCCCGTTGCCCGGCAGAGAGCAAACTCTCAGCTCTCAGCTGCCGTCTATCTATCATGCCATCTATCTATTGGTAAGTTTCCGTCATTTCAGGTTGAAGCTCAGTCATGTATGGTATCTGTCTGCCGGCTCAGGCGGTGCCAGGGGCTGGGGAGTGGCTGGTCCAGGCTGGCACCCAGGGGGTTCTGACTGAGGCCTGGCAGTGTCACCCTCCACTCTGGTAATGCCCACCCCCGACCCCCACCCCGGTTCCGGCCTCAGAGCTTCATCATTACCGGGGAAGATGCAGGCGAGTTTGTGTGGCCGGAGCTAACATTTAAATGGGTAGCAGGCAGCCCTAGCCGGTTGGCCCTGTAGTTGGAGCGTTGGTTTGCAGATTGAAGGTTTTGATTCTGGTCAAGGGTTGCAAGCTCCAACCCTACCTCTCCCGACCGCGGGGCACGTGCAGGAGGCAACCAATCGATGTA
>NW_006356920.1:0-622 GCF_000327345.1 Myotis davidii
TTCAAGGTGCACAAATTCATGCACTAGGTCCCCAGTACTTAATAAAATAAAATCTATAGCATTTATTAAAATAATACATACATTTTAGGAATGTAATCTATCGAGTATGAAACACTTTCCATGAAAAAGGTTATTGGAGCCAATTCAGACGCCAACAGGAATCCTCATTTTGGGGTGCGTGAAGATAGAAACTTTAGTGCAAACAGCTTGACCATAACACAGCATGACCATGGAATCAGCGCTGCTGTGGCACAGCTGAATAGTGCTAGGGGGCAGCTGTGATGCAGCACTGGGGCCAGGTCCCTCTTCAGCTAGGCAGCTCCAGTGGAGGAGGCTCTGATCCATGGTGACCCCCAAACATTTGGTCTGCTCTGTAGGGAGATGACTTACGTGCTTCAGCTCCAGCCAAACATTGAGGGAAATGCAGTTTTCAGTCTGTGTGCAAAGTGCACTCTGAGCTAGAGGAGAGCTTGCTTAGACTGAAGTCCCTGCCCCTGGCCCCTGGTTAAAATAGAGCTGCTCTGATTGGTCAGAGCCATGCAGCTCTCATTGGATGCAGAATGGCTCAGTCCTGTTGGCTCAAATAGGAATGCAGGGAGTTTTTTATGAGGGCTGGCTCAGA
>NW_006356921.1:0-622 GCF_000327345.1 Myotis davidii
ACAAAAACACGGTTTGAGACAAGAACTTAATTGCTTTTAATTAATATTGTCAGCATTTTAATTTGGAGACATTTGTGCATCAGTTAACTTGTGTAATGTGATAATGTGTTCCTTTGTAGATGAAGAAGATAAGGATAGTTTACAGGAACTTGCTACGGAACAGAAATGCTTTGTGGAACACATCCTTTGTACAAAGCCATTGCCATGCAGGTAAGAACCAATTCCTTGTCTACACAGGTAACTGTTGTTTGCCCCAGTAATCCAGATACATGTATGCATCACACTCACATGAAACTCACCCCTAAGAGTATCAGTTCATCCAGTGATCATCTGGAGTTCCCCTGTCTCAGGACCGTCATGTACTGTGTCCTCTCTCTGGAAGTCTTGTCCCAATTGCAGCTGTAGTTTGCTGTCTTCACTCGGCTAACTCTACTGATTCTTCCTATCTTAACTTAGTACCAGTTCTTCAGAAGGGGCTCCTCGATTCCCCAGTCTGACCTCAGGTTCTCCTCTTATTACGCCGTTTTCTCTGTAGTACATTAAAGGTGGCGTCTGTATTTGTTTAATGTCTGTCACCACTGCTAGAGTACGTTTCAGGAGAGCAGAGACTACATCTGTTTCC
>NW_006356922.1:0-622 GCF_000327345.1 Myotis davidii
ATTGAACTGTGACCTCCGGGTTCATAGGTCAACGATGAATCACTGAGCCACTATGGCCCAGCTATTGTTTATACTTCCATGGCCTCTTGGAAAAGTAGACTGAGGCCAATAAAATTAACTGGCCCAAATGGGTAGAGGATGGAGTCTGGGGAGCCTGACTTATATTTTTATTTATTTATTTATTCCATCATCATCTACCCCCCTATACCCTCTTTGTCTCTTTTTAGAAAAAGGTTGCCAACCACTGTATTAAACATTGGGGTAGTTCTGTTGAAATAAATAGAATGACATTCAGCCAACTTCAATGAGAAAAGCCCATCTTGAATAGTCACGTCTTTTTTTTTTTAATCTGAGTGATCCTTCTTTTTAGGCTACTTATTATAACTTATAGTAGCTTAACATTTTCTTTTGGGAGCCCTGGCTAGTGTTTCTTAGTGATTAGAGTATCAGCCCACGCACTGAAGGGTCTCAGATTCAATTCCTGATCAAGTGTACGTGTCTGGGTTGCAGGTTCAATCCCAGACCCAAGTGGGGACAAGTGCTGGAGGCAACCAATCAATGTCTCTCTCCCCCGACCCCCCACTAAAAATCATTGGGCCCTAGCTGGGTTGGCTCAGTGGAT
>NW_006356923.1:0-622 GCF_000327345.1 Myotis davidii
CTCTATCCACTGAGCCAAACAGGTTTCGGCTAGCTCATTTCTTTTTAACATCAAATAATGTTCCATTATCTGGATGTATTATAGTGTATTTATCTATTCACCTGCTTAAGTTTGCTTCCAAGTTTTGGAAATTATAAATACAGCTGCAATAAACATGCATGTACAAGTTTTTGTGCAGACACATGTTTTTAACTCTGTGTGAATATCAAGGGGCATGTTTGCTGTATTATATGATAAAACTATGTTTTCTTTTGTAAGAAACCACAAAACTGTCTTCTAGAGTGGAGGTACCATTTTGCATTCCAACCAGCAATGAATGAATGAGAGTTCTTACTGCTTTCCAGCCTCACCATCATTTGGTTGTCAGAGTTTGGGATTTTGTCATTCTAATGGATGTGTACTCATATCCCATTGCTGCTTTAATTTGCAATTCCCTAGTGACATATGATGTTGAACACCATTGAATATGCTTATTTGCCATCTGCATATCTTCTTTGATAAAATGTCTAGTTAGGTCTTTTGCCCATTTTTTAATTAGGTTGTTTGTTTTCTTACTGTCAAGTTTTAAGATTCCATTGTACATTTTGGAAACAGTCCTTTATCAGATGTCTTTTGCAAACAT
>NW_006356924.1:0-622 GCF_000327345.1 Myotis davidii
TTCTCAGAGCAGAAGTTTTTAATTTTAATGAAGTCTGGCTTATCACTTGTTTCTTCCATGAATATTGCCTTTGGTATGATATGCCATGCACTCGTCAACTTGAAAATGATTTTCTCCTACCGCCCCACATTGAAAATGGCCCTATAGCCTTTGATTTGCCATTTTCAGGGACTGATGATTCAAACTTCATGAGGTAGTCCTTAATTTTTGTTTACTGGAAAATTCTGATTTTGTGTTTATTTATAACCTAATCCTCTTCATTTCTCAACAGAAAACACCACAAAATACGTCTATTTTTCAGTGGGACCTACCATCTCAATAGTCAAGATGATTCTTATATCTACACGACCAAGTCCTTTTATTTTGCCTCATGTAATGAGGTTTCCATATCTTTCATTAAAAGAGTCAATCTCACTCTGTACAGTCTTAACATATTGACATGAACTAAAGGAAAGAGTATAAATTGATTTGATATCTGTAGAACACTGGGACTGAAACTTCTCTTAATCTAGCCTCTTCCTTTTCATCAATTCATCAGTACTTCTCAAATTGATTTAGCCTTTTCATCATTTAGAATACAATGAGAAGGAAACATGATCAAAGTCACTAATCATCTGAGAGA
>NW_006356925.1:0-622 GCF_000327345.1 Myotis davidii
TCGGTTAGGGTTCTATTTGTAGTTTTTGATTATTTGTTTGTTTGCTTTTAAACCACATGAATGGGAGAGACAACAGATATCCTGAGTCCTGTGGCCGAAAAGGATAAGAGAAGCTTTGGGGGGTCTGGTCAGACTGAAAGAAGAAAGGTTGGATACTAAGGAGTTCTCAGTATCTCACTGGCAGAGACTATACTTTTGTTTCTCTTCAGTGTTTTCCCAGACTGGAGGTATGATTCAGGAATTAAAAATTGCCTCTTGATTGGCTGTATAATTCTTTGAAAGCAGATAATGCAAACTTGTTCTAAAAATTTAGAAAGATGCCATGAAAGATTTCAACTTTAAGGGGCTATTGAAGTGTTGGCCCTGCATTGTGATAAATGAAGTTCACTGCCTTAGCTCTGAGCAAAAATGAGGTGAGGGACCAGGCAGACAGTTCATTGCTGCCAGTTGTCCTCCCATTTACATACATATTTTGAGGCTCCTCCTCTGCTCTCTTGAAGTGAAATCCACAGAAAATCCCCATCTTTATGTGTGTATGTGCTCCTGCATCTAAATCAGGTGTATAGCAGTCTTTCCATTAATCCAGATGCTTCTCTTTTTTTCTTTATTGATTAAGGTATTA
>NW_006356926.1:0-622 GCF_000327345.1 Myotis davidii
GTCTTCATGTGCTCGTCGAAGTACTGCTTCATGTTGAAGTCCTTGCCACACCACTGGCACATGAACTGCTTGTGCCCGATGTGGATGCTCATGTGGGAGCGCAGCTGGTACTTGTACTGGAAGCGCTCGTCGCAGTTCTGCAAGGGACACGGGGACTCCTGGGTGCCGAGCACGGCCGCCTCCTGCCTGAGCCCCCCTCCCTCTGAGAGGCTGACTTTTCCGGCTCAACACAGAACCTGCCTTTGTCAACTACTTGGCTCTGCTATAATTCTGCAGCTGAGTTATCATAAAAGGGGAACTTCTCATATGATTACTGATTTACTAAAAGAAAAATAACGCATGTGTCACTTTAAAATTTAACAATGTGCTAAAAAAAGACATTTCTCGTCCTGGCCGGCGTGGCGGAGTGGTTAGAGCATCCGCAGTGCACCAAAGGGTCTTGTGTTTGATTCCAGGCCAAGGGCACGAACCTCGGCGGCAGGTCTGATCCCCAGCCTTGACTGGGGCGTGTGTGGGAGGCAACCAATCCATGTCTCTCTCCCTCTCTCTCACATTGATGTTTCTCTCCCTTTCTCTCGCTCCCCCTCTATCCCTCCCTTCCCCTCTCTCTAAAAAGCAATGG
>NW_006356927.1:0-622 GCF_000327345.1 Myotis davidii
TTTTTACTCCTACAGATATTCCTGAAATTCCAGAAAGCATCTCATTCTGTAAAGCACTACAGATAGCTGACTTCAGTGGAAACCCACTGACTAGGTAAGCTCTCGGTGTGTAGTTCTAAGGATATCTTTTTGGAGAACCAAGCAAAGAACATAACCAGGTTACCCATCTTAGCGTCTTAGCGGTGCCTAAATGGAGGCTGTCTTTATCAAGGATGCTCAACCTTCACAGACATTCATTTGCAAATAGCATTGTACAGTGGAAGGTACATTGTGCTATTGATGGAACACAAAAGATGCTAGAGGATTTGGTGATGCACACTGGAGTGTACAAAATAGGAGTGAGGAGTGCATTTCTGAAGCAGTGTGACGAATTGGAGTAGCTTATAAATCCTCTATTGATCCATCTTATCTTGTGGAATAAGATGGATTTCTAAACTCCCGTAGAGCTTACTCCATAGATACCTAGGAAGAAGTCCTATTAGAGATATTTTTTCCACTCCAGGAACGAAACATATTTAGTATCTCATTTGTTTGTTTGTTGAAAACAACTCTACTGACACCATTATTTCCATACTTTAGAAATAGCTGTGAGGATTTCTTTGGGTTTATTCTTCCACATAAA
>NW_006356928.1:0-622 GCF_000327345.1 Myotis davidii
CTCCACGTCTTCTCTCTCTACAAGGCCCCTCCCACTTGTTACCCATTAGTGTCTCCTGAAATCCTATTCATGCTTCAAGACCCAGTGTAAATGCCACCTTTTCTAGTCAACATTTTATGAAGCCTCAGTCAGCAAAAGCTGCTATTTCACTTCTGTTCCCATGGTTCTTTGTTATAACATTTAGATAGGGATTTGTCTTTGCTTGTAATTTCTTGCTGCTACAACACCAATGAAAAGGTATTAACCATTATAGTTAGGTCCTGGCATAATGCATTAATTAGATGGCTTAACAAAAGGACAGACCTCTCGACTTGATGTCTCTAGCTGACTAATCTCATTATAAAAGGTAAGAAATCACATACGCAAGGTACCTGACACTATAAAGATGAAAGGCTGATATCCATTACTTGGTTGTTACTCTATGATGTAAGAAATCTGGGACCTAATCTCACCTCTGTGATTAACATCCCCCCACCCCCAAACTCACACCATGTCTAACCTTTGGTTTACCAGTCATTTACTTAGTAAATCTTAACAGTAACATTTGCCTTTGTTGCATCATTGTTTGCTACACTGTTATTTACCAACCAGAGGCCCGATGCACAAAAATTTGTGCAGGAGT
>NW_006356929.1:0-622 GCF_000327345.1 Myotis davidii
ACACTTAGCATATTAGGCTTTTATTATATTATAAAGCACCTCAAGGGTAGGAAGGCCCAGGTACTGGGGAGAGCTGGAACTTCCTTCCTCCTATAGCAGAAGTATTAGTATCTTTTATTATTGGTGATAAGAGAAGAGAGGAGCCTTGAGAAGCTAAAAAATTTAGTCTGCATATTCAAGTAAAATGATAACATCAAAGTCTCCATGTGCTTTTATTTTCTTAGATGACTAGATTTGTTCAGAGACAGGATATGAGAGAGTTAATGGATTCACTAGTTCACTGAAGCTAATGTCTCCTAAAGAAAAGAGTTTTCCCTTCTTTTTTCTGAATTTCAAATTTACAAAAAAAGTTGAAAAGCTAGTAAGTACCACTTTCCCACTTACCTGTCACTCAGTTCTCCCAGATTATATGACATTATAAAAATCATAGGAAACTAATATTGATGCTATACTATTAGCTAATCAACAGACAATTCAGTTTTTGCCAACTGTCACAGGCATGTCCCTTTGCTGATTCAGAATCCAATTCAGGAACCTACACTGCATTTAATTGTCATGCCTCCTTAGTCTCTAATATCTGTAACATTTCCTCAATCTTTCTTTGTCTTGCATGACCTTGACC
>NW_006356930.1:0-622 GCF_000327345.1 Myotis davidii
TTTTTTTTATTATAGACACCCTAACAAAACTGTAAACCTGTCCAGATCATAAATTTAAAATAATCGAAAAATGACGTTGCATCCCCAAACAAGATCAGTCTAGTTGTCATTTAGGCATTTTGAGTTTAATTGGATTCAACAAGAAGTGCTGGCACCAAGCGTCAGGATGCATTAAAGTTTGGCTTTTGCCTCAATATTGTGCTCTGCTCTGCCATTTAGCTTTGCCTGACTTCCATCTTCAGAAGTCTAAATATAGCCTCATTTGCCAATTTCACCACTCTATTTTGCAGCCCTATCTTTTGTTGGATCAATAATATGTGATTGTATAGGGAACGCACATCTAATTGGAAGCAATCCCAGTAACAGAATAAGACATGTCTTTTAGACTTATCTTTAATATTTGAACATTTATTTCCAAATATAGGCAAGCATTTTAGATGTATCTTGGAGTGAAAAGTCTCCAAATTTTAAAATTCTATTAGTTAGCTAAAGTATAAATACATATTTATTCTTACCAGAGTAAAGTATTGTACTAATTAATGATGATTGTGAGTCATTAAATGTATATGTAAAAGTAGTACTTTCAAGGCCTATCCGGTTTGGCTCGGTGGATAGAGCGTCG
>NW_006356931.1:0-622 GCF_000327345.1 Myotis davidii
GATTTGGGTGAAGTCACCTTGGGAGGCCCAGGTAATGGGAGCACACAGGAATGTAGGCTCCTCAGATGAGTGTTCCTGCAGGGAGGTCACTTCCCATAGGAGGTCCCTGTCTGGAAATGGGACTCAGAATTATTGAGTGCTCCTGTTCCTGACACCAGAGAATGGTGCCTGTTTAAGGGCTATTACATTTTTCTTCTTGATATCTGTGATTAGGGCTCTGTGGAGTTTGGAAGCCTTCACTGTCTAGAAATGACTGGTTCTCATGTTTCTGCATAGGAACTCAGGCCAAGAGAGAAAAACCAGTGGCTGAGAGCTCACTGGGTATCTGGTACTGTACTAAGCATTTTTTGTATGATGTTTCAACTGATCTCTCTAAGAAATCGGCCAAATTGGAGCTATTGTTCTCCTTTTGTAGATGAGGAAACTGATGCATAGAGAGGCAGCTGGTGAGTGAAGATGCTGGGATTGGAGCTTGGATATATTTATGACCTGCAGATGTCTGACCTTTATGCTATATTGATACCAACACTGCACTTAGCATATAGTAGGCGCAAGGCTAATGTTTGCTTGCAAGAATGTCACAAACTATTCACTTTGAATACTTCTTGCCACTCCCTTCTGG
>NW_006356932.1:0-622 GCF_000327345.1 Myotis davidii
GGGCCTCTAGTATATATATAAAAGCCAAGTGACGCGCACTGCGGCAGCCAACTTGTCCGATCAACCCCTCCCAACGTCCCACAGCCCCGCCCTGGATCCCCCTCACACCTCTCTCCCCTCCCCCCCGATCAGGGGTGGGCCAGCCAACCAATTGCCTGTGGCCCCCCGCTATCCTGGCCCCAATTGGCCCCCCTGCATCCCCTCACCCCTGCCGGCCCAGCCTGATTGGGCCCCATGGGGGCTGATGGCTGGACCTCACTTGTGCACGAATTTGAGCACCCGGCTTCTAGTCTCTTACATAAAAGGCCCATGGCCGTCATGCGATTATGAGTAAACAAGCAGTGGCTCTCATGGTGGGCGGGGCAGGGCATGAGCTATGAGCGGCGGAGGGTGGGGCTCAGGCTACTAGCGTTGGAGAGCTATGGGTGGCGGAGGGCAGGGCGTGAGCTACTAGTGGTGATGCGTGGGGTGGCCAGCTGAGGCAAGCGGAAGTGAGCTACTCCTGCACGATTTCCTGCGCACTGGGCCTCTAGTTTTACACAGTCCTTGGGTTACATTGGACTTTCATGGTTATGTCACCATCTCCCATTTCTTTTTTCTTTTTTTTAAATATATTTTTTAT
>NW_006356933.1:0-622 GCF_000327345.1 Myotis davidii
CCTGTGGTCCCTTCCCTCTCCACTCTGCCAAAGACACTTCCAATGGGATCTCCCTGCACAGAGGGCAGAGCCCAATGTCTCCACATCCCGGGATGGCTCCTGGTCACCACTGATGGGCATGTGTGCCCTGCTGGTGGGATACCCTGTGCTGCTCAATTCCTCCCACCCTCTGACTGTGCCTGGTGGTCCTAGAGGCCAGGCAGTGCTCTCAGCCTATTACACTAATCACTCCCGATCCTGACTTATTCCCATTGGGAGATGCTGTCACACAACACAACAGGGTCCCCCAGGGAGGGCTGGTCCTGGCATTAAATGCAGGGAAACGGGCACAAGCAGGCATGTCACCTGCAGAGGGCGGCTCTGCTGTCACGCCAGAACTGGGCCCACGGGTATGAAGGCCCCTGTGGCCCAGCCTCCAAGGACAGGCTCCGAAGGTCAGCAGGTGAGGGCACTTGAGTCCTGAGGAGCTCAGCACCAGGGTCCCTCCCTACTGGGCCACAGCTCCCATGGCCCCTGCATCTGTGCCTCCGTGGGAATGAGGTCAAACCTAAATCCAGGTTCAGACCATGATCTCCAACGTGGGCCATGGTGGGTGCTCTTCTCACTGCCCAGGGGACAGGCA
>NW_006356934.1:0-622 GCF_000327345.1 Myotis davidii
GTGCCAGCAAAGCCCCTTTGCTGGGGCAGGATCGCAGGGGGAAGGTCCAGGGAGGAGTGGCCCCCGCCCTTGGCCTCCGCTGCAGTTGTTTGCACACATGTAATTAGCTGTAATTATCCTGGGCTTTGAGTTTGCAGACTCCGGGCCTGGGAGCTGCGCCAGGGCGAATGCGCCCATGGAGCTACTGTTCTGCCAATGAGCCCTCTCACCGGGATGGGAAGCTCTATCCCCTTCCCCAATACCCTGTGTCATGTGTCTATATTTGCCCAACTGTCTACACAGCCACCCCCGCGCTGACTTGGGTATATCTTTGTGTGTCCTGTTGTGTGTCTGCACTGGCTGCTGGGAAGATTCGAGAGTACCAGGCACCTATATGAAGAGGAGGGATGGCAAGTTTGGGGGAGGGGGAGGATGAACTGCTTCTCAGCTTCGAAGGAAGGGAGTGATAATGCCCAGCTCTCCGGTCTGCCCAAGTCCTACATAACGTGAACCCGGGAAATCAGCCAAAGCCAAAAATCCCTGGAATTTCAGATGTAACTGCCAAACCGAGGTGTCCTAGACATGCTCTGTCTCCTAGCCCCCTGAGCCATTTCCAACCTCAGCCACCAGTGCTCCTCTCCTG
>NW_006356935.1:0-622 GCF_000327345.1 Myotis davidii
AATAATGGATTATAACCTTGAATAAAGTAAGAATCTATGAGTCAACACTGATGTAAATAAGTAAATGGGGAAGAAGGGAAGCTCTTATAGTAGGTAGCCAACTAATATATATATTATAACCTTATTTTACATGTGATTGCCTACATAATTTATTTTACCATTGGACATTTCGTTTCTAAACCTATTATAAATATTGCTGCTGTGGCCGGCATCATTCCTAACAGCCGGGGAATCTGGTGGAGAATACATGGGAATCCTTTGTACACTTCTTGACATTTTTCTATAGGTGTGGAATTAGGTCAAAATAAAACGTCAGACAAACCGAAATATCCACCCCTTTGACGTTCCGGGAAGGAAAGCGCCTATTCCGCTTGGCCCCTCTCTCGCCCATCGGTCCAGCCGTGGCCCTTTGGTCCCGACCTTGTCCGTCTGTCCAGCGGTCTCCTTCGCACAGCCTGGACACTTGTCATTCTCCGACCACCCTGTGCTGTGGGGACCGGGCGTGGGGAGCGGGCGGGGCCCCGCACTGCTTTCCGGGACACCTGGCGAGTGGCCGCAGACTCGAAGCTCCTGCGTGTCGACCCAACGCGCCTCGCCTCCCCTCCCGCTCGGTGTCGCGGAC
>NW_006356936.1:0-622 GCF_000327345.1 Myotis davidii
GGCATCACAGTAACAAAAATATTCCTTTCTCAGATGGAAAGAAAAGAGAAGGGAGAGGAAGGGAATGAAAAGCTAGAGATGATAATGATCCCTATAAATAACATCACAGTCTCCGCAACTTCCCATCGAATCCATGCTACAGTACTTTGATGGGGGCAGATAAGAAATCTCAGTTGTAAGGCTGCTCAAACCCTCTATCACTTTCAGTCAGAGAATTTCTTCCAGGAATCATTTTGAGGACACAATCCTTGACAGAAATGAAGTGAAGCCTCTGGTCTAAGACTGGATAGAAAATCAAACCCACACGATTTTTTATCTTAGCTGAACCTCTCTGTGTAACCTTGAGAGAACTGCTTACTGTCTGTGTTTTAGGATATGGCAGAATTAAAGAAATAATTCTGAAAATTTCTGTGTATTGTAATTGGAACAACCTAATGCTAAGGATGATTATCTCCAAAATTTTAATCTATATCAAAATTGTTTTCATCAAGGCACATATTATATTCCTTTTCTTCAGCTAAAAATCCAATGGTTATTTCATTAACAGATGTAGATGCCATTTACAGATTTAATAGCTGGAAAAATATTCTGTAATTACTTGCTCTGTTCCTGGGTTTTCTCT
>NW_006356937.1:0-622 GCF_000327345.1 Myotis davidii
TTTAAATATTATGAATTCATTGTATTAATGAATACATTGTTTACTATTGGTAGGTTGCTTCAGAAATGTTCAGATGGTTTGTCTCCCAATGAGATTTTTCAAATAGAGAATTTTTTAACATAAAAGGAGTATAACAGATTATAAGTTCCTTGGAATCAAAGATTGTTTTATTTCCTCATGGTGCCTAAGAATAATAGCAATAATAGTTATAAATACTTGTCATGTGCCAAAATTGATTCTAAGCATTTTATGTGTATTAATTCCAACTCTAAGATATAAGTCTTATTATTATCATCATTTTCCAGGTGAGGAAACTGAGGGCCCAAAGATAAAGTAACTAGATTCATGTCACCCTGCTAGTAAATGGCACAGCTAATATTCAAATCTAGATGGCCTGTCCCTAAAGTCCATACTCTTAACCTTAACAAGATTAAACAGTGTTTGAAATAGTTTATACTCAAAACACACTTGACAGGTAATAAACAGTGCAGGGATCCCCTTTGGCAGTGCAAGAGAATAAAAACAAAGACTTACCTGCTGCTGTTCAATGTAGTCTTGGACAATCTGGAGAGTCATGCTATTCACAACGATCGTATTGGAAGGAAGGATGGCTCCCTGACTC
>NW_006356938.1:0-622 GCF_000327345.1 Myotis davidii
TGAGTACAGAGTTTCAGTTTTGCAAGATGAAAACTTCTGGAGATTGGTTGGATAATAATACAAATGTACTTAACACTAATGAACTGTGCACTTAAAATTGGTTATGATGGTAAATTTTTTAATGTGTATTTTATCATAATAAAAAAAAAGATTGAAACTTTAAAAAAGTCCAACGTTCCTAAGATTTCTTATTAGTACATGGGAGGATGTGTGGATGCCTATGAAAATTACTTTAGAATGCAAAAATGAAGACAATGGTTAATTGTTCTTTCTACCAAACCAGTCCTTGAAAGCTACGAGGCTCTCAATAGATGTAGCTGTTGCCAATTTTTCATGTAATGCCAGATTTTCTACATTTTACCTGCAAACACCTATAGGATTTGAATGCAATAGTTGTATGCTCCTTTTAGAACAAACAAACAGGTAATTTAAAAAACATATTGACAGTGAGCTGCTTTCATTAGTTTAATGTTAGATGATTTTTTTTAAAAGCAGAGCAACTCTGAATGCAAGACTTTTTCTTTACCCTCCAGGGCCAAATACCCTAATGAGTAGTTTCCATGAAAACCAAGACCAGATTTGTATCTTCTACTACAGGTCCGGTGCACAAAATTTGTGCATG
>NW_006356939.1:0-622 GCF_000327345.1 Myotis davidii
TTTTAAAATTAATGCCTCACAGGTTCCTTTGTTTCATTTTCACTGCTGTTGCCCTTTTCTAGGCTTTAAGGAGTCAGAGGGGATACAAGGGACAGCTGCCACCATGACCCCATTTAAATTTCTCATGGCTAACGTTTGGACTTCGAACCTAGGATCATACAGCATAGAGTGTTTGTACAGGGAAGAGATCATTGAGTTTAAACCTCTTATTTCATATTTGAGAAAGAAAGGCCAGGAGGGGGTGGTGACCCATGCTGGCTCTCACACACGGTGGCAGAGCTGGGACTAGCACACCGCACACTGATGGTTGTCATCTAGCTCTCTTCAGCTGCCGCATTGCCCCAGCATCATTCCTCAGGGGATGATTTATAGTTGTGCGTTTCTCTTGTGTCTCTCTGACTAAATTTTGAGGGGAAGAGTGACATCGCACTGACATGTGTAGCATGTGAGGTAGTTAACAGGGCTCTCAATACTTGTCACATTTAAGTGAAAACATGCTCTTGCACCAAACATGCTGTCTTTCCTCTTCCTCCCCATCCTTAAACCCTTCCTGACTTTGAAGGTGCGCAGCTCAGGCCCTGGTTCCTGCTTGAAGCCTTGGTCAGATAGTTCCCTCTTTCTG
>NW_006356940.1:0-622 GCF_000327345.1 Myotis davidii
TGCTCAGTGGGATTGGCCATCGAACAGTTGTGGATGGGGTCACACCTGATACCCTTTCTAATGTAGTGGGATCTCCCCAGAGGATGTTTCCTAGGAAAGGAAAGCCATATTCATGTCCCTTTCAAAGTGACATTTTTAATTGGCAGCTATGAAGTTCTATCGGAAAACATCCTGCATCATAGTCCGGATGGTTATTTTGATATTAAAGGAGGGCAGACTCAATTGACACAGCATCCACCTTGAATCTTTCAAAACCTGGTACTGATATTAAGGAATGTAGAGGGCTCTCTAATGTCTCTTAAACTTAAGGATTTAGACTAATATTTGCATAAAATGAGTGTTCAACAGCTGTTATCTGATTTAATGGCAGAAAGTCATTGCATAACTGAATGGATACACTCTAATTATTGTGCAGACAGTTGGAAGAAATTAAGAAATATAACAGTACCTGGGGAATACTAAGATTATTGCTATGAAGAAACAAAGATCTAACATGATAGAACAAGAATGCAGTGCTTGGAACAACAGTATTCAAAAATAAAAAAGCTTTGGTGTTTTGTTCTATAATTAACACCAAAGAAAACAGTAAAAATAATCCATAGGAAAGTAAAAAAAAAAAAAA
>NW_006356941.1:0-621 GCF_000327345.1 Myotis davidii
CCTGACATGGTTGGCCTTCTTTCTTTGTTTTTCATTGCTTTCTCTAGCTCATTTAGGGGACATTTCCCTTTCACGTGCCTGATAAATCTCCCAAGATAAATTCCAAATTCACAGAGGAAAGCGTGCTGTGTACTTTTGAATGAATGCCATGTGTAGAGACTCTTCAGCTCACATTGCATGACAACTTGGAAATATTTGGAATAACGAGAGGTTATGTGGAAGCTCTGTTGGTGTCCACTGAGGGAAAGCTGCACTCTGAAGTTCAGGTGTTGGTCTTCCTAGAGGATGAGATAATAATTATGAATGCTTTCTCTATGCCAGGTATTATGCTAAGTGCTTTATATTTTTAATATGTCATTTAATCTTTGCAACAACCCTATGAAGTAGGTGCTCCATTTTGTCACAATGTGAACTTGGTCTTTACTGAGCCAGAGCACTTGAAAATGATGCTATATACCATTCTGACATAGCACCTTTCTTTGGTACATTGGAAACTTGGCAACACATGTTGCCTTAACTATGCCTCAGGTAGGAAAAATTTGCACCACATTATTCTTCCTTTTCCCACAGGAAAGTCTGAAGAATCATGACCTACTTAGCACAGGGTATTTAAAAAAAAAA
>NW_006356942.1:0-622 GCF_000327345.1 Myotis davidii
TTCCTGTCTCCCTCTCAAATCAATTAAACATTAAATTAAAATGAAGCGATCTTTTTCAGTGACATGACAGAGCACTTGGGACCCTCCACGCTGTATAATTAACATCTGGGCATTCATCTTTCCACTTTGTCATGGGTTTAAACCCTTTGTTGGTGATCATTTTCTCATGATATGACAATTTCAAAGTAAACTGGCAGTTAATTCACCAGCACTTAAAAGTAATAAGAGAGCAAAGATGTCAGAATGAAATACATGTTTCTTTGAAAACTCAGGCAACTATTTTGAGATCTGCTTAAGCATACAAACCTGAAAAGGAGCGGGATGAAAGAGCAGCTGAATTGTGATTTAGTTGCGATAGGGAACCATTAGGGAGGCGGTACGGGAAAATGAAAAGAGGATTAGTTTTAGAGTCTTGAGGCCTGCATTTGCGATCCCAGCTCCACTTGTTTAAGCTGTGCCACCTTAGCTATGTCTCCATTTCTCTTGTCCATAAACTATACAGATTAATGTCTACATTGCAGCATTGTTGACGATGCAGCGAAATAATATATACATAAGCTCAGAATCTGGCATGCTGTTGGTGCTCAATGAATGTCCCTTCACTTCTCTTTCAAAAAAAAAA
>NW_006356943.1:0-622 GCF_000327345.1 Myotis davidii
GCCCAGACACAAGACTATATGCAGGGTTAGTGCAAGCCCCTAGGGGCCTCAGTAGAGGCACCAAAGAGGCAAGTCAGGCTGGGAAACCTACTACCGGGCTTGCAAGGCTACGTCTGCCTCCCAGTCTTAAAAAGTCCATCTTTTTGGCCACTTGACTCTCTCCCCTGCCATTTTCTGCAGAGTTGTCGGGGAGGTGGACGAGTCCTCCCAGGCATCCCTACAGCTGGGAGACATCATGGTGAGCTATGCATCCAAAATTCTCACCAGAGCTTTGATCCCTGGGTCCCCTGGCCACTCACCCAAAGATTCAGCTCCTGCCAAGCTCTGTGCGAACCCCAAGGATCTGTCCCCTGGGGTCTGCAGTGTGTGCAGTTGTGGGCAGGGATGTGCATGTTGGCTAGGTTCCGTCTCCCACGCAGAAGCCCTCACTAACCTTCTGAGGTTGGTGCCACAGCCTGGCCAAGCAGAGGAGGCTGGGCGGAGCTGGCTGGGAACAAAGTCTTGGCCAGGATGGTGCTCAGGAAGACCTGGAAGGCCCCTCTCCCCTCAGTTGCAAGGCCCTGTGCCCTGTGAAGGGGGTGTGTGTGGCTTGGCTGACCTTTCCCATTGGATCACTGGCTTG
>NW_006356944.1:0-622 GCF_000327345.1 Myotis davidii
AATTCCACTTTAATGTAACACCTAGTATTCAAAATAACTAAGAGCTAATAATGCAATTTTTTAAATCTGATAATTTTAAACAGTATTTAGTAATAATACATTCATGTGTGATGTTAAAAATGAATCGTAGGTTAAAAATAATAACTAGCATTGAAAATTTAGTTACATGTATGTAATGCAAAAATTATCTTACATACTATATTGCATATTTGAGGACTGATCTTACAATCTAATTGCTTTTCAGATATTAAGCAAAATAACTTGCTAGTCAGTTGAATTTGCTCTAAGGAGAATTATACACATCACCATCACCGAATCTTACAACTGGTTCTAATTAGCCTTACTGAAAGAAGCTAATAGAGAGAGTGAATAAAAGACAGCAATGCTAATTTGATATTATGGGTGATTTGTCCCTGTCAAAAATTTGACACAATAGTTAAGTAGAGAAGTTTGCCAATAGCTAAGAAAAATAAATTTCAAATCTTTTTCAAACTATAAAAATTACTTTAGAAGTCATAGTCACCAATGGACATAAAATTATCTTAACATTCTCACTTATACAAAAACATGTAATGCTGCCCAGTAAATCCTGGAGAAGCTAATGTTTGACTTATATTTTTTT
>NW_006356945.1:0-622 GCF_000327345.1 Myotis davidii
TTCTTTGGTCAGTTCACAAGGGGCACTTGGAAGGAAGTTGAAATGGCCTCCAGGAGAAAAATGACAGAGGGTTCTTATTCTGAGATAGAGCAGGGAAGTTTGAAGACAGAAAAGTATTGGCTCCTGGAAGGAAAATTTCCTGAGTTCAGCTTGAATTCCTTTGTGACACTGTGTTATTAACTCTAACTCAGTCGCTGTCTCCACATTCCGGCCATCCCACGCTGGGAGCCCTTCTAGCACAAAAGGTATGGTTTAGGTTGGAGCGCAGAACCGGGAGGGGCCAGGAGCCCTTCTGCCTCTCACCTCACTCAGTTCACAAGTTGCAAGGGAGGTGGAAGTGCTGCTTTCATTTCAGAGAGGCTTTGTTTTCCGTGAAAAGATACCTACTAGAAGTGTGTGTGTGGGAGGTGCCCTCGGGACTAGGGCTGAAAATGATGCAGTTTCCCTTATTATATAAATAAGCTGGCAACTTGTCCGTAACTTGCAAGGGAGTCAGGCCCATGTAGCTGTCCTTTCTGCCCTTAGTAAATGATGGCTCCTTTACCACAAAGGTCCTCAGTGGCCAAGAGGGCCAGTCTAAATGGCTTTCCAAGAGTGAGGTCACCCCACAGGGCTCGGGGGG
>NW_006356946.1:0-622 GCF_000327345.1 Myotis davidii
TCTGAAATTAATAAAAACATTTTTTTAAAAAGAAAGCAGCATTTTAGTTTCATTATGGTGCATGTTTCTTATTTCTTTGTGCACTGCAACTTTGAGTCACACTGATGGAATCCATTGTTGTCTGTGTCCTCATGCGTTGTCTGGCTTGTGACCACAATTTCTGTGTCCTTGTCTCTGACAGAAATCTTTATGGCTATACTAGTACCTTAGTCACAAAGCAACATCTAGAAGAAAGGGAAACTGGAAAATAAAGTTACTAGCTGGGCACTATGTGCCCAGCCAAACCTTAAATTCTAGTACTGCAAGGAAGAAAGGAAAATGGATATGGGGACAATTAAAAGTCTGCCATATCACATTTTACACCATCATTGTTGGGGCATGGAATGGCTAAAACCAGTAAGGATTTGGGAACCAAATTTATAACATAAAAAGAAAAACTACAAGGCATAACAAGACAAAAACAGTATCCTGTTATGCCCATTGAAAGATTGATAGCAATCAATAGCACATGATCTTTCTGGGTAAGATCATTCCAAAAATGGAAAGAAAGAAACCAAGCTGAGCTCACCTGTTTTATTCTTCCCAGGTTTTATAATGAAACTAGAGGCCCAGTGCATGAAAT
>NW_006356947.1:0-622 GCF_000327345.1 Myotis davidii
GAGGAGAAAGCGTCTGTATTTTTGTTTCCTTTTTAAGAATGTGAGACCTTCCAAGAAGTCTCTCAACATGCCTACTTTCATCAATCATAGGCCAGACTTGACTCATATGCCCACACTAAACCGATAACTTGGCAAAGCAGATGGAAGTTAACATGATTCACTTCGACCAGCAGGTCTCCAACTGTGGATCATGGACGTGTGGATCAGGATCCTTTCAGAGGGTTAGCAAGTCAAACTAGTTCTAGTGGTACTAAGATGTTATTGGTCTTTTAAACTGTGTAGATATTTGCACTTATAGTGCATTGCAATGGTGGGTAAAACTGCTGGCACATCAGCATGAATTAAGGTGAAGCCCAATAGTACTAGTAGCCATTGCGTTCTCTACTGCCCAACTTGTAGTAAAGAAAAATGCCAGTTTTACTTAAAAAATGTCCATGATGAAGCACTAAAAAAAGACTAATTTGATTAAATCTTGGCCCTTAAATACTTGGTAAAAATCCTCTGTGTGGCAAGATGGGAAGTGCACATGAAATATTTCGGCTGCATTCTGAAGTACAATGGTTGTCTTGAGGCATAAAAAGATGTGATCATTTGAGTGGAAACCTGAAGTATTCACTTTTTT
>NW_006356948.1:0-622 GCF_000327345.1 Myotis davidii
GAGGCCCAGACGGAGGGACACGGTGTGTAGGGGTCACTGTCTCCCCAGCTCACGTCAGCAGTCCTCCCTCAGGGAATTTCAGCTCCACACCCTGGCCATCCGCAGCCGCCCCCGCCAAGGGTCCCTCGGGGTGTCGCCGGGATGCCATTGCCTTTCCGGGCGCACCGCCCTCTGTCAGGGGCTTTCCACGGGTCCCCAGGACCACGCGCCTTCCTCTGGGCAAGCCTTCCCTTCGTGTATGCGGCTGCCTGTCGATTTTTTTTTTTTTTTTGACTGTGGAACATCTTAAACTAGAGAAAAGTGAAAAATACATTTTGTTATTAATTAAGTCTTCTTATAATTAATACCTCATTAAATAGAGTTTAAAATAGATAAAATGTTTCAGACACAGAATAGTATTATCAGTATTCCTCCTTAATGAGTTATTTATGTATCTAATAAAAAGCAATAGATACAGCATTGCTTGGCATGTTTCAAATTTCATATAATTAGTGATGTACTATTCAGACTCTAGCAATTCTTTCACTCTACATTGTGTTTTGGTGCTATATTAATGAGGATATTAAAATCACTAACACATTTGACTACATTAAAATTAAAAAGTTATGATGATAAAATATTA
>NW_006356949.1:0-622 GCF_000327345.1 Myotis davidii
AATCTTTTTTTATGGGAGAATAAGTGTAGACCTAGTGGAAAAGACCAATAAACAGTGCAGGGCTCAGAGAATGAGGAGGTTCAATAGGGATGTAAGTTATAATAGAGACCGCTTGTCATAGAAGTATAGTAAAATCACTGTAAAATAAAAGTATATAATATGTTTAGGAAAGGATAGATAGCCTGAAGGTGGTGATTATGTTTTGAAAGGTTGGACAAAGGCATTTGCTAATGACTCTGGATGCCATAACTGGAGTTTTAATTTCCTTCTTTTAGGAAAATAAACATCATATTTTTGAGAAAATTTATACATGTATTCAATAAATGGTCTATAATGATCTTTCACAATATTCATTTCCAAGCTTTAGTAACTATTCATTGACTCTACAGTTGTCCACAGGATAAAGTCAAACACCTAAGTACCGCATATTTTTGAAAGCTGTTTTTGAAACCTTAGCTTCAAGGAAATAACCCAATTGTAATAAATAAGGCTTTATTATATATTTAAATGCTGTGGAGAAAAGAGAGCCTCTTTGCTCTAACACCAATGATTTATAAAACTGTGGGTCTTCTGAGTATCATTCTGTAAGCATAATTTTTCATGCTTAACACATCATCCCAGG
>NW_006356950.1:0-622 GCF_000327345.1 Myotis davidii
ATTGCATTGTGTGTTCACCACGCAAAGTCAAGTTCTGCTTTTATTTTACAGATTTTTTTGCGTGTTATGTTGTATTCTTGTCTCAGATCCTACACTTCTCCAATAGCTGAAAATATAAAAGAAGTCCAGAAATTATCATGTATAGTGCGTATGAATGGGTTTCTCAGAATCTTTGCCAATTTGGTTATCTCCCAACTTGGAAAGTCTCCCAGATGGGTGCACTTAAAAAAGTTATGTCATTCTCCAAGTTGTTGTTGACAAATGTTTCTGTGGATGCTAATAGACGTCAATGTTGTTTCTTATTTAGACTGAGTACAGCAGTGGAGCGTTTACCACAGCACATTATAGATTCTTATCAGCCAGGAGTGGAGTTAGGCCTGGGAGAGAAGAAACTGCATTGCGATTGTATACAAGGATTTATTCCTATGTGGGCTATGCCAAGGAGTGTTTCTGGAGGATTCTACCAGGAGCTCAGAAGCAGGACTGTGACTGTGTGTGGGGGAGGGTATTTTCAAATATCTTACATTTTAAAATAACAAATAATTCTGCACTTCTAATTCAATTATATGTATTTTTTCCTGTAATGAATAGCACTGACTCAAATTCATTGTGGCAAAAAAAA
>NW_006356951.1:0-622 GCF_000327345.1 Myotis davidii
CCCTAATCCAGCCCCAGGATTTTGCCATCCCTTCTGCACCCATGAGATATGGCCCAGAAAAACAGATTTTTTATAAGGCTCTAGTCTATGTATCTAAAATAGCCTCTGATCCAGAGAAAACCTCAACTGGGCCAGTAAGGATTAAGCTCCTTTGTTCACTGAGGAATTCCCACACAGTGTTGTCTCTTTCAACTCTGTTCTACTCAGCTCTTATCACTCACAGAGGAGACAACAGAGGAAAGGAAAAAGACCCAGGGCAGAGGGTGGGGAGGTCCAAGAGCTCAGGTGGAAAACCAGACATGCTTGCACAGGAGACCTCTCCTGGACAAGAATGTCTTTCTGGTTCGGAAGATTTAGGGCTATTATCACTTTAAGGGACTGTTGCTTCCTGGGGTGTCACACAAAAAGCCAGAGAGGAAGAGACATCATTCTATTCATCTACATTAGCAATTAAGAATAATGTATATAAAATAAAAACAAATAAAAGCAATAAAATAAATGAGTTAAAATAAATGCCATTTTTATATCATGAACCACTAAAGAGATTATTTTTACAAAGGTAGATGGGGGAGAGCAGAGGTAAATAAAGGGATTTAAAAAGCACAGAGTGAAGGGAGACACA
>NW_006356952.1:0-622 GCF_000327345.1 Myotis davidii
ATAACATACTTTTCAAGATTTTGCTTATTGTTGGTAATGCGCTCAGACAACCTATTATTGGTGTTCTTCATACCAAAATCAAAGTGGTGTTTCTCTGTCCAAACACTACCTCTTTGATCCAACCAATGGACCAAGGAGTTACAGCAGCTTTTAAGGCCTACTACCGGAGGAGGACCTTTGCTGAGGCTCTTGCTGCAACTGAGGAAGACCCTGGGAAGATACCGATGTAATTATGAAAGGATTAGAACATCAAGACCTTTGCTTGGGCTTGGTGTGATATTACCAAGGAGTGTATGAATGGCATTTGGAAAAAGACAAGAAGTTCATCCATGACTTCAAAGAATTTTCTCAAGGCTGAGGAGGTTGCAAAAATCAGTGAGGCTGTGATTGAGATGACAAACAACTTTAATGGGTGTCGATGAGGATGACATGGAGGAGCTCCTAGAGTTGGTTCCTGAGCAATTGACTAATGAGTAGTTGGAACTGGAACAGGAATGTATAGCTGAAGACGAGGCAAGAGAAAAAGAAACTGTAGGAGAAGAAAAAGAAGAAACCCTAAGAAAATTCACAGTGAAGGGTTTAGTAGAAGTTGATAGCAGCAGTCTTATATATATATTTTTTT
>NW_006356953.1:0-622 GCF_000327345.1 Myotis davidii
TAGGAGATCACTGACCACCAAAGTCCTTCCCATGCCAAGGTTCCATGACTACGCCATGTGAGATAAAAGTAACTCGAAGGAAACTTATGCTTTCCTGTGACAATGCAGAGAAATCATTAAAGATTTAGAGCAAAACAATTTTTTAAAACATTCTGAAAGGTTTTAAAATCTGTATCTTTTAATACACCACTAAAGCACTCATATGTTTTTAACATATAATAAATATGCCAGAAATGTGAAATATGAAACATTTAGTTCTTAGTCTGGTGAGGCCGATATCATCCTCATTTTGCAAAATAAAGACTGCGTCTATCAAGATGTTGCGTGCCACAACTACATTCAGTTTAGCAACATAGTTACTTTCCATGATTCGGTCCATTTTGTTTTCACATTGAAATTAAAGTAAAAACCAATTATACTATCTTACTGTAAATTTATCAATGCAAATACAGACTTAGTAAAGCTTTTTAACAGAAGCCAAAACACTGCCTCCAGAACTAAAATCAAACTGAAGACAGAGGCCGATCACCATTTTCTAACCCTCTGATAACTGTCTTTAAAGCTCAACAGATGCTAAATATATAACTTAAATACCTTGGCTTATCTTTTATAACTTTGATAA
>NW_006356954.1:0-622 GCF_000327345.1 Myotis davidii
AAGAAAGTAATTTCTAGAAAGGTAGAAGTCAGAAGGTTCTTTTCAGCTAGAGACATATTAAGTAGTTGTATGCTGTTCTCCACTACATAAGAGGCTCTATTCTAACTGCTGGTGATAGAGCAATGAACAGAACAAAATCCCTGATCCTATATAGCTTATGTTCATCGTAGTTGGAGGAAAGACAGATAAGTAAATACATAATTCGGGCACTATGAACAAAAATAACACAATATGAAGCTCCAGGATGATGGAGGGGGGAGAGGCTATTTTGGATGAGGTGGTTAGGAACTCTTAAGAGTTGACATTTGAGCAGTGACCTGAATGAAAAGCAGGAATTAGCCCTGGGACATCCTGGGGAAGAGTGTATCAGGCAGACCAAATGGCAAGTACCTGAGGTGAAAGGGCCGGAGCCTGGTAGGTTCAAACTCTGGTGAGAAGGCCACTGTGGCTAGAGGGCAATGATCAAGGGGGAGTGGTAGAGATGAGGTAGGAGAGGATGATGGGGGCCAACTCCTGTTGGACCTGGAAGGCCATGACAGAGTTTGTGGTTTTTTAAAATTAATTAATTTATTTATTTTTGTTAATCCAAACCCGAGGATAGTTTTCCATTGATTTTTAGAGA
>NW_006356955.1:0-622 GCF_000327345.1 Myotis davidii
GGGACATAATGGTGCTGAGTAAAAAGTATCCCAATTCTTTGAATATATGAAGGTTGTATAACAGTGGTCATATAGGATTATTATCCTGTTGGATACCAATGTTAATCTTTTAAAAATTAAAAGAAATTTTTACATTGCTCTCCTTGCAAAATCTTTGGCGTGGGTAGTCAATATGTTATTTCCCTCCCACTGTCCATTCTCTTTCCTGAGGAGTAAAATATGTGTTCAGACAGAAAATATCCATCTCAGAAAATATGGAGGGTAGTCAAAAAGGAAACTAGCAGCCTTCTTCATGAATATTTAAAATAACTGATATAAAAGTGCACCTCCATGTGTGCTAATTTCTGTTATTTTAAATGTCATCTGTGGTTTTCACTTAGAGAGGACAAATCTTAAAGAATTTCTTTTTCTGCACAACATGATCAGGTTGTAAAGATATAACCAATCAGTGATTACAACGCATTTTGTTACTATTAGCACTAATAAGAGAAAAACTGACTTTCAATTTATCGTAGCCTAATCTGATTTTTAAATCAGGGTTTCCTCATCTCAGAAAATAATCAAGCTACCCCTTTTCTATATTGCTAAATAGGTAGGTAATAGAGAGATAGATGATAGATAG
>NW_006356956.1:0-622 GCF_000327345.1 Myotis davidii
GGCCGTAGTTTGCCCAGGGCTGCACTAGACACTAAGGGAATAAACTTTAAAAGGCATAGCACCTACCTTCAAGGAACTTGAAAACAGATGCACCTGAATACAATGTCAATGAAAGATAACACATTCAAGGAACAATGGGAAATGCAGGAGAGGACACCTAAATCAGCCTCAAATCTCAGGCAAGGTTCACATTGGATGAGCTAACATGTAAAGGTTAAGTACAAGTTTTCTGGGCAAACACGCAGTGCTTAGGCATTTCTAGGAATCAGCAGAGAAATTCCAACATAGAAGAGAAGAGGCTGAAAGAAGGGAAGGACTGATGAAACAGATGCCACAGATAAAGCAGTTTTGAAAAGGAGGGAGAGATGCAAAGTGTCAGTTTCTAGAGAGAAATCAGAAAAGATAAGAATCCCTTATCTTTGCCTGTTGGGTTTAGAAAATGATAAATCATTGTAGACAATGGTGATAACAGTGCCTGTGGAAGAGAGGACGGAGGGGACTGTTAAGAAGACAGTAGAAATTGTATTAGTTTTCCATGGCTGCATAACAGATCTCCATAAATTTAGTGGCTTAAAATGTTTATTCTATTTATTTGCTCTGCTACCTTTTGATTCATTTTTTT
>NW_006356957.1:0-622 GCF_000327345.1 Myotis davidii
TCTTGGTTCATGAGTGTATGCTCATTCACTGAGCCATGTCGGCCGGGCTGCTTATTTTTTCTAGTTCCATTTTGACCTGGTATTTTATGATTTATCCATCAGGATGTATCTCGTTCAGTTTGACTGCTGCATAGTTTTCTATTATGTGAATATATCATAGTTTATTTGCTTTCGTTTTTACCTATTACACACTTCACTGCCATGAACATTCATGAAATTATCTCCTGTTGAACATGTACAGGAGTTTTTCTAGGGTATATAACTTGTAATGGAATTGTTGGGCCATGACTATGCTTATCTTAGCTTCACTAGATAATGTCAAATTGTTTTCGAAGGAGACTGTGTATTTATACTGAACCATTTGTGCATCAGAGTTTGCATTGTTTCCAGACTTTGCCAACGTTTGACATGGTAGGATTTAAGGATTGTTGCCAAATTTCTAATTATAATTATATTTTGCAGTTCTAGAAGGTTTAATTTGGCTTAGACATTGCAATTTTCCCTCATATTTCCAATCTATTTCTTTAAACATTTATTTTAAATTCTGACAATTCAAATTTTGAGATCTTTGTGAGTTTGATTCAGCTATAGGATATTTCTGTTGAGTTTTGCTCACTAGTCT
>NW_006356958.1:0-622 GCF_000327345.1 Myotis davidii
GGGAAGGTTGATTTTGTGTTTTGTTTTTTTGTTTTTTTTAATCAAGAGCTCAATCAGTCTTGGTATGAGGAAAGAAAATTAATCAGGTGTGTATTTAATTGGTGGGAGCAGTGATTAGAGTGAAGGTACTTCCTAAGAGGAAGGGAAGGTTGTGGATAAACATTAGCTTCTAGAAAGGTAAATCACCTGTGACCTCAGGTCCTTGGAAAAGACTGCATTTATAAATGGACTGCTGGTTAGAAGAAGAGCACATGTTTAGGAGGACCAGGTGCTGTCTATGGTACCTACATATGGCACTTGCATTATTAGAGTCCATGTCTAGTTCATAGAGTAAAGTTCACGACCAGTCCTTGATTATTCAGTGATTCATGGGGAGGTCTAGGATTAACACATACTCTGGTACCCATGCAGGATGGAAAAAATATCTACTTTGGCAACACTTCATGTGAAAAAAGAAATTCAGAGGATTATAATTGACCACAAGCTTTTAATAGGCACCAAGAGTGTGAAGTGGATGCTAAAAAAGTTAGCCTGATATTAGGCTGCAATAATAGAAAAATAGGTCATGGAAAATAAATGTTCAGGCCCAGGCCCATGTGGCTCAGTTGGTTGGGTGTCATCC
>NW_006356959.1:0-622 GCF_000327345.1 Myotis davidii
TAAAGGGCCAGAAAGTTGAGAACCACTGCTCTACAGGATTTAAAGTGAACAGATCTGGTAACAAAGGAGAAAGTCTTGTCTTTTCCTGCAGCACTATTTGAACCTCTCTGACAGCTTAGAATAGTTCCAATTGATACCTGCAAGCAGAAAAATACAAACAAGAAGCTCCAAGGGTAACTAGTCCACAAAGGTGTGGGTTAAGGAGTGAGCTGCACATAGACTTTCCAGTGCATGTGTGTGTGTGCAGGGCGCATATGCTGAACATAACAGCATATGTATGTAAACTAATAAAAAGCTGTGACTTTCAAGTCCAAGAGAGAATCAACATGAAGACCCAGGAATCTGAATCAGCAAGGCTCACCAGGGAGCAAAGATCAATCATGAATATAGGACCAGTTTTAATAGCAATTCTGCAGCAATAGGATCAATGGGGGAAGAAGAAAGATTAGAATGTCATTTTATTTAAACCTCTCCAGCTGACTGGATTGCCTCCCTTGGACTTATGGAATCCTTTATGTTCCTGAAGAATTTAAGGGGAGGGGATAGGAGATAGACACCAGAAAATCAGGTTTTTCTGCTGAAGTGAACCCTTCAAGACCCCAAATAACTAGTTAGAAAAATC
>NW_006356960.1:0-622 GCF_000327345.1 Myotis davidii
ATAAACTCCATGTGTCCTCTGCTCTGTGGCACATTGAAGAAGTGCCTTAGAGAAGAAACACAAAGGGCTGCAGGTGCTCAGAGGAGAAGGCCTGCTTTCCTAAGGACACAGGTGGGCTTCTGGAACAAAGGCAACAAGGATGGCCAAAGCCAGGCAGTGGTTTAACCGAGATGCAGATGTTTCTCTCTCACATGATGGTCTGAGCATAGGCAGTCCGGGGCTGATGTGACCGCCCCACAGTGTGGGGACTGCTTCTAACTCATGTAGTGTTGCCTTTATCTGCATGGTTGCACATCATGTCACTCCCTACCATGTCCCCACCATCTCACGCAGCAGGAAGAGAGAGGAGGAGAGGGAATACTTGGGTGCTCTTAGCTGTGACCGTCATTGCAAACTCTGCTCCTGCTCACAGACCCCTGACCAGAACCAGTCCCATGACCACACCAAGTCATGAGGGGAGCCTTCTTCCAGGGAGCGAGGCGCCCAGCTGAAACTCGGAGGTTCTATTTCTAACAGGAGAAAGGAGGTGGGTGGATACTGATAGGCGGCAGCAGCCTCTGGCACAAAAAAGCACATCTGTTAGAAGAACAAGGAAAAGTGCAGGAAAGAAGAACTTGGACTG
>NW_006356961.1:0-622 GCF_000327345.1 Myotis davidii
CTCTTATGGAAAGGTCCATCGATGCTATGAACAATGTTTTATTTTTAAAGCAAGAGCAAATGGCCCTTTCCTTTGTCCTTTCGACTGTTAAATGCCAAAGTATCTTCCATCCGTCCGTCATTGCAAACGTTTTTCAAGTTTTTACACAGAATGTATTAAATAAGTGTGTACTGATTACTAAAAGATTCATCATGTCAAAAAGATCTAAAAACAATAAGGTGGGTGTTGACTTAGTAGCCACATGCAGATGGAGTTTCCCATTGAGGCCCTGGGAGGATAGAGGAGGCATAAAGGAAGACGGGGAGACCAATCTGTGGCTCTGAGAATGTGAGAGGAAGGATAATGACCCAAAGGACTGACCGTTTTCCTGTGGTTGGCGTTGAAGACAACGTGCTTCACTTTCCTCCTTCATGGCACAACGCGTGTTGTCACACAGTGGACTCCTAATACAGAGTTTGTAAATGTATTGCAGCTCTCCTATTTCCAAGGTTTTATAAGATACATATTAAGGCAGCAGATTACTTAATGCTTCTAGTTAATTAAATCTTTTTGCAAGTGGAATTCCCACATGTTGGCAAAAATATACTTGAGTCAAATTTACAATTTGCTTAGAATTAGGCCT
>NW_006356962.1:0-622 GCF_000327345.1 Myotis davidii
CAGCAGTTTTTATATAAGATGGATACTTCAAAACCAAGAAAGAATATCTCTCAGTTCATATCAGCCACACTACACTGTTTATAAATAAATTAAGACCCACAGAATATTGCAGATCTTTGGTTTAAAATGTCTAGTCCAAATTCAGATATCTACTGAGTTCCGAAAATCATTGGCACAGATCTGGCACTTAAACTTTCTTGAATAATTCCATTATATCATTAAGATATTCATAGGCTAAGATTACTTTTTTTTCTTAAATGAGGCAGTAAGCAAAAATCTTAGTGTACCATGTAAAAATGTATTAATTTAACATGGCCCTTTGAGCCTATTTTAAATATTATATCCACTTATGAATGGGTTACTGAGCTAATGAAAGAATAAGAAATGACCTCCCAGGCATGCAGACATTGAACCAAAAATGCAACTCAGAAATCTTGGTTTAAATATAACATATAGAGACATCAAGACACACTAATTTCAAAATTCAGTGTGAGAAATTATCTTTTTAAATATTTCCAACCAAATACTCAGGATCAGTCTTTGGAGTGTTGTTGAACCAATACTTGGGGTAAAAACCTAAAATTAGGATGTAGCAGATGTATTATTACCTGGATTTTTTTTT
>NW_006356963.1:0-622 GCF_000327345.1 Myotis davidii
AAAAAAAAAACAACAACAACAAAAAAAGGGAATTAATAGCCACTGGCATGGGGGTGGGAGGAATCAATTCTTAGACGTGTTTTAGTCGACCACAAGCTTAATAAGAGCTGAGTCTGATCAGATGCCTAAAGGAGTGAATGAAGCAATGGTGCTGGGGACAGCTTGTCTTCCCCGGAAGGCTGCCGCTTCCACCTCAAGGTCAGGCCCTGGGAACAAGCTAATCTGGGTGTCTGATGCCCAGGCTAGAATTTCTTCAGTTTACTCATGTTCCCTCAAGTTCACCTCTGAGCTCTGTGGGGAAATGTGAGGCCAGTGAGGCCCAGACCATGAAGTGGAATTTTCACAGGAGGAGGAAAGATTCCTTTGGCTAATCAAACACCAGTGCCTCTTTCCAGTCCACTCCTGTCTTTGAGAGAATTATTTAAATTTCAGCTAAAGCAAGGAAATGGAGAGCTCAATTTACAGAGGGTTTGGTAATATGTTGGATTCTAGGTGTGGGGAAGGGAGAGATGAAAATAAGGAGTGGATATTCAGACTTGTAAGGAACACAGATTAAACAAGGAAATAATACAATTTGGGGTGGGTGATGGAGGATATAAGGAAGGTGCGTGAAGGAAGAAGA
>NW_006356964.1:0-622 GCF_000327345.1 Myotis davidii
GAGGCAAGCAATTCATAGGCAGATGAGAAAGAGCAAACACTTGGCAAACAAATTACTGCAAAGTCACCCAGAAACAATGACACGGAGGGGAATCTATAGTGCAGATTTTTGCTTGGCTCCTCCCTGTCTGCCACACTGCATTCATATGCACTATAAACTGGATGTGCTAAGATTCCCTGCCCTCTGCATGTCTTTAGGCAGGAAAGGGGGAACATGCCAAACTCTGCCTGAGTTTGTTGGGGTTTGATTGTTTTCAGCCTGAAATAATCCGGAAGATTTGCTTCCAGTCACCCCCTCCCTCCCCTCCACTTGACTTGCAAGCCCTTTTTTAGTAGTGAGGCTGCTTACTTAACCCTTGTTTGTCATATTTGTTGCAGGTAGGTTTTCCCCACCAAGATTACTAGTATTGTTTGCCTTACATCTTTCTAAGCTGTTTTTTTTAAAATGTTTAAACTTTTCACTTGGTTAAATATCAATCTTTGTGATGTTTGTTGCTTTTAGCCTCAGAAAGAATACCAGTGATCAAAGCCTATTTACCAACACATTTTCTTTTTTCCCTATGCTTTCTTTTTTATTTTGAGTGAGGATTATTGAGAGAGAGAGAGAAACATCAATGTGAGAG
>NW_006356965.1:0-622 GCF_000327345.1 Myotis davidii
GCGACCCACAGGATGAGAACTGCTGCTCTAAAGTCGGAGTGCTCTAGATAGCTTATTCACCCTGAATGTTGCAAAGAGAAGCAACAGGCATGGGTGTATGCAGGGAACTACCGTACTTTCAGGGTGTGACAGCTGCCTGGCTCAATACTACCCACGCATCTTTCTTCTCCAAGTGACTTGCCCAAGATGACGTATTTATTTAGGGATAGAACTATTGTCCTGACTCTTGATGACGTGCTCTTTTCACTTGCAATGTAAATCCCACACATTAAGGACAAAACAAACAACCAGAAAGTCTCTCCTCTAGAAATGAACTGAGGCTTTCTCAAACAGCACTGTATTTGTTCATTCAAAACTATCAGAAATCGTATTATCAACCCACACTGAGGGTGTGCTAAACCAACAAATTCTTTGTATTTTGGAATTACGCATATTAAATGTGCTATTTTCAGTTATTTCATACTTATATTAAGTTTACTTAATTGATAAGAGGTTTCGTAGGAGAAAAATAGTGTAAAACATGGGACTTGGGGTATGAAAACTATAATAAAATGGACACTTGGTATGAACGGATCATAAATGAAAGCATCAAACTATGCTCTCCAAAGAAAGTAACAGTCAC
>NW_006356966.1:0-622 GCF_000327345.1 Myotis davidii
TCGGTTTCTTAAGTGTGCTATTGGATGTTCACACAACAACGAAATTACGTAATGATGCACTTCTCAGAACATAGCCCTCATTAAGAGGCACTTGACTGTATTTGCATAGTCTTCTTGAAAATTCCCAGGAAGTTTCTAACTTTGCTTTCTTCAAAGTTGATCTGTTCACCTGTAAGTAACTGGTTTACTGCTGATTGATTATTCTTAGTTCCTGCAGGAATGAGAGTCCAGCCAGTAATCTGTTTTGCAGGGAAGGAAACAGGCCAGAAAACCACAACAGATAATGCGGTCATCAACACCCTGGGTGGGCTGCGAGATTTGTATTGCATTCACCTCTCCTTTGGGATTCCTGATGGGAGGCTCTATAGGCAGCAGGAACTTGTGGTGGGTGAATCAGCAGTTGGCCATCCTTACACTTAACAGTTGAGAATTTTTGATATACCAATATTCTAGTCAGCTGGAAATGAAAAATTAAGTTCCAGAATGCAACATTACTCCCCCCACCCCCTTATATTTGTGCTTATTTCCTCTGAATGTTGACATTTTAGTGAATTCAGTGTGAGTTATATTGATTTTAGTGTATTGTTTATTTATTTAAATATTTATTTATTTTTTTAATCCT
>NW_006356967.1:0-622 GCF_000327345.1 Myotis davidii
TCGGAGGATTATTTCACCAACAGGGAGAACTAACAATTAGACTACAGGTGAAATGCACACGATTCAGATTGAACTTCCTAGTTGAGACGGGAATTTTTTTTTTGGCTCCATCCTCACTTTAAAATTAAAGATGGAAGTATTTAAGGAAATTATTGATATACTCAGGTTGAAGTTGCTAACATGGAGGAGAATTGACATCTCACCTGCCCAAGTGACAACAGAAAGTAACCCCAGAGGCCCATGAAACAGAGACTCATTCAGAATAAAGTTGTAGTCCAGCAAGGGGCCCTGAGGTGCATCTGCCCACTCTGTGAGCAACTTCATTTGTACCTATAATCCTCTTGTTTGGTCAGTTGATCCATCTGCCCCCGCCTCCGCCCCTCTTCTTGCTGGTCCTGGAGCAGGCTGCTTGGTCCCACCTAAGGGCTGTGCATTTGCTTTGTACGTGTGGGTTCCTCTGCTGAGAACACCCTTCCCTGAGATACTGTCATGGCTCAGTCCCTGACCTCATTCAGGGATCTTCACACCAGCCATCTCCTAACATCAGACTCCCCTGATGTATAGAATCATAGCATCTTCTCCCATCCTGACTCTCTCCATCCCCCTTACCCTGCTCGGTGTT
>NW_006356968.1:0-622 GCF_000327345.1 Myotis davidii
TTTTTTTTGCTATTATAATATTTTGGGGGGATTCATCTTTTGAGGAAAACTATGGTTTTGCTTTTTTCACTCTCCCCAGATATTTGCTTATTTCTCCCATCTGAAAATTGATCAGTTTTCAATCCTAAGTTTTCAAATGACTGAGTAGAGGAACATTTTCATTAACATAAATAGTCAATACACGTCAAACTACATGACTGAAAAAATTATATAACTTGACTTGATGAGGGAGAAAGGGAAAATTAATCTGCTTGTAAAATCTGAAGAAAGACTGGATAATCAAATGGGAGAAGGAATGTGGCCCATCTGGGTCCCAAGATCACCAGGTACTCAAATGCCCCAGAACTCACTCTCCATTTCTTCTTCAGGAGTTATTTGGAGATAGTGCTGCCCAGTTTTATAAATTACACATTATCCCAATTTGCTAATAAGGAGGCTAAAGTTAGAGGGTTTAAGTGACTTCCCAAGTTCACACAATTAGTAAGCAACACAATTGGACTTAAAGCTTAGACCATTCTGACTCCAGAGGCTGTACTCAGAAACTCTGATCTTGGCTCCTCGATTACTGCCTAATGTGCTAGAATTTAATTTTCATTTTTAGTTTACTCATTTATTTTGAGAG
>NW_006356969.1:0-622 GCF_000327345.1 Myotis davidii
ATATCTTTATAGACAGGAAAGGACACTTAATTCTCAAGCCAGTACCCTAGAATGGCAGACTTTCAGACATAAGGATGAATCTAGCTCAATACATTATTCATTGTCCTTATTCATTGCCTTATTATACTAAACAGTGACACTAATCACATGGTAGACTCTAGGTTATTTTATAAAGTTGATGGGGAAATATTCTTCTGATTTAAAACTATTCTGAACAATACAAAACCTCACATATATGCACACAGTTATTTGGGGGGGGGAAGTATTTAAAAATCTCAAGGAATATTTCTGATTTCTATATTTCACTAATTTTTAAAATAGTTATGTCATTCACTCATAAATCCTAAAATATCTTGCTATTATACCCTCAACTGCATTTTAACATTTCTCCTTTCATTTGGTTTTCCTGTTAGAGAGAATGTTAGTTTTTAGCAAAATTCAACAGGGCACTTGAAATTATTCAATGAGTAATGTGTATATTTTAGTGAAACTCATCATACTTCCAGAGAAAGTAGAAACAAAAAGATTCATCACAGCATCAGAAGAATTACAAAATGAAGGGCTGAATTTGTCTAATGCTTACTAAACTTCTGAAATCTACACTAATAAAAGAGAAACATGA
>NW_006356970.1:0-622 GCF_000327345.1 Myotis davidii
TGGTTGTTCCACCATTCGGTCGATTTGCATATTTGCTTTTTATTATATCGGATATCCTAACTTTTCAGTTTAAGGGTCTGATCTCCTAACTAGACATTGAATTTCCTGAGGACATGGCCCAACCAAGGCTTAAACATTTTTTGGGTATCTAGTAGAGTGCCAGAAACATGAACAATTATTTCTTTCTCCTATTTCTATGTAAATGTGTACATGCAGGTCCTTGTACACACACAGATATAACAGACATATGCACACATACACATGCACTCACACACACATACTCACATTTCTTGAGTGAAATGTGAATGAGGTCCAATGCATACATATGGAAGTTAAGGAAAAAATAGAACTATAGTCAGCCACCAGCTGGCAGCCCCAATCTCTTACCATCCTGGAATGTGTCATTAATGGCAATGACAGCTTGGAAAGGTTTAGTCAGTTCGGCCCCTTGTGCTGAGCTGAGGAAAACCACAAATGTCTCCAGCCCTTCAATTGCTGGATACTGAGTGTCATCTAAGATCGTCAAGGTGCAATACTAGGAGAAAAATCAGGATGTTTACTGTGGTGATTGTCTTCAATATATATAAACATTGAATCATTACATTGTACACCTGAAACTAAT
>NW_006356971.1:0-623 GCF_000327345.1 Myotis davidii
TTTTTTATTAAATTGGGCTATTCTTATCTCAAAGGTGTTGTAACCTTCGGTGTTAATGGGTATAAGCTGTTATTTTCCTTTTTATCAAATAGTGATGAGAGCACCATACGGCACTAGAAGTTGAACATCTCTCACAAACAAAATCCGATTTAAGTTTTATACTATTTTCCTCAAAGTGAGCTTTTTTGATGGCAAAAACTTACCTCCTCTCGGTGTTCCTCTCCAGCCCGCTGGATATACCACTTAATAGATGCTTGCTGGGATTTAGGTATACATTCTAGAAAAGTTGAATTAAATTCAATGCCAAAAATCACCTTTTCATCAGCAGTTTCATGAGTAATGCCTGGAAAGCAAACATGGAATAGGAGATTAACCTTGACCTGATTTTAAAAGCAATGGGAAAATAGACTAATTTAGAACAGATGCCATGGGGGAAGATTCATACACATTATTAAAGAGAAAGGAAATTCATGTTATAATATTATTACCTAAAAGTCAAATATTATCTAAGAGATTGATTTTTAAAGCGTTATCTCTTCCTTGCAATTTTCACTCTTTCATCAATACATAAACTATTTGCCATTGACATTTTAAAACAGTGGTTCTCAACCTTCTGGACCTTT
>NW_006356972.1:0-623 GCF_000327345.1 Myotis davidii
ACAGTTTAAGAGAAGGCTGACATTGTGTTTTTTTGGGGGGTGGGGAGTTATTATTTCCAGTTTTTAAGTCACCCCACTATCAAAATCTATTCCATTTTGGTTGAAGTTAGATTGTTTCTTGAAATGTGATTGTGAACTGTAGAGTACATTATCCTAAGGGATGAAGGACAAGTTTTCTCAGCTTGTTAGAATGAAAAGATCATGGTCTTTGCAACTCACTCTCAAATAGTTTACCAAAGTAAACAAACACAGGTGAACAGAAATAATGGTATAGAGTAAAAGTAGTAGAAGTGAAGAGTGTGGAGTGAAAATGTGTGAAAGCCAAAGTAAGAATGTCACCAACTGGTGAATTTAGGTGAAGGGTATAGAGGAGTTAATTATTCTTATCTTGCAAAAAGTTGAAGTGACCAAAGACAGAGAACTAACTGTTTAAAGTGATTTATGCTTAATATCTCATCTGATAAAATTGGGTGTTTTTGCCCAGCCAGTGTGGCTTAGCATTTAAACATCAATCCAGGAACCAAGAGGTCACCTATTCGATTCCTGGTTAAAGGTACATGCCTAGGTTGCTGAGTCGATACCCAATAGGAGACATGCAGGAGGCAGCCAATCTATGATGTTTC
>NW_006356973.1:0-622 GCF_000327345.1 Myotis davidii
TTTTTTTCTCATGTAGAGGCTTGTTGTAGCATAAACCTGAAGATAATACTCATATTCAATATTATAAACCTTTTACAAGGTGGTCTATTCTGAAGCTATTTTATAGGATAATGCCACCTAAAGAAGTAGAATATGAATAGTTTTGATCTTAACAGAAACTATGGGAAACCACGTCTGAACAAAGATTACAAAGTAATAGCAAAGATAGTTGTAGTAAGAAGGAGAATTATGGCTCTTTACAATTTTTATTTTTTAACATTTGAAATCAATTTATCAAGAACAATGGTTCCAGTGATCATAGGGCAATTTCTGTGGGAATGACCATTTGATCTGGAGCAGAGTTGATTGCACAGAGTTGATTTGCCTTACTATTACAAGTGACATTTGCCTGTGGCCTATTCTTAGTGGTGGCCAGAAGGGCAGCACCCTGATTTTGAGGTAATCACCAAGGATGGCCTGAATGCACAAGTGAGGGGTCCTGACTAGGATTACCTTTTTTCTGCAAAGTTGTTATAAAGGGAAAAGGACAAAATTAACAGGAATCAGGCTATTCTAGATAATGCATTCTAAGCATTATCTCCATTTTAAGTATTAGATATTCATTTCAGAGAAGGGGAAATGG
>NW_006356974.1:0-623 GCF_000327345.1 Myotis davidii
AAATGAGTTATCAAGCCATGAAAAGACATGTAGGAATCTTAAATGCAAACTATTAACTGAAACAAGCCAATCTGTAAAGGCTACATACTATATGATTCTAATTACGTGACATTCTGGAAAAGGCAAAACTAGGGAGACAATAAAAAGATTAGAGGCTGCCAGAGGTTAGGGCAAGGAAGGGATGAATAGGTAGAGCACAGAGGATTGTTAGTGCAATAAAACTATTCTATCTGATACTATAATGGTGGATACATGCCATTATGTATTTGTCAAAAACCACAGAATATACAACACCCAAAGTAAACATAAACTAAACTTTAGGTGATGATGACATGTCAATAAAGGTTCATCAATTTTAACAAATGTACCAGTTTGTTTCTGGATATTGATAGTGGGGGAGGTTATGCATGTTTGTAGGTAGGACATACATAGAAACTCTGTACTTTACACTCAATTTTGCTACGAACTACAACTTCTCAAAAATAAAACCCATTACAAAAAGATAGTTTGTCATCTATCATTTATTCAACAAATATATGAATGTAGTCATTGTACCAAGGACTATAAAACATTAAAAATATTCAGTGCTAGCTCTAACCGGTTTGGCTTAGTGGATAGAGCAT
>NW_006356975.1:0-623 GCF_000327345.1 Myotis davidii
TATTGGTTAAAATAACATCCCTCCTAGCTCAGTTATTCCACGTTTTGGAGAAGAACATGCTGCAAGAGACGCTTTCAAATCTTTCTGTTTTGTATAAAACAAGTATCTGTTCCTTACTTAGAAGAGTAGAATTCATTGGGTTGTGCGGTTTTTCTTTCCTGGAGGAAGTACATCATTAACTGAGGGAAATTTCTATTATCTTAACAGCTCTTACTAGTAGGAAGAGAATGGTCTTGTTGAGGAAGGTGGGAAACGATGAGCTTCTTGGGCTTAGAAGGTGAGACCCGATAGGCAGGGATCATTGAGAGTAAGCTCAACAGCTCTGACTGAAAACAGATGAGGAGTTTGGGGACTGAGGGTAAAAGGGAAAAGAAAAGATAGAAAGACTAAGGGTTTTTAGAGTGGGCGGATGAACTTTCAGAACAAGGACACAGCATGAACTTTTTAAAGCCATTCGCCTTGCTGCAGTGTAAATCCTTCGGACTCCCCAACCATCATTAATGTCTTCTTAGCAAAGCCAAGAAAAGCAAAAACAAACCAGTGGGACTACATCATGCTAAAAACTTCTGCCCGGCAACAAAATGAAAAGGCAACCTACAGAAAGGGTGAAAATATTTACAAAT
>NW_006356976.1:0-623 GCF_000327345.1 Myotis davidii
AAAAAAAATCACAAAGAAATGCCACATCAAAAATAATACTGTTGTCTATCGTATATCTGTTGAGTATTAGGTTTCAAAAAAAATGTGTAGTGTCTGAATTTCTTCGTATTACAGCCTTTAGAAAAAAAGAAAGATGAAACATAAAAATATCTTAAAGACTGTCTTTCTCAGATCTATGAAAAGCAGCAATCTCCATTTCAGCAGCCACCTCCACTAAGGAAATGTAATGGATATTTATGGTGAGTCCTGGAAAAAACCACTTTTCTGAAGAAAAACTTTCTTCAGAAAAGCTGAGATTGATGCTTTTTATCGAAATAGCCACTTTACACTTTGGAAATCAAACATACAGTATAAAACCATTATCTAATTGAATCCTCCATCTCTTTTTTGAGGATGGCTCGTACCTAGTTCATCTTGTAATTTTACAGTCCAAAGGCAATTTTCAGGAAAGCATGACTAATACTGAAGATATTCCCACAATTCTGATCAAATTATCAAATGTATGGCATTATGGAGTGATAGTCCATTTTATAATAGTCAATGATATTAGCTCCAGTATTTTTAACAATCTAGGGCAATACTGTTGTGACTTAGAGTAACTTTATTTTGTATGACACTATTAG
>NW_006356977.1:0-623 GCF_000327345.1 Myotis davidii
AAAAAAAAAAAATCTTCAGCACCCAACAAGGGAAAATTCAGTCTGGCATCTAATAAAAGCCATTCAAACAAGCAGAGAAATATGAGTAAGGAGAAAAATGCATTGAAATTGACCCAGATTAGAATTAGAAGAGAATGGCATAAAATCAGTTATTATACATGTGTTCCATATCTTTAAAAAGTTGAATAAGACAGAAAGGATATAAAAAAGACCTAATATTTAGTCAATTGCTGAATAAATTAATTGCTGGCCTAGCCAGAAGGCTAGAGACAGTAGGAATAAAACAGGCTGAATATTTATCTGGGGTAACAGAGGCAGATTGCACAAGGCAGAAAACAGAATTTCAAGGGAATATAAATCGAGATCTTAAACTGGAACAGAGATTTTCAGCTTGAGTTCATAAGACTCCTAGTATACTGTTCTTGTATTCTCAGACCCATATATTTTTATATGTACATCTCTTTATATACTTGTGATTTTTATGTAGATGACAATAAAAACAGTTGATAACATGCTCTAAATAATCTTAATAACTAAGATATAATCAGGCAATAAATCTTTTGTATCATTGGTTACATATGTGTCTGTGATTACTTTGTCCTTAAATAATTCTCTGAAGTAGT
>NW_006356978.1:0-623 GCF_000327345.1 Myotis davidii
CTCTATCCACCGAGCCAAACCGGTTTTGGCACAACAACCAATTTTTTTCTTCTATTTCATGCAAGAGGAAGCTGAAATTCAGGGGGATTAATTAATCTTCCATGAGTTATTCATGTAGTAAGTGGTAGAGCTGGGGGATGAATTCAGGTCTGTCTTATTCCCTAGTCTATGTTTGAACTATTCTATTCTCTCCCCTGAAAGTCTATCAGCACAAACCTGAGCTTTTGTTTCCTGGATAATAATGCCAGGCAACACTGAGCACTTCCTGTGCCAGGTCCTATGCTAAGTGCTTTACACAAAATCGTTGTTCACTAACTTAATTGTATAGAGTAGGGATATCATCCCCATTTTACAGAGAGAAAATTGAGGCTACTTAACTTGACCAAGGTCACATAGCCATTAAGTAGAAGATTCAGAGCCAAAACATAGGTATTCTAACTTCAGAGCCAGTACCAGTTGTCTGAAGGTGTCTCTATGCCAGGTATCTGCAGACGTTTTCTGCAAAAGGCCAAATAGTAAATATCTTGGGCTTTGTGGACCATATGGTCTCTGTCGCATCTATTCAATATTGCTTTTTTAGCAGAAAAGCGGCCAAAGACAACATGTAAACCAATGAGTGTGAA
>NW_006356979.1:0-623 GCF_000327345.1 Myotis davidii
GGAGTAAAAGTCTTGGTAGGCTGTGTAGGGTAGAATGCTGCTGTAGGTGCAGTGGGCCATGACAGGGCAGATGTCCTAATAAAAAAGGGTCTGACGTTTCCAGCCAATCAGAAAAAACCCCATCTGCACACCCTGCAGGGCCCGGAAAAATGAACCTCCTCCTCCCCGTCTGTTTTGTATTCTTGTTAAAGAGCACTGACTCACAGGAAGACTACACTGCCAGCCAGGGACCTTGTTTGTGTAGAAGTGCACATGGGAGTAACAGCCTGCAGGGAGGAATAAGGGCTGTGATGTTCATGGCGGAATTCGTGTGGAATCGAGGCCCACGCCTTTGTCTGTGGTGAACACATGGACTCGAGAATCTAGGGCAGGGTGACTGGCAAGCGAAGGGACGTTAGCAGGCAGAGGGAAAGGTTTGTCTTGGGAAGCATATTTAGGTGGCAGTTGTTCATTCACTCAACAAACCCTCACAGAAGGCAGGCTCTGTACCAGGCACTGTGTTAGCTTGTGTGTCTCTCCATCAGTATAACGCAAATACACATCTAGGCATATTCCTTATGGTTATTTTCTCCAAAAATGCAGGGAAGCACCTGAAAGTGACCTAGCATTGCTTCAAGCTGGGT
>NW_006356980.1:0-623 GCF_000327345.1 Myotis davidii
TACTTTATCATATAACAGACTTTCAGCTTTAACGGACACTCCCTCGCCCAAATTAGTCTGTTTTGCTGAGGTTTCACTGCATTTTCTAGAAGTGGTAACTGTATCTATATGCTTGAACAGCATAGATGGTATTGTGTTCTTCCTATAAGAGGCCCATAATGTCTGTGATTTCTTTTGTGTGATGTTAGCAGCATTCATTGGGCTTTCTAAATGATAGCATTCTGTTCTTCCTTACTTATTAATGGCTGGAATCCTTTTTTAAGGAGGAACTTATCATCAGCTATTTGGTTAACCAGTGGCACTATATATATAGTAAAGGCAAGTTAAACACTTGATGCTTTCCCTTTATTTGTAAAGTTTTTAATATAATTAGTTGGTTCACCTCCCTCTCCCAGTAGTTACCACTTACTTTGTCTGTTTTGGCATTATTTTTAAATCATGGATCTGTACATATGTGATGTTTCAATCCATTGTAGTTATTTTTCTTAACAATGCCTAAATTGTTCCATTTGGAGCCAGTGGGAGCAGAACCCTATTCAGCTTGGCTCCTGAGCCTTTCTGTCAAGACCCTAGTAACTTAGATAGCTTCCTTATCTATATACTAGAGGCCCAGTGCATGAAAA
>NW_006356981.1:0-623 GCF_000327345.1 Myotis davidii
TTAATTAAATCATTAATTTGAAAATCCAGGGGAAAGAAAACTACAGCCCATAGGTGAGATCTAGCTATATCCATTCATTTACATCTTATCTATGGCTCCTTTCCCTTTCCTGATTGCCGTAACAGTTATGATAGTTGCGTGAAAGCTGAAATAACTATGTTGCTCTTTATGGAACAAGTTTGCTCATCCCTGAAAATGGTTGATCATTTCTTTATTATACATTAATACTTTACATATGTAAAAATCTGTTTCAAGCAATTTATTTCATTTCACTAATACATCTACTTAACTCTATGCTGAGGCCACACTTTGTTTTCAAATTCTCTTTTGAGATATTTTTAGCTGCAGTTGACATTTATTTGTCCCATAAAACATATGGAGTAGCTGCTATGTGTGAGTCACTGCTCTATGTCAGGTAGGTAGCAGTAAATCAAACAGACAAAAATCTCTGGCCTTACTTGTTTCCGTAGAAACAAATACAAATACATACAAAAATGTCAAGTAGAGGAGGTGGGATGAAGCAAGCGACGGAGGGACAGAGGGAAAAGGCTGCTTCTTTACACAGAGTGGTCAATGGAAGTCTCTGAAGACTTTTTTTTAATCTTTATTGTTCAGATTATTAC
>NW_006356982.1:0-623 GCF_000327345.1 Myotis davidii
AATCAATAGAAAAAATATCCTCAGGTGAGAATTAACGAAAAAAAATAATGCAAGAGATGCAAGATCCACACTCATGTGGCTGTGTCAGAGTAGGCCCTCCTCACCCAGTGCTGTATGATGTCTCCTGAGGAAGATCATTCCATGGGAATTTAAGGCAAAAAATTGCCTGTTAGGATTACTGAGCTATTAATACATAAATTACATAAGAGAGTCACTTAAAGTAACTAAAGCAGGAGCCTAGCAGGACTACTACTTGGAAATGTTTTGTTAAAAGGGAAAGTAATGGTAGGTGCTCAAAAGCATTACAATTTTATGTCATGTAAAAGATACTCTAGGCTTTTTCTTGATATTCCTGACTAATGGGGAAATCACCGACATATTACTCTATTTCAATTCCTAGAATCAAGGATTTATCGATGCTGGGTGGGAGCTTAAAGACAGATCACTCAGCTCAAACCCATCATTTCAGCAAAGAAAACAAAGGCCCAAAGAGTTTAACTGAGTTGGCAAAGTAACTTGTTCAGGACAGAACAGAACTTGAACCCAGAGCTTCTAACTCCAAGGCCAATTCTATTAGTTTTCTGGGGAATTTTATATTTGAACTAGAGGCCCGGTGCACAAAA
>NW_006356983.1:0-623 GCF_000327345.1 Myotis davidii
GCTCTGCCCCTAATTAGCAAGCTGGGTGAACCTGGACAAGTTATTTAATCTTTCAATGCCTCAGTTTTCTTATCTGTAAGATGGCGATGACAAAAGTCACATCAGTTGTGGTGAAAGTTTGAGTTAGCACATGAAAAGCTTCCAGGACCTGGGGCATAGGAATCATGCCATAAGCATTTAGTATTTATCATAATTTGATAAATTGGTGACAGAGTCAAGAGAATCCACATGTGGAGTTCCTCAAATACATTCATTGTCCTTCCTAACTATTTGCATCTATATAAACTTTACATAGGCTGCACTATCCTTCAACAAAAATTGTTCTGCACATTCCATTTTTAGCACCATCACCTGCAGTGAGTTTCAATAGGCATTTTGTATCCTAAAAAGGTTAAATAATTAATAAAATGTGAGATGAAAGGCATCTCTCTTATTCATAAAGTCCTTTTTCTTTGTCAAGATCTCAATCTTCTGTTTGAGAAATGCTGAATCAACCATAATTTTAATTTTTTTTCTTGAGAATTGACAGACAACATTATAATAATTTTGTTACTAGTGGGAAGAAGTCCTTGTCCCCACCTTTGTTCATAGGAGTGGAATTATTGCAATATCCCAAGAAAAAT
>NW_006356984.1:0-623 GCF_000327345.1 Myotis davidii
AATGAGGCCCAAATTTACTATCCCAACTAATCACTGTGAACAATTTGTGATTACCCAGTTTTCACTCTTTTCTAATGTTCCTTATTAAAACAAATAATCAAGCGGCATATATATCACAAATATTTTCTATGGCGAGGATTTTTGTTTGCTGCATTGTAAATTTTTTTACCACTGTTTATTCAGTGCCTACTATGTGCCAGGCAGCATTCTAAGTGTTGAGGATACATCCGAGAACAAAAAGGCAAACATCTCTGCCCTCCAATTAACAGCCAAAGCCTGCACAGTGACCTGCACAGCGATACACCATCTTCCCGTTTACCCAGTAGCTTTTTATCCAGTTGGTGACTTCATCTCGCTGTTCTGCTTAAGAGCAGCTGGAGGAAGAATTACATCACCAAGTGGACTGGCCAGTAAGCCAGAGACCAGGGACCATTTGAATCCCCCTTTTCCTTTCTAGCTGTAGCTCAACCCTGACTCAAACTAAGAAAGTAGGGACACAAGATGGGAAATGGACAAGGTTCCCGTCCTCAGGGAGCTCACCGACTTTTAGATAGCTTTCAATTTCCCCCACTGTTAATGTCCTTTCGCGAACACTAGAGGATCGTGTTGGTGGAAGGTAGGAG
>NW_006356985.1:0-623 GCF_000327345.1 Myotis davidii
GTACAGTCAGGACTCAGCGGGGAACAAGCAGGCACCATCGCTCTAGTCTTGGGGGAGTTTGTAGTCTCTTTAGGAAGCAGACAACAAACAACAAATAAACAAATAGGCTGAAGCTGACTGTAGGGAGGACAAGCCTCGCAAAGACGGAGGAGAACCATGACTTTGGGAGACGAACTAGCAATTGCAAAGATCAGGAGATGAAAGCCAGCTCGACATGTTCAGGGAACATCACCAAGGCTCAGGGGAGCAGGCCAGGGCCTGAGGCTGGGCCTGGAGAGCCACCGTCACAAGCAGGTGGGATGATTTTCTAGGAGGGATGGCAAGCCGGTGGAGATTTGGAGCAGTGGCCTGGCCTCATTTCCATTTTTGTAAGTTTGCACGGGAAGCTGTGTAGGAAACAGGTTGCACTTGTGAATGGAAGTCAACACGATGAAGGTTAGAGCCAATAGCCCTGCCTACTTTTCCCAAATCTGCAAAACAACAGGTTTTCCAGTTTTTAAAGGGGACCAGAATGCGTACCAGTTCTGTACCCTGCTGCGACTCTTCAGCTAATAGTTGAAAATTACATTTATGTGTATATACGTGACAAAAATAAGCCGCCATGGATACTCCTGACCACAGAA
>NW_006356986.1:0-623 GCF_000327345.1 Myotis davidii
TAGTAGTAGTAGAAGTAGTAGTAGTAGTAGTAGCTGTTGTTGTTGTCATTGTTATTATTAACAACTAATCCCAGGTAGTTGTAACAGATGAAATAGTCCTCCCATTACATTTTTGTCAACTAAATTTGACTGATCAGGTATGAAACTTTTTTTTTAAAAAAAGCAAAATAGCAGAGACTTTACCAGCTCTTTCAGTAACTTTCCATATTAATTATCCGACTTTGCTCCTCCCCACCAGATGCTAGAAAAGGCAGTGTTTCCAACTGACAGTAATGTTTTTTGTAAAGAAGGTTCTAGAGGGTGTTGAAAGCACATTCTAATCATTATAGAAATCATGCATACTCCTTCTAAAGTAATTTCTGTCTTAAATGACATTTGAGATGAGCATCTGAAATGTAGTATCCTAAAGCTGCCTGTACAGTATTCATAAACTCTTTGCTGTAATTGGTGGTAATTATTTCTAAATCAGACAGTGATCTTTTAACAGAAAAACATTAGTATACCCAAAATGTTAATGAAAATGCCTTTTTTTCCCACTTAAATCACATCTTAGGATTTTCAAATACTGATTTTCTTTTAGTTTTTTTTTCTTAACTAGAATTTAAAACAAGGTGTATGTTGTT
>NW_006356987.1:0-622 GCF_000327345.1 Myotis davidii
AATAATAATGTGAAGTGTGAGGCCAGTTGGTATTTTGTTCCTTCAGAAAAGCCTGCTTTCCCCAGAGCCACACAGAATAGTGCCAGATTGGGAACTTTTGATTGCAAGGGAGAAAGTAATGTTTCTCCATGCCAACCCCATCCCTTCACCAAATCCTGCTCAGTAGCTACAAGAAAGTGAAACTCCTTTTTTAAGAAAAATAAAGGTATAAAAAAAGAGAAATTATGTTGAGGGAATTATAAAAAAAGATAGTTCATGCTGCTTGAAAAGATCTATATTTAATATTAAGACTTACAAAATGAGAAATGTTCTTGCTCTGTGTGCAGTTAGCTTGACATTTTACTCTTTGGTGATAGAGTTAATGCAGAAACATCCTTCTAAAGCACCCCTTCAGGCACATTAGATTATTTCACATTGAAAGGTTGATTGGAATAAATTAATAATCAGTGCTAAGCCATCTATTCATGATGCTAATTTGATTCCTCATGTAGCACCTCTTCCGGAATCATTCTGGCTTAGTAATTGCTTTCGTATCTCCACTATCTTATGCTTAGGTACAAGTTATAAAGAATGTACTCAAAATAAGTTACATCCATTCATTTATTGAACATTTATCAATTAG
>NW_006356988.1:0-623 GCF_000327345.1 Myotis davidii
GTTTCTGGATCTTAGGATGTGACATACCATATTTTGCCATAAACTATCCAATGCTTTTAGGACCAAGAATAATAAAAGTGCTGGTTGCTACAGAAAACTCTCCAATATCCTGAAGATATTACTACTCAGCACTTGGAGAAGCTAATGGCTTAACCTACATGGACCAAACACATTCAATTAGAAAATTAAGAAATTGGAAATTGGATCCAGGTTTGATGGATACACTCTCCTGCTTTCACGGTAACCATCTCAACACCTGAGGAAAATGAAGTAGCCTCAGGTAACCTCTTAGCATTCTGATACGTGCAACACCAACCAAGGAATCTCAAACATATCATACTAAGTGAAGGGAGCCAGGCTTGGAAGGCTACATACTGTCTGATTTCATTTATATGACATGCTGCAAATAGCAGGACTATAAGGACAGGAAACAGATCAGTAGTTGCCAGGAACTAAAGATGGGGAAAGAGAACTGATGACAAAGGAGCTCAAGGGAACTATTTAGTGCAGTGATTTTCAACCGGTGTGTTGTGGCAGGCGCACTGGTGTGCCGCAAGAATTTCTAAAACATGCCATACCTGACTATTCAGTCAGGAGCACTGACTTCTTTTCCCTTAGATTGT
>NW_006356989.1:0-623 GCF_000327345.1 Myotis davidii
AAACATCACTGTGTCTCTAGTAAAGATAAAAGGTTACATTAAATTATCCCTAGAATTAACTTTGGATAACCAACTTATTAATAAGAAAACTGCTTTAATATTATGAAGTTCTGGGAACTAAAGTTCTTGGCAAAAATTCAAGATTAAAGGATTTTTACTATCAACTTGCATTTGAAGGCATGTTTCCAAATGTTTTATGGGAACCTTTATCATGAGGAAGTCAAATCAAGTTTTTTCCCCACTTCCTTAGAACTGTAAAGACAATATGTGGAGGTGTTGTTACCTAAAAGATTAGGCCATTGAGAGACGGGGCATGAAATTTTGGATGAAAAATTATAAAGCAATAACTTAAAAGTATACAACTAATACCATTTTTCTTGTGTTGAGAGAGAGAAAGGTAATCGGAAACAGTAGAAGCTAGAAGGGAGGAAGCAGGAAAAAATTGTACATGAAGTGCTGGGTTTCAGGAAACTTGCCTTTGGCATTAAGAAACAAGCAACTTAGATGATGCATAACTATTGTTTAGAGAATAATAGCCCAAGACCAAGCACAGAAAAACAATAGGTGGGAAATAAGATGTTTACCCACCTGCATTCCTGACTTCAGTTTATTAATTTCTTAAT
>NW_006356990.1:0-623 GCF_000327345.1 Myotis davidii
GAAAACACTGAAATGGAAAAGACAATCAGAAATCAGATGAAGACCTTGTTTGGTGGCTTACAGAGTGCACTGGACACAACAGGAGAACATACCCATGAATTTGAAGACAGGTCCATTGAAAGAAACTGAAGAATCAAGTTCAGAATGTTGGAGAGATATTTGAACTCCCACATTCACAGCAGCATTGCTTACAATAGCCAACATGTAGATACAACCTGAATGACCATCCAGCCATGAATGAATGAAGAAAATGTGGTCTATACACACAATGGAATGTTATTCAGCCTCAATACAGAAGGAAATCCTGCCATTTTAACAATGGGGATGAACCTGGAGAACAGTATACTCAGTGAAAGAAGCCAGTCACGGAGGGAGGAATACTGCATGACTCCGCTTATGTAACATGTTCATTACGTAACTATTCAAACTCATAGAAGCAGAGAGTAGGCCATGGTGGTTGCCAGAGAGAGGTGTTGGGGGTCGAGGAAGATGGGTCTAAAGTTTCAGTTAAATGAAACAAATGAATTCCGAAGATCTGTTTTACAACATAGTACCTACAATATACAAAACCTTTGTTAAGAGGGTAGATTTCATGGTAAATCTTCTTACCCAATTAAAAAAAC
>NW_006356991.1:0-623 GCF_000327345.1 Myotis davidii
TCACCGGGCCTCTAGTTATGATATAAACCTGTATTTTGAACCCATAGCACATTTGTCACTAGAAAATAAAGCAGTGGAATTAATTATGTAATGAAAGAAGAACTTATGATGTGTAAATACCTTAAATACTTTAACAAATATATTTTCTTATAATGTTTATTAAATATCTTCATTAGTTCTTCTTCTGGCAGAAATAAAAATATTTTTCGATATAAAACTCTTCATTGAAATACCATACTAGTATTTTTATTAAGTTGTCAAAAAAATTAGATAAGACAATCTACTTTCCTCCTACCATGTGGTGTAAAATAATAATTCAAAACTAATATAGTCTTAGTAGAACAATAGGTCATCTAAAACTTATTACTGTGAAATTGTAATTTTAAGGAACTGAACACTCGTGACATTTATAGGAACTGTATCATTGTACAAGCTATGAAGCAAAATTTATAATATAAATCATATGAGCAGGAAACAATATCACTAGCTCATTAACAGCAGGAAATATAGTCCTAATACAAACTAATCATAATGCTTCATTGACCAATTTAAGCTATGCTCAGGATTATTTCTAATTTTATATACTAGTGTATATTAAGAGCTAGACTGATCTCAAAGGGAAA
>NW_006356992.1:0-623 GCF_000327345.1 Myotis davidii
ATGACTCTCTTTACATTTAAGTCAAAATGACTAAAGGGAAAGCTACATGATTTGGTGGTACACATACTTTTATTTATTCCAACATTCTAAGTAAGAGCTGGTAGGTAGAACTTCTAACCTTGGTTTACTTTATAATAAGATCTAACCTGCATTATTTTTTTTTCTTAAACTCAGTCATCCCAAAAAGCAGAGTCACAGAGATGTTGTAGAACACATGGGTTAAATTCTTCTACATATTCAAATTAATGCAGCTATACTCAAAAGCTGGCATAACTGTGGGCAGTTTGACTTGATCATGGATGTGATATTGGTTAAGCCTCTGAATGAGGTTGTTGCTGTTGTCATCAAAAAATGTAGGGGCTGAGGAGGTTAAATTCCCTAAATGTTGGCAACACAGTGTCTGACAGTTGTATACTTGAATAGCAGCTGAGTACCAGACTACACTCCTGTCTTTCTTGTTGAGGTGTGTTTGCCATACAGCATATGCTTATATCAGCAGTCAAATCATTTACATGAACTCAGTCAATTTATTGCTTCTACCTGAGATCCACTGATTTCCAATGTACCATTTTTTATGATTGTTTTCCAGGCCTGAAGTCATGACTAGACATAGGCAGTGCCTT
>NW_006356993.1:0-623 GCF_000327345.1 Myotis davidii
ACTAGAGGCCCGATGCATGACATTTGTACAAGAGTAGGCCTTCGCAGCCCAGGTGGCTGTCTCGATCCCTCCCTCAAACTTACATAACGCCTTGCTAGTTTGATTGTCTACACTTTACTCCTGCTTTATTTTATGCAAAATCCTTCTCTCTATAGCACTTTACTCTTGAAAGCTTCCTATCAGCGTAGGTCTGAACAGGATAGTGTGGAACATCCTGCAGTCTTCACCATGACAGTCCTGGTTCTCTCCCCTGTCCTGGCACAATTGTCAACAGTGCTGCCTTCACTCCCAGAATTGCTCCAGTTGAAAAAATTGGTCACTACATGTTGCGATTATCTCAGAGAAGGCTCTGCAACTTCCAGGTTAATGGGAGCAACATAAGTGAATGTGGTAATATATTCATTATCATGGAAGTGAACCAATAATATTATTTGGAAATGCTTGCATTAGATAATGTACAGTATATCTCTCAATGATCAGAAATCAACATGCCAGTTGCTTAAACTAGTTTCAAAGATTGTTTTCTTCTCTGGAAATAAAATTGATACCATTCTGTATTTGATAAATGAGATTATAAAACCATGTACACTTGATTTTGTTGTTGTTGTTAATCCTCACTCAAG
>NW_006356994.1:0-623 GCF_000327345.1 Myotis davidii
TTTTTCATAAAAGCAATGACAAGAACTGTAATGAGTGTCAGGAGAGAAGTGCAGGTCTAGCAGGGAACACAATCCAGGCGAAGGGCTTAGAGTGTGTAAGCAGAGGCTTAGAGCGGGGCCAAACTGGGGTGAGGTGGCAAGAGTTCTCCAGGCCAGTGGTCCAACAGGTATCTGGTGGGGTTTGTAGGGTCTGCAAGTAAAGTGGAGAGGAGAGGCCTGGTGCAGAATGGAGAGAGATTGAGCTAGAGAGGTATGGACCTGGGGGTTTTGTCCTGAGGGCAACAGAGAGCTTTAAACTGGGAAGTGAAAGGATCGGATTTGCATTAGAGAAAGGCTGCACTGATGCTTTGGGGTTAACTGGAAGGTGCAGGGCTGGGGACAGTTAGAAGCTTCTGTCCTGTCAGCTGGACCTGAACTGCTTCCCTCCCCCCAGGCTTCCTGACTTTCCCTCCAAACTAAGAGATGGAGCTTGAGGGATTTCAAACATATGATCAACCCACCCCTACAGCTCTAATAGCTGTCCCCCATCTCCAATTCCCTTTGCCTCCACCATCACAGGGAAGCGATGTGGCTGGTGGTTAAGACTTTCAGGCTCTGGAGCCAGGTTGTCTGGGTTTAGTTTC
>NW_006356995.1:0-623 GCF_000327345.1 Myotis davidii
CTCTCTTATTAAGTCATTGATGATTCCTGGGTAGATAGCAATTCAGAACATTGCTAGGTCATGGCAAATACATAATCTGAACTTTCAATGAATAAACCTGAGGTATGAGGTATATGAAAAAGTGATGGTGACTAAAGCTATTAAAAATCCAAAAAGAACAAGGAGAAATTTGGTGAGTGTTTTTATGAATAGCTTCCCATTTATTCATAAAATATGATATTAAAGATACTTTTGGGGATTCTCTTAAAATTTTGTACCAATCAGGTATGGGATAATAGATAAAAGTGAATTGACTGTATTTACTGATATTTCAGAATACTCCATCTGCCTTAGTATTTCAATACATAGTTCAATGAAGTATTTGTTTAACACATGATTATGTAACCACTTCTAGTTCATTCCAGGATTCTACAACTTGAATGTTAGGTTTAAAATGAAGCCAGAAGTTTTCAATAGCCTGATAAGGGAAGAGGTAAAAAGAAGGAGGGTTTTTTAAAAAATTTATTTTCTAATCACAGTAGCATATACAGTATAGTGGTTATGTGGCAGGATAATAAGAAGCTGGGAAAATTCCTGGGCAAGTATAATGAGGAAACCGAGGCAAGAAAATTAAACAAGACCAA
>NW_006356996.1:0-623 GCF_000327345.1 Myotis davidii
CAATATGTAGTCTTTTGTGTCTGGCTTCTTTCACTTTTTTGAGGTTTATTAGTGTTGTACCATGTCTACTTTTAGGCTATAATGAATAATGTGACTGTGAACACTTGTGTGCAAATGTTAGTGTGGACATATTTGTCATTTATCTTGGTTAGATGCATAGGTCTGGACATGCTGGGTCATATGGGAAATTTATGTTTAACTTTTAAGAAACTGTCAAACATTTTTTCTAAAGCATATGCACCATTTTCCATCCCTACCAGCACCGTGTAAGGTTTACTATTTCTCCACATCCTGTACAACATTTATGATTTTCTGTGTTCTTAGTTATAGCCATTCTAGTCTGTATGGTATGAAATCACATTGTAGTTTTAATATGCAGTTCCTGAATGATTAAGGATACAGGCAATTTTTTGGTGAGCTTACTAGCCACTCATATATGTATATTCATTGATGAAATGCTTATTTTTGCCTTTAGTCCACTTTTAAATTAGTTGTTTACCTTGTTACTGAATTGTAAGAGTTTTTTTGTATATTCTGGATACCAGTCCTTTCTCAAATATGTAATTTGCAAAAATATTTTCTCCCAATCTGTGGCTTATCTTGTCTTTTGTGGGTTTTTTTTT
>NW_006356997.1:0-623 GCF_000327345.1 Myotis davidii
AGGATGTTTAATAGGATCCTGTCCTCTGCCCCCTAGATGTCAGTAGCATCTCCACTCCCTTGAGGGAACCAAAAATATTTCCAGACATTGCTAAATGTCCTAGGGCAGGGCAGTGTGTGTGTCACAATGGTCCCTCTTTGAGAACCACTATTCTAGGGCACACAAGATTAACTTTTAGGGGGAAGTCACATTCCTTGGGGATGAACACTTGTATCAGGGCCAGATCTGTCTTGGCCACTACCTGCTCCATGCCTGGCTTATCCTTGTGGTACAGCGGACGGGTTTCTATGTGCTCAGGAACCAGCCTACACCCAACCTCTGGGATATCATTCCAAGAGTGTAAAACTTTGAGGGCCAAGTGCTCGTAAGACTCCACCGTCTCATCTGTGTGGAAGAAAGAAAAACAAAGAGATTTGTCAGCCGTGTGTTCCTATATGGGGACAGTGATGGGCTGTCAGATGCATTTTAAACACACTTAAAGTTTTTTTTAAAAAATATATTGAGACACAAGAAAAGCCAGCAAAAGAGAAAAGGAACAACGAGAGAATGGAAAGAGGTGGAGGTAGTGAGGTAGGACAGGGAAGGGTATTGGAAGTTTAGAGAATGAGACACAAGGTGGTTTG
>NW_006356998.1:0-623 GCF_000327345.1 Myotis davidii
CCCGGGCATGTGCCCTGACTGGGAGCCAAACCAGTAACCTTTCGGTGCATGGGACAATGCTCAACAGACCGAGCCACACTGGCCAGGGTCATAGCTGAAATTTAAATTTAACTAGGCATCCTGCACTGACTTTACTTACCAAGTCTGGCAACCTTGGTGGGGATGTTTCCTGCCTCCCACGCCCCCCAAGCCCCCCACTTTCTAAATCCTACACACGGACAGGAGCGCCAACAGTAGGCCAAGCTCTGGGCAGCTGAGGGGGTTCTCCGTGAGGAGTGTGTATTTGCCCTCACGCCTTTGGATGTGTTTCTTAGTTCTGCCGCCAAAATAAAACATTACTAGTTTGATGGGTATCTTCGTTTTCTAACTGCTTTGGCTGTGGAGCCAGAGCTAGAAACATCCTACGAGCAGCCACCAGCTTTCCCACTTGACAAGCATCTGGAAGGCTCTCTGGGTTACACAGCTTTTCTTCTGTTTCCTTCCTCTTCTTTTCAGAGATGCTAGTCCCCTTTTTTTCTTACCAAACTAGTGGTCTTCTCTGTTCAACATCTGAATGGGGCCGAGCATTTGTGCGTCCAGGTTTGGCGACTTGGCAGTGGCTGGCTGAGCAGTCCAGGGAAGGC
>NW_006356999.1:0-623 GCF_000327345.1 Myotis davidii
AATAAAAATATATTTAAAAAATAAAATAACATAAATGGAATTAACTTTTTAACAATAGCTATGAGGTAGAAAAGAAAATCTTATTAAATGATTATTGTAATTAGTCCCATCATCCCACTCTACCATATACTGTACCTGAAATCGGAAATCCCAATACAGCCTCAAATACTTTCTTTCTAACAAGTCAATCAACTTTACACACACATTTTTAATACATGAAAAGACTGAAGGCCCTGAGGGTTTATGGTGTCTTACTTATTAAAGGAGCCTTCCCCTTAGATGCCTAGATTTTGTAACACCCTAAAGCCATACACTTTTGTAAGGTTTGGCATGGGTTATGAGTGAGGACTGTGTCTTTCTTTCATAAAGTAAAGGAAGCACTATTGTGAGCACAGATAGGTTCTCAGGGAGATAAATTTTAGGAAAAAAATACAAACATGAAAATTAGAAATCTGGAAATTGATATCTTTAAAACTCTGTGTGACTAGTAGCCCTAATGGAATTGAAAGACCAACATATTAACACACTCATCACTAACAGGTCCACAATGACTCTCCTCTCTGGGTACAACATCTAATCAAACTCTTAAAACCCAAGGATCTTATGACACCCTTTTCCCCAGA
>NW_006357000.1:0-622 GCF_000327345.1 Myotis davidii
AAAAAAAAAAAAAGGAAAAATCAAACCCCCTCCAAACGGTCGCTTTGTTGTTTTAGAATTTTAAGGTGGAAGTCTGTTCGAATATCAGAATTTGTAAAATCTAACCAGTAATAAAACCACTTATTGAAACTAGTTGGTGCCACTGCTGTTTAGTGGGGTGAGAAATTCACACGACTTCAGAGTCTTATTGAAGCCTGGAGGTAAATTCCAGCTCCTCCCTATTTATGCTATTTATGATACTTTGTAGATAGTCATTTGTCATACTCGTGGGGCTGTTGAGACCCAGAGATGAAGTTGGTACAGTCCCTGCCCTCAAGGACTTTAGAGTGGAGGCAGCGGCAGACACAGATCATCTTAACACAGCGTGATAGGGGCTACGTGAAGTGGCTGTAAACAAAAGTACCTCTTTTTCTTTCCTTAATATTACACACCCTCCACTGGTTACTTGCCCTGAAGAGGTCAGAGGTTGTCACACCTGCCTTTTCTGCTCTTCTCTGGGCTGGTGACAGGCTATAAGGGAGGCTTTTGCCTCGGAGGAGTAAACACTGTCACCACAGGGCAGTGTTTTTAAATATATTTTTTAAATATATTTTTATTATTTTCCGAGAGGAAGGGAGAGGGA
>NW_006357001.1:0-623 GCF_000327345.1 Myotis davidii
TGTGCAGCCAAGGTTGAGAACCAGTGCTCTAGATCACTCATTCTGCCTGCTGTATAGTATTTGATTATATAACTATATCATGATCTACTTAAAGAATACATAGATTTTGAGAGGCAGCTGAGAGGAAGGCTAGCAAAGAGTATGGCAACTTCAGTTCCACTGAAAAAGAGGAAAAGTGCTGGAAGAATCTGGGATTAAGAGCCTTGGCAAATGGCTAAGTTCCTCTTTGAAAGGAAGAAGAAAACCAATGCAAATCCAGCTACTCCAGGGGCCAGAACAGAGATGGAATCTGCGGCCTTGAAGTTGGTAATGGGCTGGAAAAGTCTCTGGAAGATTGATCTGGGATCACTTGATTATTTAGTAACATCTCATCCAGAAAGTTAATTCCCTTGACTTCTCTGGTCTGTTGCCCTTTGCACCATAAAAAAAAACAAAAAACAAAAAACTTCAGAGTCATTGCCTTTGCAACCTTTTAAGTCAGATATGAATCAGCGCAGACTTCAGATAGTTCTTGAGAAAATGATAATAAATTATAAACTAATAAGGATCTAAATTTCTTTTTTCTTAAACAGAATATGGTTTGCTTTTTTTAAACTAGAGGACCGGTGCACAAAATTTGTGCA
>NW_006357002.1:0-623 GCF_000327345.1 Myotis davidii
TGGATAGAAAACCATTTTACTCTATATATTCAACATTTACTGCATTTCTACTAGATGCAAAGTCCATAACTAGTTTTGAGAGATTTGTAAGTGAATTAGAAAATCCATCTTTTCAAAGATCTTACAGCCTACTCTAAAAGATGCAACCTAACAAATACTTCCAGAGCACAGTGTATCTGCCATTATATTTAGTTTAAACTACTGCTAGTTTAGGCCCTAATTATCTCCCTTCCGGTGTTTCTATTGCCTCCCTACAGTTCTCACTAAAGATGGCCTTTCAGAAGCATAGTTTCAGCTATGTCTTTGCTTTCTCCAAAATTCTCATTGACTACACATGGTCAGGTGGATAAAGTCCTAATGTGTTACCATAGCCAGCTAATCCTTCCCTGATTTGGTTCCATCCTACCTCTCCAGCCTCAATTCTTCCTTTCTCCCCATGTACCTTAAGCTCCAGCACGCACAGGGCCTTTCCAATGGCAAAACAGTATCAAGATTATTTAAAAGCACATATCCCCTCTGAGCATGGGAACTACATTAAGCAAGACTCTTGTTCTCCAGAGCATGATAATGGATTTGAATATATAAGGGAGGCTGTACAAGGCTAGGTACAGAGCACAGGAAAT
>NW_006357003.1:0-623 GCF_000327345.1 Myotis davidii
AAGTTATTGTCCCATTAATGTTATTTTTGTGCATTTGCTTTGACCTAAAATATTTTCATTTCTGAGGAATAAAAAAGAAAGGTTAATACTAAAGTAATACCTACTTAAAGTCATTGCTTACAGTCTTCATAGGATACAATTGAGGAAAAAATTATCTCTGTAAAGAAAATCCATTTCCAAAACAGATTTTCATTTAAATGTGAGTATTATCTGCTAAAGGGAGGCACCATCATAAGCCTGTGCCAGGTTTACTCTTGCTAAAACTCATAACAAACAAGGATGGACTGCCAGTGCCCTAATAGGGTTAACTGGTCCATGTCTTCTAAGAGAAGAACCAGGAATGTGCACTAAGATAATGAGAGGAATAATGTGATAAGTAGGTTGTTTGGAGATCTGAAAGCAGGAGAATTTTATTAGGGCTGGAGTAGAAGAGTACATAAGATATCAAAATAAAGAATATTAGCTGACCATGGGCAAACCAGCTAGGAACACCATAGGAAATGAGAACTTCTAATTGCTAATGAAAACACATACACAAAGAACTTAAGGGGATTTTTGTGAAAGAAAGCTGAAAACAGTATAAGATGTTGGCTAAGCTATAAGAATCAAAGTTAGCAGTCAGA
>NW_006357004.1:0-623 GCF_000327345.1 Myotis davidii
TTGTATTTCTAATTAAAAAGTATAGTGTAAATTAAGAATAATTATGTTGTAGACAATCTGGATTCTATTCTTCTTTTAAGATGATTAATTTTTATTAATCAGGCTGTTAAAAATCATGGCAAAATAACATGAACTTATGAAGGTTTTATTGTTCCATTATTATCTTTTACTCTTAGGGTGAGTCCTTAGCCTTTGTCTCTGAGGTGTGATCCTAAAGTGTTTAAGAAATGTTTTGTATTTTGTAGAATCCAAACTCTGAATTCTGCCTTCTCTATAAGGTGCAGAAGTTCAAATTACTGCTCACCTATATCAAATTCCCAGCTATTGCTTTCACCTTGGATCTTTGGAATCTACTCCACACAAATTTAGCTCAGGGTTTGCAAGGATTTAACTTCCATAATAAGATTGTTGTGGCTAGTACACCTGGGCATTGTATTCCTCTGATATGATTGCTGTAGGCTTTTGAGTTCCAACGTTGTGCTCTATCTTTGTCTAATTCCTTATTTTTTCTTATCTCTTTTTCATAATCTGGGTTCTTTCCCCTTAAGTTTGTAAAATTATGCAGAATGGTGATTTCCTTGATTGCTATTTATCACCTTATTTCTTGAAATCACCACTCTTCC
>NW_006357005.1:0-623 GCF_000327345.1 Myotis davidii
AGGCCTATTCTTGCATGAATTTCATGCTTTAGGTCTCTATTGTGTTAATAATAGAATGAACTTAGAGATAGCTGGTATAGAAATTATTTGTCATCACTTAATTTAGTATTAATTAGAGTATCAGCAACTACTCAGTAATTAAACCCCAATTTCATAAGTTTCTTTCTTCCTTCTGTAATACTCCATTGCAGGTGTTCTAGTTTTTTAACTTCACACCACATAGTGATTGAGGGACCTGACTTGCCTCCATTTTATGGTTTTGAAATCTTTTAATGCTTCAGAGTTTTCCACCCAGATTCAAGATTAATAAAGAGATAGTAGCGATAGCACAGACTCTTCGGAAATACCCCAAGACTACAGCAGTGTGTTAAATGTGTGCTACATCCCATTGCAATATCTAATCACAGGAACAAACATGCATAAGAGAGTGGAGAAGTTTCTCCCTTGACTGAGCATCTTCTTCTCATGGGCATGAGAAGAGGAAATAAGAATGTTCACCACTTCTAACATAATTTCATACTTGGTCATATATTTCCTATCATTCATCCTTCAGTAAATTTCTCTGTGGTAGTAAGTTACTCAACTAGAATACCCCAAGTCAAGCCTCCTTTCATCACCATTTA
>NW_006357006.1:0-623 GCF_000327345.1 Myotis davidii
ATTCTGGAAATTATGTAGAAAGCTGTTTCAAAAACAGAGTTCACTGCTACAGAGCTATAAACTCAGTACAAAAGATTTTGAAAATACTGAGAAATCACTAGCAGAAGCAAGACACTGTGTTGGAATATGTTTCACAACCCTGGAATTCACTACTACAGTCGTGTAAACTCTCTAGGAAAGCCTTTGGAAACACTTGGACATCACTGCTATAATCTGGAAACTAAGCTGTTTCAAAACACTTGGAATTTACTGCTACGGAGCTGTAAACACTGTACAGAAGAGTTTGAAAACACTTGGAAATCCTTGGTGAAACCAAGAAACTGTTTATGAGTCTCTTTCATAACACTGGGAATTCACTACTACAGAGGTGTACTGTAAACGCTCTAGTAACCAGTTTGAAAACATTTGCAAATTGCTGCTAATACCAGGATAATGTAGCACAGTGTATCCGTAGATATAGAGGTGTAGACATTGTAGAAAAGAGATCGAAAACACGGGCAAATCACTGGTAATAGCAAGAAACTGTGTTGCAATCTTTTTCATAACACTGGGAATTCACTACTACAGTGCAGTCCCCTATTCCTGTCCTTGGGATCTAGAGGACATAAGGCTCCCCTTGGTCT
>NW_006357007.1:0-623 GCF_000327345.1 Myotis davidii
CTTGAACAAAGACAAGAGAGATGAGTACGTGAGGCCCAGGGACAGAAGTGCACAGACCCTAGGACATGGGGGGAGCCCTGGGGCCAGAGCGGGGTGACCGAGAGGGACAGGAACAGCCAGTCAGAGGTGACAGCCCCAAGCCCGTGACTCCTGTGGGCCACTAGGACCTGGGCTGTCTTCTGAGGGAGCTACAACAGGAGGCCCTGCAGAGGGTGCTGGCCTGTCTGGACAAGGTCACGACCTCTGCCAGGTGGGAGCAGACACTGAATGGGCAGGAGGAGACTCTGGGAACAATGGGGAGGGGTTTAGATGGAGCAGGAAGTGCTAAGTTGGTCTCAGGATGCTCTGAAGGCACGGTGGATGTGGCGCTCACCAGGCGCATGCATGAGCACACACTGCTAGTGCCAAGTGGGGGGAGGGGAGTGGTACAAGCCACAGAGACCCTGACGCCATCGGCCCATGGTCCCCCTTCCTTCCCTGCCTCCCTGCCACAACCCGTCCTGCTGGGTCCTTCTCTCCGGGCCTCTGCTCATCATCTCTCATGAGGAAACACCTCCCGTTCCTGAACCCATCCTCCAGGAAGCCTGACGCCCACTGCCTGGGCGCCCAGCCTCACCACAAGG
>NW_006357008.1:0-623 GCF_000327345.1 Myotis davidii
AGAGAGAGAGAGAGAGAGAGAGAGAGCTTGATTCAATGCATTAGATAGATTTGGCTAGACTGACGTCATTGCTCATTAAGAAAACAGGCAATCTACTTCTTGTTCCCATTGGAGAAAATAAATCTGCACAGAGCCAGGCCAAATAATGTGTAGCAAATGATCAATGTTAGCAGAGGGAGATGATTGATCCTTTATTTCTTACACCCTCTCATGCATAATGCATAAGATCCGGGATGTTCTCAGCTTGCTTTGGGCCCCGGCCGTGATGTACCGCATTACTATACAGAACACTCGTTCTGAATTGCTAGTGACACTCTCTACATCCCTGAGCAAGTGGGAGCCAGGAATCCTTCAGAATCCCAGGGTCGCTGATAGTGCCCTGATGGCTTTTTGAATCCTTCCCAGGCCTTTTACAAACACACGCATGACTCGGGGAGAGTCTCAAAGAGGCTCCGGGCCTCACTGTTCCCTAATGCAAAACAGAAGGGACAACACTGGCCCTTTTCAGAATGTCAAATATAATATTATAAAAATGGGAATCCTTTGAAGAACCAAAAGTGAGGGTGGAAAGTGAACTGTTTACTTTTCACAATAATGATTAAGTTTCACAGAAGCCAGTTAAT
>NW_006357009.1:0-623 GCF_000327345.1 Myotis davidii
GAAATTCCAAGATTTAGAATCTCCTTCCCAGGAACCTGGGTCAAAGACCAGAGAAATTCTTTATTGTACACTCAGTGAGAGGAAGTCATAGTCGTCATAATTCCTTTGAGAAAGTACTTTTGGGTCTTTAGACTCCATTTGATAAAATCAGAAATGATAATTCATGTCAACCTCATTGACTGGGGGCAAAATGGCCATTCTTTCTAGACAATAGACACTGGCATGGATGACCATTAGTCCCCTGAGAGCAGGGCATGGAAAGCAGAGCATGGAAAGAACTCAGTGTAATTCTGGGGTTTGCCTCAGAAGGTATAACTGCTGTGTCCAGCCTTAAACTTCAGGGTAAATATCCAACTGCCATCACACTGCAGTATACCAGGCAAGAGGAGCTTGATCCAAAAGTGCTAAAGACCCTTATTCTCAAATGTCACAGTCCCAGCAGATTATAATAGAGCCACACTTCCCTGTTCAGAATCAAAGCTGCCTCTTCACCATCCAGTAAGCAGACCCCACTGGAACCACTTGTGGTTCCTTGCCTGCCTCCACCTTTCCCTTTGAAAGAGGAAGATAAATAAAGTAAATAAGCCAAGAAATAAGTCAGGCAGACTTTTCCCTCTACATTA
>NW_006357010.1:0-623 GCF_000327345.1 Myotis davidii
GATTTCATGCATCGGGCCTTTAGTACTTACTATAATTATTATTGGCTTAATTCTAATATGACTATATGGGTAGAGCAAAATATAGAACTAAGCATTTAACAGGGGAATTTGATCAATGCAGACAGGCAAACTGATTTTTATTTTTCTTAAACAAGATTTAGAGACTCAATTAGGGAAATTGCCTCGACTCTTTATTCTTATTTCTAGTAGATGGACAATCACAGATGTCTAATAACAGCTATTGCCTTGGTTTAGTGGGGTTTAGAATGGTGTGTGCGCATGCGTGTGATTCTCTGAAAGCGAACATAAAGACCTTCATTAGCCCAGAAGAACTTAGGGTATCATTTCTTATGAAGGAAGAAAGGTTACTGGCCTCAGTAAGACCTAAAATTATGTTCTAGGTTAGGATTGTGCCTTCAGATCTTAGGTAAATAATATTTTTGACTGTTACCCTAACTTACTCAGAAAATATAATTGTAGTGGAGGCAGCAGTATAATTCTCAAGCTGATTTTTCTAATTTCACATGCACCTACTAGAATTGAGTTGATTATAGGAAAGTGTGAACTATTTCTACAATCTGGGACCCCGTGGGATCAGGCCTAAACGGGTAGTTGGACATCCC
>NW_006357011.1:0-623 GCF_000327345.1 Myotis davidii
TTGCTATCATCCACAAGACCTACAGTCATGCTTGTGGGTGTAGACACGAGGCCTGGCATGCACATGGGTACTACTCTTCAGTAAGCACATCTTTCACTACCAGCCACTCTTTCTACTTGCTCTGTATCCTAAAACATGTGTATCAAATCCTGAGAAGGAGAAAAACTTGCACGGTTCGTGATGACTTTTGAATTTTGTATGGAGAGCATTCTGCCTGTCTTGAGGAGATTGAAAAACCAGATAAGACAGTGTTTATTTTCTGGTGTGGGTAGCAAGGCATCAACTAAATTTCGCAGTTAATGCATTCAACAAAAACAAATGGAGTTGGCTTTATGCCAAAGTGAAGGCCAGGCTGCCTCAGCTGTGGAAGCCTAGGGAAGAGATAGATGGAGCCGGCTTGAGGTGATTTTATAGACAAGTTGGGTGACAGCTGGATAATGTAGATTGGGCAGGATGGTTATATGTGGCAAGTAAGCAATTAGAAATGATCCTGGTAGGAAGTGAGGAGGTTTGCCTGGCTTGAGTAGAAGGGGATTTCCAAAAACTAACAGAAGACAGCTTTTGGTAAGAAGAGAAGCAGCATACTTTAGCAGACCTGAAATGGCAGGATACATGTGGAATGG
>NW_006357012.1:0-623 GCF_000327345.1 Myotis davidii
AAAAAAAAATCAATAAACATATCCTCGGGGTGAGGATAAAAAAAACACATGAAAAGACAATCAAGAAAATGGGATAAAATATTTGCAAATCATATACCTGATTATAAACTTGTATCCAAAATACATAAAGTGCTCTTACAACTCAATAATAAAAAGACAAGTAGCCCAACTTAAACATTTGCAAAGGATTTTAATGGACATTTCTCGGAAGAAGAAATACAAATGGTTGATAAACACATGAGAAGATGCTCAATATCATTAGCCATCAGGGCAAGGCAAATCAAAATTATGAAATACTGCTTCATATCTACTAGGATGGATAGAACTAAAAAGACAGACAATAACAAATGTTGGTGAAGATCTGGGAAAACTGGAACCCACAGACACTGCTGTGGAAATGTAAAATAGCCACTTTGGAAAACAGCCCGGTAGATATTCAAAAGATTAAACGTAGACCATATGAACCAATGATTCCATTCCTAGATATATACTCAAGAAAAATGAAAGCATATATCATCCACACAAAACTTGTACACAGTGTTCAAAACAGCTTTATTCATAATAACCAAAAAGAAGATACAACCCAAATGTTGTTTTTTTAAAAAATATATTTTTCTTGATTT
>NW_006357013.1:0-623 GCF_000327345.1 Myotis davidii
TCTAAAAATGGTGAGCTGTAAGATCATTATACAAATTTCTGGTCTTTTACTCACATAAATAAATAGGTAACAAGGTTCAATTAAGACTTATGTAAAAATGAAGAGAATCTTTTTCCTAAAAGACAATTGAATAGAGAAAAAGATTCCTTTTCCTAAAAGATAGTTAAATAAGATATATCCTTGCAATGACTTTGAATAGTCCAGGTTCTGGTGCAATAAAAATACATTTCTAAGTTATTAGGCATTTGCAAACATTATTCACCTGCAGCTGGATTTATGAACAACAAAACATTTACACATAAATTTGTTTCTGAATGCCAGCAGATCCTAGTGAAACACCGACTGTTTACAACCCCTTGCGTTCTTTTAGGTGTGGGTTGCAGATGTTTTGTTTCATTATTGATAATATGTATTCATAAATGTCTATGTATGCAGAGACTTGAGAATTTGGAACTTGTTTTATTATTCAAAATATACTCAGTATGCCTCTAACCCTCATCTCCACTCTGCATAGCTCCTGTCTCCTCACATCTCTATAACCAGCTCACTTGCATTCCTTTCCCACCTGATCTTGTCTATACTGAGCTGAGAATTATTTTAACCCTTAGACCCCAATCTTGCTT
>NW_006357014.1:0-623 GCF_000327345.1 Myotis davidii
TCTCTCTCTCTCTCTCTCTCCCTTACTCTCTCTTAAATTAATAATAACAATTTATATATTTTAAAAAGCCTCAAGTTCTGCACCTTCACTAACACAGGCACCATGCTGACTTTATCATTTTCAAATGATCATTGTCATAAGCTGAAAATCCCCCTGCTCTGAATCATTTCCAAAAGTGAATGAATTGCTCAAGGATTATTTGTGCAACCACCTAATTTGGTGATGCTAATTAAGCTTAAGTATTTCTTGGATATTTACTAAGTACTGATTATAAGTATAAAAAAGGCCTAAATCCTCAGCTAGACATGTTAGAATCTTGATAATTGCTAGTATCCAAGCTTTTTTTATCTTTACTCCCTAAAAAATATTCCTCTAAAATTATCAGCAATATTAATATCCAAAGTATACTAAATATATACTTTTGTCAGACATGCCTGAAATGCATCATCTTATTTTAATGTTCTAATCACCCTTAGAAGTAAGAACTATTATGATTCCCAATTTACATATAAGGCAACAGAGGTCTAAACAGGTCGTTTGTCGACATCCCAAAAACACTCTGATCTACTTCAATGAAAAAATGTTTGAAGATAAGGTTTTTGTTGGCTTGGTTCAGTGATGAA
>NW_006357015.1:0-623 GCF_000327345.1 Myotis davidii
CTTAACTGTCACTTTCCAGATGGCTTGGAGTTGAGACTTCATTTTGGTTAATGAAAGTGAGGTTGCAGTCATGGCTCTCCACCATGCATCAGTGTACACACAGTTGGTTGTGGGTTGGACCATGGAAATACATGGAGTAGATGGGAATTAGGAAGGAAGCAAGAGCACCAGGATATGCAGATGAACTTGCAGCGACAGAGCAAATACTACTGCACTTTTGTACCTGATCATTATTAACAGAAATAACCACATATAACTACAAAAGATGACTTACTACTTACTTTGTTTGTTTGCTATGCTCTCAGAAAGTGATTGTGATAGTATACAGAATATTTGGTCTGCATGTATAACCGGCATAGTGGCTACACGTGCAGACCAAGGAGTGAGAAGACTTGGGCTAAGTCTCATCTTTACCACTTATGAGGCATATGTATTTGGGAAGTTCATTAAGTTCCATCCTCACCTGAAAAGTGGGGATAATAATGATCTCTACCTCATATGGTCTCACCAATGAGCCCAAAGCATGGTGAGCATCAATAACAGGTTCCTTCATCATGATTGTTCTACCTTCATGGGCGAATGAATATTACTATAAATTGGTACAGCCACTATGGAAAACAGTA
>NW_006357016.1:0-623 GCF_000327345.1 Myotis davidii
TCATAATAATCTGGCCACTCAGTGTATATATGACATCATATGTTTATTTAGTAATTAACATCTAATTCAACATAACCCTCTAATGAGGAAAAAAGAAGTTTAATAACTATTTCTACCAGAATTCAAATAATGGAAAAAAAAAGTTTAATAACTACTTCTACCATGTTTATTGTTTCCTAATCCTGGGCTCCTGCCATTAGGCAAGGGTGTTTAAGAGTATTTTCCCACTTTTTCTACTTGGTTCATTCATTTATTAATTCAACAAATTCACTTACTTAACAGAAAGCCAAATCTCTCCAACCCCTCTCACCTCATGTCTAGCTCATGAACCCTTGCTCTGTTGTCCAAATGTGCTTTTCCTTAAGCACAGTGGAGGAGATAGAAGCCTTAACAGAGTTCCAGGATTCATGCATGCGGTGACCATATCAAGAACAGACGCAAGGAGAAGGCCGCTAAAGTCTGGGTATCTCACCAGTGATGCTGAATTATATCATTTCCTTTCTCTTGCTTCATTTGAATGTAGGGATCTCAGTGCCCACCCACAACCACTATATTTGTTTGTTTATTGATTTTTAGATAGAGATGAAGGAAAAGAGAAAGAGAAACATCGATGTGAGAGAGAA
>NW_006357017.1:0-623 GCF_000327345.1 Myotis davidii
ATAAAAATAACAGAAATGAAAACAGTAAATTGAAAGTCCTGAAGTGGGAATTAGCTTGAAGTATTTTTGGAGTGGGAAGAACATCTATATGACTAAGAGGATTAAGCCAGGTAGACGAAAATAGACAATGAGATCAGGCAGAGAGTCATTGGGGATCCCTAAAGATCATTAACAAGAATTGGATTTTATAGTGAGTGTAATGAGAAGTCATTGGATAATTTTAAGAAGCAGCTTTATAATATGACTTACATTTCAAAAATTTACTCTGACTGCTGTGCAGTGCTGACTGTAGAGAAACCAGAGTGTTGGTGAAAATCACAAAAGTCAGGAGACAGAAGGTAGTGGATTAAACTAATTTGGAAAAAATGGAGGTCATAGAAATAGGTTAGAATCCAGAAATACCCTGTAAAGAGAGGTGTCCCATTTGTTTGTGTAGTGGATGTACATTGGGAGAGAAAGCAATTGGTTGAATTGTGGTAGTTTACTATGGGTGAGACAGCTAGAGGAGAGGTGATTTTTGTTTGTGGTTTGTTTTAATATGGTGATTGGAAATAATAAGCTCAGCTTTGAGCTTACACATTAGACACCTATGGCTCTAGATCAGCGGTTCTCAACCTGTGGGT
>NW_006357018.1:0-623 GCF_000327345.1 Myotis davidii
CATAGTATGAGCTTCCTTGTTGGTCCAATTTCTGCATGCTGGGATTGGGCTGAGGCTCTGACTTGAACTTTCAAGGTCTGCATGAAAAGTTTGGTCTTTGGGAGAGCTCCCTCCCACAGAACTCAGTAGCTCTTTATGTAGTAAAGTCAGGCTTATTTAACTGGTTAGGCGAGTTACAAACTATCGGTAAAGAAGCTAACTTAGGGTGTCATCAGGGGACTTTTCAACCATGAGTAGAACAAGTATCAAGTCCACTGCCCTTATCTTGGCCAAATAAAAGTTCAGACATTGGGGTATCTCCAGAGATAAAGATATAGCTCTTCCTGTCCAGCTGGCAATCAGCTCCATCTCCCACCTGAAAAAGAGAAGTGTGTGATTATGTCCACCTCAGCATGCTTTGCAAAGCAAAGATGTAGAAATGCTGTTGAAAGGAATTTTAGAGACAAGACAGGCAGTTAGGGAATAAGGTGTGTGGGGGAGTCCATGGGAGAGGAAGACATATATTCATTGAGGATAGAGAAAAGTTACAAGATAAGGGGAGAAAAAGACATAATTTCACAGAGGACTGAGGAATGTTACAAGGGGAAGAGGAAGAGGGGGGCACCAGGTGGGCTTTGAACTTT
>NW_006357019.1:0-623 GCF_000327345.1 Myotis davidii
ACTAAAACAACATTACTACTTTGCTCATCAAAAAACTGATGAGAAAGAACACTCTCCCTTTTGTCCCATAATCTAGAGTTTTTAGAGGAAAATAAATCACAAGTTTCCAGCTTGTCAAAAAAGAGCACCAAAAGGCAAAGTACAGAAATAAAGTTCAAAGCCTTCTCTCACTCAAAATTACTGCAGGATACTGAGAGTTCACTCACTACTCATTTGCCAGCCTCTGTATGTCAAGCTTGGTTCACTCTGTTGCTCTACCAATCAGTATCTTCCCCAGCTAAACCTAGTAAATTGAACCTGTTTAGATTTCCTTAATCTCATGTAGGACAGTGACTGCTCTCATCCCCTTCAAGTATTTAGCCACCTTCTCAATGAAACCTATTCTGATGATGCTATTAAATTCGTAACTGGAGGCCCATCTCACTTCCTAACCCTTACCACCACTATTTTTTCCTGTAGTATTTATCCATTATGTACATATAAATGTCATACGTGCATATGTAAATTGTATATGTATAGAAAAATTATATCTATATCTATCTATTTAAACATATGTGTGTATCATCTCCTCTGCTAGAATTAAGCTTCAAGAAGTGTGGACGAAAGGGGCCACATGCTAACCT
>NW_006357020.1:0-623 GCF_000327345.1 Myotis davidii
ATGATTTAAAAAGCTCATTTGATGATGTCTTTTGTCAAAATGTCCACATTTTCCTCTGCCAGAGGAGGTAATAAACTGGAATACTGGGTCACCCAGGACTGAACATGAGGAGATCTAGATGTTAAGGGGCATATATGAACTTCACGTGTACCCAGAGACACACTGAGCATGCATTCTCAACTGCCAGTGATGACTCTTGCACATTTGTTAAGAAGAAGGGCAGTATGTTTCAGTAATGTGTTTGTGTAATTGCTACATTTCAATGTGCAATCCATTATTCTGTTTTGTTTTTAACCACAGACATTCTGTCCTAACTATATGCATCTATATGCTTCTAAATGCTCTGTTAAGGCAATATGCAATATTTATTCTATTGTTCCAAGGCTAAATGTTTTGGGTTTTGAAAACTGTGCTAAGAAAGCCCACTCAAGACAATAGTACCAAGTAAAACGATCACATCATTAACTTAAGAAAGCAGTATTAATATCCTATTCTCTTTAGTGGCAGTAAGCGCTGATCAAAATGTTGGCCATATTGATCATTCCTTAAGTTTTAGGAATTTGAACACTAATCCAATAAACATTGCTTCTGGAATCTAATATGAAAGTTGGTTGGGTTTTTTT
>NW_006357021.1:0-623 GCF_000327345.1 Myotis davidii
GAGGAAATGCATGTTACATGTTTATGTGTGTAGGGAGAGAGGCATGGGGATTAGTGTGAGTAGAAATGAGAAGGCAAGAAAGGAGAGAGCATGGATGTGGGCCCATGAGGAGTTAGATCTGGGTAGCAGGAGGGTCCTTGTAAGTGAACAGTAGCAAACAAAGTTGGATGGTTGAGCTGGGGAGAAATGATAATAAAGAGACTTGAAAATAAGACAGGAAAGAATCAAAATAAGGAGTGAGCACACTCAGGGGATGTGCCGAATGCAATGACATTATGTCAGGGCTCAAGCCTTGATATAGGGGGAAGAGTCTCTCACCCCGATTAAAGGAGAAGTGGACACTGATACAAAATTCAGAATAGAAATGAGCTCAATGGTTTCTTTCATTGTCTGTCTGTGATAACATTACCCGAGTCAAACATTCAGCGTTTAAAGGCTGTGCCTTTGGAATCATTTCAAATTCAAGCCACCTGACAATGCAAGATAGCTATACTCGTGCAGAAACAGAACATTTAAGGAGATACCGACTTTTTTCTTTAGGCTTCTTTGAAATTCTAATTAAATGAAACTGAGCTGTGCCTCCTGCTTAGTTCTAATTTTTTTCATACAGTGCATTTGAGAGC
>NW_006357022.1:0-623 GCF_000327345.1 Myotis davidii
GGCTTAAACTTGAGTCTTGAAATGTATAGAATCCATGTACTATTTTTCAATAGAACTCCCACTTTCCTAAAACATGCTTTGTTCAGTCTCTGTTGGCACTTTCTTTGAATATGCACAAATTTACAACTCTATTTTTATCTTTGAAAATCTTAGTGTTTCTGCTTCTTAGGTGTAAGAAGATACCCATAGTACTGTAATGGGCCACACAAATGCATTAACCTAAAAAGTGACATCAGAGGTAATAATTTTGTTGTTGTTGTTCAGCAAATTATACCACTGAAACTACATGGAGAAAGAAGAAATTTCAAGCTTGGGGTTGTGCAAAACAAAGAAGAAGATCTAAGCTAAACTTCATGAAGCAAGGAGAGGAATTTCTTTTGCATCTGAGCAATTAAGAAATTGGAGTTGTAGGAGAGAGGGAGAGTTTGGGAAATGAGCCAGAAATGTTGTGGTTATTTTGTATTATTTTAAAAATATACAAGGTAATAAACTCTAGCCCTGAATTATTGGGAAGGGAAAAGAAAATGGAATCAGTGAAAAGTACAAACAGGACTTTAGTTCTATCGTTAGTGTTTTATTTCTTAATAAAGAAATCTAGCCCTAGCCAGTTTGGCTCAGTGGAT
>NW_006357023.1:0-623 GCF_000327345.1 Myotis davidii
GAAAGAATAAAACAGTGTTTTCTAACAGAGCACTGTTTCTCTTATCATATCACTTAAACTGTACACAGTAATCGATTATTTCACATGCAGGGGAATTTTAAACTTACGCTTGTGCAGTAACTCGCCCCGTCCACAGCTACTACTTGACTTTTCGGTAGACAAGGTTGGAAACATGTTGCCTGTCGAATGAATACACCCTGGAAACAACCAAAACAAAGTAATGTCTCAATACATTTGTACTGAATTAGTGACACATTTTTGCTCTTTTTCCAAATCTTCAAGTTTTAGTAATTTTATTAATTCACTGGAACGGAGTGATAGAAGACACATTTTAATATAAGAGAAACAACTCTTTTTCATATGCTATTCATAAATTTTACCTGTAGCCCTTCTCTCTTTTTCCAGACAGTGGCATGTGTGTGGGGGAAAATGCAATGACACGGGACATGTTATAATTTTTGAAAATGCTGCCACATTCTCACCCGCTTCTATGTCGCAGGACGGACAGGGAGGTAGTGCGTTGTGCCAATATCACATCTTTCGTTAACCAGCGGAGCTCCGAGAGCTAAAAGACCCTTCAACGCCCTTCAGTGGCAAGTGTATAATGAAGTTAAAAATAAAAT
>NW_006357024.1:0-623 GCF_000327345.1 Myotis davidii
TTTATAGGTTGACGCTCAATCACTGAGCCATGCCTTTAAGTCTTATTCAAAATCTCAGAGTCAGGCTTCTTCCTCTCCCTAATTCCCATCCGGCTGTTCTTTTAAAACCATTACCAGCCCAGAGGTCCTATATTCCACGTGCATTAAATTTTTACCCATTTCTAAAAAACATCCCTATTGTACATTACATCATGAAACTCTTAAGTATTGAGGAACCCACATTAACTGATCTCAGCCTCCAAGTCCACTGTTCCCCAAAGGGGCGATGTACTCTTCCTGTGTCTGTTACTTTGCTCGCTATTTCCTTCATGAGTTGGGTCCTTGTACTTTGCCTTTCCATATCCTTCAAGTTCAGTCCAAGCAAGACTCAGAGCCTCTGGGAAAACTTGGATCACTGAATACCCAGCGACTCTCTTAACCTCCCAGCAGTTAAGTTGCTATATATGTGATTCATTTGGTACTTCTACTACAGGGGACAAATATGTTTCTGAATTCAGAATTTTTACTGTGGATTATACAACATCCCAGTGGGGTTTTGGGTAGTATCCTACAGTCAAACATATTATATTTTTTCCTTTTTCTTTTGTTAATATGTTTTCATAGATTTCATAGAGGAAGGGAGA
>NW_006357025.1:0-623 GCF_000327345.1 Myotis davidii
AAAAAATGTTTAGACATAGAATGGGTTTGGGACTTCTTATGCCTTTGAAAACTTCACTTTGAAGATGATAAGGACCATTGGAATTGATGTTCAGGGTGGCTCATCCACTAAAGGCAGAAAGAGAAAATACTTTTTTAAAAATAGGTTTCATTTCCTCTGCCACTCAACCTGGAGCCCCTCAGGACAGAGTATTCCCCAGCCAGTGAGAGTGGAAGGGAATTCACACCGTCAAATCTTCATATCCCCACTGTCATCTCTGGGATAATTCTGCAGAAGCCCGAGCCACGCAGGGAGACTAGCATTGACCTTCAGACCTCAGCATGCTCTGTATGGGGTTATCCCAGACAGTAAGTGCATCTCTCCCCTCCCACTGCTCCATGGCCCACCGGCAGCATGAAAAAGGAAGCCCTTGTCAGAGGAGCAAAACTCATCCTTTTAAAACTCCTTTGAAAACAAACTGCTTTGCAGAGACGTCAGGGGCATAGAGGGCGTTTCTGCTGTGCATGTCTTGAGTCCTTAGCTTCATAGGTAAAGAAGGCTGGAGTCAAACCTAGCTGGTTTGGCTCAGTGTTTAGAGCATCCACCCAGAGACTAAAGGGTCTCGGGCTTGATTCCAGTCAAGG
>NW_006357026.1:0-623 GCF_000327345.1 Myotis davidii
ATATTTTGCTGATGATCTTCTCTTACATTATTTTGGGCTGAAAGCTGGGAGGGATTTGTTATAGATATCACATTCTTCCCTCCTCTTCCCACTCTCAGTTATCTCCCTACCCTACACATAAATACACATCATCAGTGTGATGAACCTGTTGTTTGTTCAATACGTGACACAGTTCTTTTTCAAGAAGCCTAACATTGTAAGCGGAAGGAGCCCCTCACAAACCTTAGGAAACATTTAGTAACAACCCCCTGGCCTGTAAGATCCTATAGTATTTACCAAAAGTGAAAGCTGTCTGAGTCAAATTCCACATTCCTTATGTGTGCTCTTTGTATCAAACTCCACAGTTGACTCACATGTTTTCACCACCTGCTTTAAACAGCATGGTGGTTGCTCTGTGGCTGTTACATAACTCGAGGTCAATGCTTGGTAGTGTACTTCTTCCATAATCATCTTTATACTACAAACTGTAATGTAAATGCCAGATAATTCTCGTATTATTTATTACACTTTATTGTCTTCCCCTGATATTACTCTGGCTAGATTTCCTTATAAAATATGCCAGGTTTTAGTGTTTATTTTAAGCTTGTTATCGACATTCATTTGTTTTCTTTGTGACCTTCTTT
>NW_006357027.1:0-623 GCF_000327345.1 Myotis davidii
TGGGCTACACAACTGTGAGATGATAAATGGGTATTGTTTTAAGATGCTAAGTTCATGGTAATTTGTTATAATAGCAGTAGAAAACGACTACACCAGACAACAAAACAAAAAATGGGATTGGGATATAGGAATCTTTCTCTTAGAAGATTTGATTTCCAGTGGACCTTAACATTGAATGCACTATATCTGACAAACACTAAAATTGTATGCCCTTTCTGACAGCTGTAAGGGGTCTTTATTTCTGGCTGATCCACGATCTTTCCCTGACCTCTGGAACATCATAGTTGACCCAAGGCATGCCTCTAAGTGTGTCTCAGACTTCTAAAGGCTCCAGTGGAAAAATCAGCCAAGGGACCTTACGTTATTATATGCTGACTTCGTGCAGGAAAGGCTAACAATAATAAGTTGGAGGAATGAAGATTGTTTGTGGTGGTAGAATATCAAAGGCTCATCTTCGGTTTTTCCAAGTGTTGTGTAAAAGTAGGACATTTGAGATGCTGACTTCTTTTTAGCACTGTTTTTCTAATGTTGCCTTCATGAGAGCCATTCTCTTTGTCAAAGGCCCCCCTCATACCCCAAATGCTGGAAATACATTAATCCAGTGGTTCTCAACCTTCTGGCCC
>NW_006357028.1:0-623 GCF_000327345.1 Myotis davidii
TTTTTTTTAAAGTATTTACGTATTCTTACATATTTCCTTAAGAATTTTTGAAGGGCCTTTCTCATCAAAGACATCAAAGAAAAAAGACTATAGTTGAATTTTTGGAATGTTGTATTTCATGATTGTCACCATAACCATGAAGTGAGGCTGCCTGGAGAGAAGGCAGCAACCAGAGAGCATATTGGAGGGACATTATACTCTCTCAGTCATAGAAAAGTGTCAAATACTTTATAAACGTAGTTGAAATTGACCTTTCTTTATATAGTTGCACCTTTTAATTGAACACTTTTTCTGACTTGCATAACTTCACAGGCCTTAAGCCAAAGGAAAGGACTGTAAATATTTAATAAAACATGTCTTTTTCTAAAGGATTTGTTTTTACTCTGTCTCCTAAAACTAAAGTACAAGTTAGAATGAACCTCTAGGTATTTAATTGTTTCTGAAGGTCTAGTAAAACAAAGTAATTAGCAAGAAGACAGAGGAATAGATGCTCAACCTTTTGTTTACTCCACCCTGTAGACCAATTGGACATTTCTCAATGAATGTTTTGTTGAGAAACATAATACTGAACTTGGTTTTCTCTTTCTCTTTTCTTCCCTTCCTCCCTCCCTTCCTCCCTTCCT
>NW_006357029.1:0-623 GCF_000327345.1 Myotis davidii
CCCTCAAACAGTGAGTGTTGGGAGTTGGTATACAAGGCAGGAGAATAGCAGGACATGCCACCCCAAAGTATGCAGCTTTGGTATACCAACTATTAGGTACTTGAAAAGCAGCAAATGCAGGGAGAGGCTTTCTCTGAACTCCCCTTATACACCCAAAGACAGAGCCTCCAAAAGAATCTCAGTTGTAACATGCCCTCCCTGGGAGTTTCATCAACAAGAAAAGATTGACTCCCATCCAAAGAGAGGAGACTAGAAGTCAAGACCACACGAGACACTGTCACACACTATTGTAGCTCTGCTATACTTTTCTAAGGATCTATTTATTTCCCTCCAAAATTACTCTCCACCTACCCTATTAAAATTCTATTTAAATCCAAATTCTAGGCCACCTCAGAGACTTCCTCATTTTTCTCTGTATGTATGAGGTATACATGTTAATATACTTCTGTTTACCTGGTGACAGACATTCAAGTCAGAGTAGAGTAACTGGGGCCTATACACAGTTTGAAGGCCAAGTTCTGAAAATAAAGATATGATTCTCATTTCAGCCCACCTAGTCCCTTTGTTCAGTGTTCACTTGAAATAATGGGCCTTGCTCAGCCTGTGTGGCTCAGTGGTTGAGT
>NW_006357030.1:0-623 GCF_000327345.1 Myotis davidii
TAGTCAAATCACAATGGACTATATTTTTAATTGAGAGTAAGAAGTAATGGCAACACTATCATAGATCAAAAGCATTCAAATTATGTAAGAGAAAGAGAGATACACATTTTAAATGATTTGTAAGTAGGATTTTAATTACAAAAAGACTGCAATAAAACTAACTAAGTAAAGTTCCCTAAATCTGCTCCATAGAACCGAATCCTTCTTACCTTTTCTAATTCTTGGCTATTAATCTCGTGGAGCCAGCTGAGGTGCTCATGCGCTTGCAGGAAGTCGGCCAACTGTCCGTGCTGGGCAACGGGCTGAGAGAGCAGCTTGCCCCTCTTCCCTTTCTCCAGGTACCAGCGGAAGAGAAAGTCTGAAAAATTCTACAAATAACAAAGCCAAGGACCCAGTACTGTTTAGTAACCGTTTTAAAACATATGTTTCTGATAATAAAATATTAAATCTCTCCCCAAGGTCTGAGACTCCCGAATAGAAATCTTATTTTAACTCTAATTTCCTGTATGATAGGTCCTCAAAAAGAACCTCATTGAATCACCACATCGGACAAATGAGGGCATTCAGACTCAGAAAAATCATCCTCAAACAGAATCATCTACCGGCTGCCTCCTGCACGCCCC
>NW_006357031.1:0-623 GCF_000327345.1 Myotis davidii
AAGTATGTATACATTTTTGGGGACACCCTGTATTTTTCACAGTGCCTAGAGAAAAAGGAGAAGTAATTAAGATTATATACTTTCAGCCAAACATTCTAATAGCAGTTCGCTTTCATTGCATAATACTAATCAGTATATATTTTCATGAGGAAATTCATGATTAGTTTCTAAAACTCGAAGGTTAGCCCCTAGCTGAACACTTGCTAAATTTGAAAAAATACAAGTATCGATACTTAATGATGTGGTCAGGATGTTTTCATGTGTTGGAATATGAAGATCAGGGAAGACGAAAGACATTGTGAAACTCAAGCACTTTTTGCCACCACTTACAGCCAATACTCTGAACAGCATTTAAGAAGACATCTATGAGAAAATAGATGTAATTTCACTCTTCACCTTGAATACTTTACCTGTGTATGGGTGACTGAATATGTCAGAGTTTATAAATGCTACATCTCACACATAATTAAACGAGGAGATTGGCTGGATTTAAAGAGAGATGTGTGGCTGCTCACCCTGAGTCATCAGAAGAATCTCCAAACTGTCTCTACTCTGTTTGTCCACATGGGATGAGCATGGATCCCTACATATTGAAAACTCTGTCTTAAATGTAAAGATTAAAA
>NW_006357032.1:0-618 GCF_000327345.1 Myotis davidii
AGGCTGATGCTCTATCCACTGAGTCAATCCAACTAGGGCAGGAATTGGCTTGTTGATAGGAGAGACAGTATTCTGTTGGACAGCTTCTATAGCACAGGAATAGAGGTGAAGGGGTTGACAATATTTTCCAATGAGAAATTGCAATGATGGACCATAAAATCTAAGTTTTCTAAAACTTAAGAGACAGTGGGATGATAAGCACAGATATAGAAGATTTTTACATTTGATCATGAGTGATGCCTGTCTAGTGGCTTCTGGGTTTTGTTGTGTGTCTTTTCCTCCTTCAGCAAAGCATAAGACAAGATCATTAGCAGGGGAAGGCATAAACAGAGGCAGCGAGATGTTTCAAAAAATATTGGAGGGCAAACTACACTTTGAGAGTGAAATAATGGTTATCACAGAAACACTGAATTCCATGGTGGTGATGAGTGCTTATTGAAGTAGGAGGTCATGAATGCATAGGGAAACCAAACTCCCTGATTGGGTGATATTCCCAGAGCAAATACAGAGAAGACACCTACTCAGGTATCGATAGTGGGATTTCCTCAGGCCAGTGGGACATACAGATAGAGGTGAAATATTTGGGGGATATTTTGCAGTGAGAGATTGCAATGATGG
>NW_006357033.1:0-623 GCF_000327345.1 Myotis davidii
AGTATTTTAAATTATGTGTACAAAACCGCAGAGACCTTAAGTGCTGAACTTAGCAGAGCTTGTGAGCAGAGATTTGGCATTTTTCTACAACTGTTGACAAAGCAATTACTGGCTTTTTCACATATTTTGTTCTTTAATAAGGGATAATATGCATGTAGAAAACAACTACTTAAAGGCTTCATTTATAATCTATTAAATCAAATCTTTATTGAGTAAGTACATGTTGTTGGAATGGTATACGTTTTGCAGCCCTTTGTATTTTGTGGCAGTTTGAATAGCATCACTTCCAAATAACAAACTGCTTTTATTTCTGTTTTTCAATTAGCAGATACCCGATATACTATTTTTGCAGGGTTTTTACAGGCCTCTGTCTACTACTTTGATATAATCTATATGCATCCTATATGCTGAGCTGGTAAAAGACATTGTAAATTGCAGATTCAGTATTTTATCTGCTTTTACACGTGCAAGGTGCAAAAATATGTACATTAGTCTCATTGATGACTGTAAAGTGATTAGTATTTGGAGATAATGCCTAATCTTTCTAACTCTGACACACAAAGATCATAGCTCCCTTCACTTATGTCTTAACCTAAAGTGGAATGTTTAAATTTTCACATATA
>NW_006357034.1:0-623 GCF_000327345.1 Myotis davidii
GGGACCAGCTGTGCTTAACCACCCTGCACACCTAGGAACTGAGCAAAATGGTGAGCACTGAGTAGTTCCCCGGGAGACAGTGGTGTTGGAAAAGATACGCCAAACTTGTCCCAACCAGATGCGGTGAGTGGGCCCAGCAACCAGCCTCAGCTGGGTCTCTTTGACAACTGCGGGCTCCAGGGCTCAGCAGACAGGTCAGCATCCCACTGCTGGTGCAGGGCAGGCCAGAACTGGCCCATCCTTAATGTCAGCCAGTGAGACAGGGGCAGATGGTCTTGGAGCCCAAACACCAGAGAAAGGAGCCAAGTGAACACATGTTAGCAAAGGATTACTCATGTGAACCCAAGGGCTAAGCAATTTTAGTTGCTCTTTCAAGAACATGGCCACAATAGCATTTCACCATTCTGCCTAACAGTCAAGTTTTAAGGGTTTACAAGTTTTAGGGGTTGACTTAGTTGGCCAGAGGCATCTATATTAAGGCACCACCACCAGTGAATCTAATGCTCACTTTAATTTCTTAGCTTTCTCACTCATTAATGCTCACAACAATCCCACTATCTAAGATCTCAGTCACCTACTATTAAGAGACAGACCTTGGCCCTAGCCGGTTTGGCTCAGTGGAT
>NW_006357035.1:0-624 GCF_000327345.1 Myotis davidii
GGGAAATCAGAGTCTAATGTAAAACTCTGAAGTTCACTGGGGATTTTTAGATAGCGCAGTCTCAGCTCACTGGCTACTGAATGGAAGCTCCTTTTTTATATTTTAGAAACAAGCCTTATGTTACAGTCCTGTTTAGCCCAGCTAGGGAAGCCTAATGTAGCTTGAAATAAATTGTGTTACAAAGTAGTGATTCTGCGTTGGAATGCCTAGTCTTGCCTTCCAGGGGTGTTGTTTACAGTCCTTCACCATCCTGTGAGAGAGAATTTGAAATAAAGGCGTGCATTATGAAGGACCAGAAGTGCGCTTCAGCCGCAATCACAAGGTCTGGTCTAATTTTTTTGTGTTTCTGTGCGGGCCTCTCCCTTCCTCCCGTTATTGCTAACTGGAGCTTCTTTGGTTTCCATAGCGATGCCTCCAGGTAATTTCTCTTCTACTTCCTGTTTGGTTTAGGATTGTTGATTTGTGGTCTTACTCTGCATCATAAACCCATTTTATGCTAACCAGCACTGAAAGGTATTAGGGAATCTATTTGGAGGATCAGTTTGTCAGTCTCCTCTATTTCTCAAATAGGATAAGGCTTGAGCTTCTCAAATATAGCAATTCTTCTAAAAGAATCAGAACAAA
>NW_006357036.1:0-624 GCF_000327345.1 Myotis davidii
TTTTTATTCATAAAATTGTTAAAAATAATTTGGGGCCAGTGGACACATGGTGAAGCTACTTGATTTGGTGCAGGGGATCAGCTTAATGCTTCCTAATGGTAGATCTGAACTCACTAGGTCAGCACTAACTCATGGGGCTAGACCCAGTCCCTAAAGCTGGCCTCCTGCCCTTACTCTGGGGAAAGGTGACTTGCTCAGAGATTCAACCTCATTTCTTTATACATATTTTTCAGGCATTAATGCATAGGCACATCCCTTTAAAAATATATTAAGGTCCCCAAAAAGGGGTGAATTAACTTTGTCACTCTGGCATAGTTCTGAGAATACAATGCCATACACCCTGTCAGAATGCAATAAATATTTATTGATGATTTTTTTTTACTTATTCAACAATATAGGGTTCAGAATCTTTTGTTTCCCATTTTTCCCTGATTTGATGTTATAGCTTATATAAATGGCCACAGTTTCTGCAACCATAGCTTAAAATAAGCAAGGCAGCCACTCAATTATGAAACATGGCAGTATGTTGGCTGGAGTTTGGTATACATATCATATCAAAACAGAATCTTTGCACAGTGGACCTCAGATTCTAGAAGGCTGATGCACTTTTGTGGGCCATAGGAG
>NW_006357037.1:0-623 GCF_000327345.1 Myotis davidii
ATAATCATTATACTAGCATGATAAACAGAAAAACACCCGTGGCTTACATTGGAAGTAGCTAACATGTTCTCTGGGTCAACTAAAGTTCGAAGCAGGCCCATAAGTTGGACTGCTCCTCCAAGTTCAGGGTCTGTATCACAAATCATATGTTCTATAATGAGGTTGATGAGCAAAATATCCTGGTGAGAAAAATACAATAAGGATCACTTATTATGGGGGAATGGAAAAAGTAAATACTATGACATACTACAGCATTATAGCTAGCTCTAGCAATCTTGTTAACCTCAAACAAAATGAAATGATTGACTGACTTAATAGGTATATGGCAGTGTTTCCCTAAAATGTGGCACAGGCACAGTACACTAAATACTACCAAAATTAAAGTTTCTTTCCTTTTCTAGTATTAAAGCAAAAACAAAGTTTCAATTTGGTGCTAATAATCTTTATACCTTTTGATAACAAAATATCCTTCCTGAAGAAGGCAAATGGGCCTTGGGTTCATAGCTTTAACAGTAAGAATACTTAGCTAAAATTTATAACATTGTTCTACTTTCACTGCATTTTTATGGGATTCCTTCTATTCATGGCAAATGATATCTATAGCTATACTCCATTTATGGAAA
>NW_006357038.1:0-624 GCF_000327345.1 Myotis davidii
CCGCTCTCCACAGTAACCATATAATATGTAGCCCTTTTTAGTTTGAATCACTTAGCAATATGAAATCAAATTTCCTTCATGGTTTTTCATGGCTTGATAGCTCATTTATTTATTATTTTGAATACTATTTCAATATCTGGATGTATCACAGTTTATTTATCCATTTACCTTCTGAAGGACAGCTTAGTTGCCTCCAAGTGTTGGCGATTCTGAATAAAAGTGCTATAAACACCTCTGAGCAGGTTTCGTGTGGACATGAGTTTTTAACTTATCTGTAAACACCAAGGAGTGCAATTGATGGGTCATACAATATGATTGTGATTCATTTTGTAAGAAACTTCCAAACAGTCTGTACCATTTTGCATTCCCACCAGTAATCAATGAGAGTACCGGTTCCTCCATATCTTTGGCAGCATTTGGTGTTCTCAGTTTTGGATTTCAGTCATTCTACTAGATGTCTAATAGTTCATTACTGTTTTAATTTGTATTTCCCTGATGACATGTGATGCTGAGCATCTTTTCATATGCTTATTTCTGCATATATATTTATAGTGAGGTATCTGTTCAGGGCTTTTGCTGATTTTTAAATCAGACTGTTCATTTTCTTATTGTTGAATTTTAAGA
>NW_006357039.1:0-624 GCF_000327345.1 Myotis davidii
CCCATTTTACAAATAAGGAAACTGAAATGCAGGAGTGATGACACATGGTCATAGAAGTAGACAACAGCAGAGCTAGGATTTGAACCCAGCAGTCTTGAAGCTCTTGAGTTTACACTGACAGCCTCTGCACTGTAATGTTTCTGCATCATTAAGTTTCAGAATGATTGGCAAGGACAGGGGCAAGAACAGAGCCCTACCGAATGTTGTTAGAGGCCTCCCTGTCAGCTGACATCAGTTCATTCATCACCACTTCTTGTTTCACTAGTTACAAATCTACTTTCAGACCCTGTTTCTTTCCCTTGTCCCTGGGGTTCCAAAAATCTTGGTCATATGACTCCAGAAGTTCAAGGTCTGAGACACCAAGAGGAAATGGACGGGACATTGACTCTAGAGTGACACAGACCTGAGATACAGCCCTGTCGTGTCCTACTCCTGCCCGTGTGGCTTTGGCACATTAGTTTTAAGCTTCTCTGGACTCAGTTTCTATAAAACAGTGACAATAATATTTAACTTGCTGAGTAGTTGTCAAGTAAAGTGCACTGTAGGCCTTCAATAAATGGTAGCTATTATTTGCCAGTCTAGTTAGTAATCCTTTCCAAGAACTTAGAACGTTAAGATAGCTGG
>NW_006357040.1:0-624 GCF_000327345.1 Myotis davidii
TTTTTTTCCTGGGAGTTAAGATGTTGCTTTAGGAAATTGAACACAATTTTATTTATTGCCTACTATGATATTGCTGCTGAGTGAAGCACCAGGAATACAAAGATTTATAAGATGCTGCCTTTCTTCAGGTAGCTCAGTGTCTACTGGGTTATTTATATAAGACCTCCATATTTCATACATACCCAAGAGTAAATGCTCAGAGAACTCATAGAAAATGTTATTTAAACACAGTCTAGTCACAATTTTAATTGTTCATGGCCACAATTAAAGAAAAGAGGGAAAATTTATTGCTGCACATAAAATTAAAGACATCTATTCCTTTCCACATAAAGGTAAAACATCTTGAGAGGACAGAAAAAATGTTTATGGCCCTCTTCATTATATCAGTAATCTGATTGGTCATTACATAGATGAAGCCATGGCTGTATATAAGAAGTGACTTAGAACTCCCAGTTATGCTTGGAAAGGATTATTTATTCCAAGTTGCTTGGACACATTTAAGACCCTTGAAATTTAAAATGTTTCCCAAAAACATTTAAATTCATAATCTCCCACTGTCTTCATTCTGCAAAAGTCCTGTTAAGTATAGAGTTCTTTTAGACTTTAAAGAAACAGAAAAAAAAA
>NW_006357041.1:0-624 GCF_000327345.1 Myotis davidii
TAATACCTTAATCAATAAAGAAAAAAACATTAAGAAAGGAAGAAAGAAGGAAAGAAAGAAAGAGTGAAAGAAAGAAAAAAGGAAGAAAGAACATAGCATCAAAAAAGAAAGTTGCAAAGATACTCTCAAAAGGTCTGGAGGATGCAAGGTCTTAAGGGTCTCCTTAGAGTTTGGATTAATTATAAAGACAATGGGATTCAACTGAGAATAATATGATCAAATTTATGTTTTAGAAGGTCTTCTCTGGATGCATTGTGGCAAATGGGTGGGAGACAGAGAAGACATAGGTGAAGAAGTTGCCAAAAATAAAACCACTTTTAGTCAAAAATATAATGGGTAAATTAAAATTAAAAATAAAATGCAATGACAACTCCAGACAGATGGTAAGTTCACAGAGCCAAACTTGGATTAAAATGCATAAAATATATAAAATGTGATCTAATCAAATGCAAGATGTATGCTAAATTCCTGTTCTACTGAAATTTAAGATGCTTAAATAAGGAAATAAAAATAGTAGAGCAAGTGCAGCCACATTAGCACAACTACTCAGTGCCATCCCATGTAGCCATACGAAGTAACATTTCCTTTCATATGAAAGCCCAAATGGTCACTGCTGTGGACCTT
>NW_006357042.1:0-624 GCF_000327345.1 Myotis davidii
TTTGTTTGTTTGTTTTTGTTTGAATATCAGATTAAGACAAAATCTTCAGGGCTCTAGCAACTTGCAGGTCAGGGATCCAACACTTTTACCTCCAGCACAGGACCTTGGGTGACACAGGTTCTTTTTCTTTATGACTGAACCCAGAAGTGATCTTGCACCTGGCTTAGGTGGTTGAGAAGGCAGATGATGTACCCAACATCTAAGAGACTAAATGAACCAACCAAAATAAAGGACAAGGAATGGGTACCTATAGGCATTTCATTCTACTCTTCACTGGAAAATGAAACTCTTCCCACATCCATGAAATTGTGGGCGGTGAATCCTCACTTATCTTTAGTGTGTCAGGCAGGGTTGATAGGTGTCAGTGAGAACAACAACAGAAAATATGGACCAGAGCTCAGTAACTCCAGATGGGTCAAAGAATTAGGTCTAGAGACAATGCAGCCAGGGCCAATGTTGGAAATAATACTGCAGAACTGGGCTGGTGAAGACACTACTGGCACCATGGAGCCTTTAAGTCACTGCAAGTAATGGCTCCAATTCCAATCAATGCTGGTCATTGAATGCTGTGTTAGGAGACAGTTATGCACTGACATCTTGCATTTCTGCATGCCTTGCAAGAAG
>NW_006357043.1:0-624 GCF_000327345.1 Myotis davidii
TATGGTGGGCAAGACGGAGAAATACCTGAGAATAAGATCAAACTGGCATTGGACTCAATAGCTTCCACCAACTCTGTGGGGCTGGGGTCAGTCACTTATATTCTCTGTTCCGCAGGATCCTCATAAATAAAATTTTGATTGTATATAGTTGAAACTAACAGCTGTTTCTTTTATTTACTGAAGATTTGAATCAGTCATAAATGTTGTCCCACTCTCTAAGAAGTTCACCCACAGTTTTTGTGTTAGTTCTATGGTTATATTTGTTTTATTTTACATTGAGATCTCTAAAGTTAAAAATGATGTGGAAGTATGGAGTACTTTATATTGTTTTTTCCAATGGCCATCTAGTTGTCCCAATACCATTTATCAAAAGTTCCATCTCTTCCTCAGTCATATTTAGTACAACTTTAATCATAGGACAAATGATATGAACTTGTGCATATGTTGATTATTTCTATATGTTCTATTCTAGTCCACATTTCTTTCTATTTTTATGCTGAAATGAACTGTGTTATTGTAAAGGCTCATTAGATATTTTAATAACCACTAGGGCTATTTTTTTCTCCTTGTTTGTAGAACTTTCATGATATCTTACTCTGTTTAGGCTGCTGTAAAAAACATGCC
>NW_006357044.1:0-624 GCF_000327345.1 Myotis davidii
GAATTAGATTGACTTGAATTGGCTTATCACTACTATAGATGTGTGTTTAAATCTGGGAGAGAATGTGCTGGACAGAATGTACTTAGCCTTTTTGGAAGAACAATATACTATATTAAACCAGGAAAATTTGATGAGTTTTTGGAAAATCCCAAATTCTTCTGGAAGCAGCCTTTCTTATCAAGACTTGAAATATAAATTGTGGTGAGCAAGTATATGTTGAGCTAGAATGAGAAACAATTTCATTGGATTCAGGATGTAGAACAGTTCAGGTATTGATTGTATATTTGGACTAATTTTCTGAGCAGACCATTCTGTGTCACAGGGTTACTATGATATAAAACAGCTTATTTTCAACTTTTTAAAACTTTGAAGTATAATTTTCATTAAATAAAATGCACAAACATTAAGTTCATAGTTTGGTGAATTTTGACAATTGCATAAATCCTGCTCACACAGTAAGACAGGTGGTTTCCATCGCCCCAGAAAGATGACTTGTTCTCCATCCACGTCAATCCCTCCCTTAAACAGAAACATCCATTGTTCTGAACTCTTTCACCAGAGAAAAGTTGTTATATTCCTACTTGTCTTTGTATGTGAATTTCATTTAAATGGAACAGCACAGAA
>NW_006357045.1:0-624 GCF_000327345.1 Myotis davidii
ACTAATACAAAATAATATTGAATGTAAACCGTATTTTAAAAATTTAAAGAAGAGTGTGCATATTAATCTATTATAGGCTGTCTTTAAGTTATATCACTTCACATATAATGTAAGAACTCTTGGCATTGTGCTGAAGTTGTTATACATTTTACTTTTATGTGTAATATAAACAAGAAGTTAATTTTAATGTTTTACTTCAAAATAGTCAATTATCTTTTAAAGTTACTTAAAATAATTTTTTAAAATACTCAGTAATTAAAAAAATATTTATCTTTATGTTTCCATTTTTTGGGGCTCTTCATTTCTTTGTGTAGATTCAGATTTAATTATGCTTATTTCCTTCTATATGAGGGCTTTGTTTAATATTTCTTGTAATGATCATAAGTTGGTGATTAATTTTTTATGCTGCTGTATGCTTGTAAAATTATTTATTTTACTTCCACATTTGAGAGATACTTTTACTGGATATAGTGAAATCAATATGTTGAAGAAGTTGTTCCACTGCCTTGTAGCTTATATTTGTTTCTGTTGAGAAGTCTGCTGTAACTCTTTATCTCTTTAAAAATTTTCTTCTAAAAAAATATAAAGAAAACTATACCAAACTGCATAATATCAAAGTACAAC
>NW_006357046.1:0-624 GCF_000327345.1 Myotis davidii
GCACATACCCAGGTTGCAGGTTGGATCCCCAGTGGGAGTGCACGTGGGTGGCAACCTACTGATGCTTCTCTCTCTCATCAAGTTTCTCTCTCTCATATTATGTGATCACACATTAAAATTTTCACAGCAATTCTGTGAGGGTGCTGTCTTCCCAAAAGAGATGGGAATACTTAAGGTTCAGAGTAGTTGAGTGATATGCTGAGACCCGTTAAGTTGGGACTTGAAGCTGGAACTTGAAGTCTGTCAGATCCCAAATCATGTGGTCTCTTTACTACCCCAAACGAAAGGAATGTTTTTACAAAGACATCACAACATACCAAGTAACATTAGAAATAAACATTAGATATAAGTTTCACATACCCATGGTTCTTTGCTTTTTAAGAAGTTTTTATTACTTTGTCATCAGGGGAAAAGGCAATACTTTTTTAAAAAATTAGCCCAAGGAAGAATGAGATTATAGAATTATCATTTTGAAGGGAAGAAAGGTTTACTTACTTTCCAAGTCCTTTCAAAATCTCTACTATTTACAATAACAGATACAGATTGTACAATTCTAGATTTCACACGGTGTGTCAAACTCTAAGGATAATTAGGAAATGTTTGTTGAATGAATGAATGAATGAA
>NW_006357047.1:0-624 GCF_000327345.1 Myotis davidii
CGAATTTTCGTGCATTGGGCCTCTAGTAATAATATAAAAGCCTAAAATCTATCAGACAGATGGTCCTTTTGGCAATTCTCAAATCACACAGTACCAGCAGTGTCTCCCCAAGATTTGGCTTTGGAAATAGCAAACATGTAAGCAGCCAATCAGTCAGTATTTCTAAGCACAGCAGATAAAGCGAGGAGGGGAATATTAAGCTAGTCTATTTTAAAATATCTATATTGCCATGTTCTCAAAAAGGATCTGAAATCTCATTATTTTTAAGTCATAAAAAGAAATTAGAGAAACTTTTAAACACACTAATTTATTTCTGCTTACCTAAGCGTTTTTAGCCTCATGAAGATATTATAGACTTTCACTACAACAGACATTAAGCTGTCCTCCTCCAGATTTTCTATTATTTTTCCTAGTCATGACTTTGAACAGTATAAATACTATATAAATGCTATCATTTTAAATGTAAGTACTTAAAAGTACTCAATATCATTTCTGAAGTCATTGGAAAGCATTGATTAATTTCTAGGAAAAATAGCTAAAACTCAAAATCAATAAATGATACCCAATTTCTTTCATTTCTTTTACTCACCATATCCCATAAAATTATTAGTTCTCTTCATCTGG
>NW_006357048.1:0-624 GCF_000327345.1 Myotis davidii
GGTGGTGATGGTGGTAGTGATTAGTAATGGCATAATATTAATTTTTGAGGATGACCATGAGTCAGGCAACTATGTTAAGTACTTAGCATAGATAGTTGCATTTAATCTTCACAACAGTATCATCAGGTAGATATTGTTAGTATTATCTTCAGATAATAAAACAGTAAGACAAGTTAAGTAACTTCCTCAAGAATATATAGGTGAAGCTGAAAATTAATCCAGACAAACCAGATTAATGAAAGGCTCTGTGTTCCTTCCCACTGCATACTGAAGTATTAATAGTACAAGCTCTGAAGCCAGCCAGGAGGGGATCCCATCAGAAAGGCAGACAGCCTAGCAAGAGACTATTATATAGTAACAGTTCCAGTGAAAGACAAAGAGACCTTGATCTGAACGAGGAGAAAGAGAGGACCAGATGAATGAAAATACTTTTGGAACATAGGATTCACAAAAAGTGGGGTTTGATTAGATAGAGATGGGGCAATATTTCTCTAAGGAATGGAATCAGGAGTAGAAAGGAAGGCTAGTGACCATTAGGGCTACGAAAAGTCCTTGCAGATTTGTAAATGTTAACAAATCAAACCATTGGACAAGAGAACTCAAATGCTTTTAAAAATAAAAAAA
>NW_006357049.1:0-624 GCF_000327345.1 Myotis davidii
GTGTGGTAAGAGTGTGATAATGATAGCTAGCACATTTATGGAAGGCTTATGTGTTGCGTGTTGTTTCAGGAACATACATATCTATGTCTCATTAATTGTCAGTGCAACTCTGTAAAATAGGTGTCAATATTAACAACCCCCTCTTACAGATAATGTAACTGAGGCCCAGAGTGGCCAAGTGAGGTGGCCAAGAACTCACAGCTTGTAACTGGCAGACACAAGGAAAGAACCTAGGCAGGGTGACTTGAAATTGCTGGTCTTAAACTTTATGCTGTATTTCCTCCCGTGTAAGGTGCTGAAGAGACAAAAAGGGTAAGAAATAGCTCAGGAGAAGAGAGCCCTGGTGGTGAAACACATTGAGAAACATAACAGATGTAGTAAACACCCTTGTAAAGGGCTATATGCTGTAAACAAAGTAAGCATTCGTGTTTCCAGGTGAAATCAGAAAAGATTACTTCTAAGCTAATTCCTAAAAAGATGGAAATGTAGATTTCAGTTTGGGAAGTAGAATCAACAAGTCCTGGTGCCACATCAGAGAGCGGTGGGAGTCCAGGACGGCTCTGTGGAGGAGCATAACCAAGAGGGTAGATTTGAAGATTCATTTTAGACAATTTAAGTTTGAGT
>NW_006357050.1:0-624 GCF_000327345.1 Myotis davidii
TTTCTCATCATTGATGTTTCCATCTCTTCTTCCCTCTCCCTCTCTGAAATCAACAAAAATGTTTTAAAATTCAAAAAATAAAAAAGAAAGAGCTTATCTGGAGCTCAAGGACCTTTTCCAGACAGCAGCATCTGACAGGAATTAAACAGTGTTAGTTTGTTCTTATCGCATTTATGCTTTCTATATATGTCAAGCAATGCTGGTTCTCTAGTTATAGGAGTGATATGAAGCTCACTTTTTAAGTAACATTTAAGTTTTTTAAAAAAGGCAAGTCAATTTAAAGTCAAGTGGTTGGTAAATAATAGAACATAAGTCGTGAAAATATGGCAGAATATCATGCTGATGTTATAAAAATGACTGAAGGTTGGGCAATTTCTACCTGTGGGAAGCCCCCTTCCAACTGCAGAGCAATCTATGGATATCTGTTGTTATGTTAGCTATTGTGTGGTTTGTTCTCTAACAGAGCCCTGGACATAATAGATGCTCAAGAAACATCACACAACTGTGATTTAAAACTGACCAAAAAAGTCACTGTTCTGTTTACCTGACAAACAACTATCCATTGTTTCAGCTTACACATCCAAAGGAAACAAAGAAGAGAGTTTGTTTCTGATATAGAAGTTA
>NW_006357051.1:0-624 GCF_000327345.1 Myotis davidii
TCTAGTTATTAAATATTTAAAGATAGTCATGGGACTAACTTACTACATATAGATGCCATGCTATGTTATGCATCATCAAGGTGCAAATTACTGATATGCAAATCTGAAAACAAATTTCCAGAATCACTTTCTGTACTAAAACCACCACCTACTCCCAATCTAATTTTGCCCTCTTTTAGTAAAGGAGAAGAAATTTCAGTGACTCTCTTTTAGAATTTATTATAGGCATTTTATGAGGATTTATACAGCTGCAATGTAACAACGAATAAATTTTAGACTATGTAGAAATTTCTCATTATCAGTGACCCTAATCAAAGCATGCCTAGTAAGCCAAAAAAATTTTTACAAGCTTCTTTCACTTTTGTTGTGTTTCATAATGAATCTGCTGTTCTACACTGTGCTTTCAAAAAAGAAAAGTTAAAGATATTAGAAATAAGTTCATGTCAACTTTAAAAGGATCCTGGTTGACTTATATGGTATTGGGAAATAATTCTAGTCTTTCTTAATAAGTTACTAAGATTATGGCTTGGTAATGAAAACAACAGCGGTTTGATAGGTTGCTATAACATTTGCACATCGACATGAACAGAATTGCTGATAAAACTTAACAACTTAGTTAAGCGT
>NW_006357052.1:0-624 GCF_000327345.1 Myotis davidii
GTTTCACTGAAAGTACAAAAACTATAGATGCTTTATTTAGTGTAGCGTGATGACTATATCTGTGACTCTTTTTCTCATGGAGCTTTAAAATACACAGACTTGAGCCAATACAATGGCTTCAGAATAATCATTGGGCAATAGACGATAGAGTTTGTATTGGTTCATGCAGCCATTTGTTTATCAACATTGAACACCTATCTAATACCAAACATATGCAAGCTTTAAAAGTTTAAAGAATAATACTAATCCCATTTCCTTAAGAAGTGTATGGTTTATTGAGGGACAGACAATGAATAATTATATCACCTTAGTAAGTGCTGCAATGCAGACAATAGAAAGTTTTACCAAGTCCAGCAGACAAGGTCACACATTTTGCCTGAGGAAGTAAGGAGAGCCTTGGGTAGGTTCTTAGAGAATGAAGAGAAGTCCTATTGGTAGAGAACACTGCTGTGGGTGTGGGAAAAGGAAAAGGCAATGGTAGGCACAGACATAGAAAGTGTCTATGAAGAAGACAGGACTTCTGAAGGTGGGTTGAATATGTTTAGCATGGGTGGGAGGTGAAGAGGAAGCTTGTAGAGATGACATTGGTAAAGAAAAGTTAGATGGAGCATACTTTTTTTTTTT
>NW_006357053.1:0-624 GCF_000327345.1 Myotis davidii
AAAAGTTAAATTTTCTATTCCTGACTAAAACCTCTATTCCTGACTAAATGTGTTAAATGAACCATGTTTTCATTTTCCCTGATATCTGTGGCCATCATTGCACCCTCAAATCAGAATGCATTGTGTAAGTACACGAAAAGATTACCCCTTCCATTTCATAAAGTCAAAGAAAACCATGGTATTACCAAAATATATTATAGTCAGCACTTAATACTAAGGTATATATTTATTAGCTGTTGGGGTAACATTAAATAACGATATCTGTGAAATACTTAGAGCTACAGATTAGTCTTTGATATACTTTTATCAATTGTGTATCCAGAAAAAATAGATTTCATTTGTCGTGTTATTTTTATTACACTGAAAGTCTATTTAATGTGTGTATTCATTCGGTCAACTATACAAACATAGTTTCTTAATCACTAATAAAAACATGGAACTATGAGCACATACAGATAAAAGAGAAGATAAATAATATGCAAGTATCTTCACATTTCTGTATTGCATTGAAAACTTTCTCAGAGTAATTCATAAAATAACAAGAATCAAGATAAAAAAGATGATTTATACAGCTGTTACAACAGTACTTCAATAACATTTATTCCTCATTTTACAAAAATTACC
>NW_006357054.1:0-624 GCF_000327345.1 Myotis davidii
TTCTCTGAAATCAATAGAAATACATATATTTTTCAAATCAAAAGGAACTGTGATCTCAGAGGCAGGCCAAGGGAAAGCTGAGGCAGAAGGGCCTCCAGCAGAGGAGAGGCTGGTCCATCTGGGGTCAGTGGCCCCTCCCCCGGCCTCTCATCTCCTCGGGCCCCAGTGATTGGCAGGGCCTTTGCCTCCTAATTCCACATACACCCAAGCAAATGCCAGAAGATGTCCTTAACTCAGACTTTTTATTGTACTCAAGTAAAAACTGCCCAGACCCGAAGGCAGTGGCACGGATAAGGAATGGGTGGAGGGCTGGGGGTGCTGAGGGTCAGATCTCCAGCATGTCTGTCCAGTGTTCCTGTGGAGACAAGAAGGGTGGTCAGAGGCAGCCCAGGGGATAGCTGGGGCAGGGTCCAAAACACCTCTCACCTCTTCTAATTCCAAGTCCTCTTCCTCCTCGGAGCCCATCCGGCACAGCCAGATCAGGTCTCCCCACAGCAGTGAGTTCTTGCAGCTACCGAGGGGTGCAATTGGTAGGAGACAGTCAGTCAGATCACAAGCCTCCTTCAGCCTAGGCCCTGGGTGCCAAGATGAGGACTCAGATGCCCTGGGCCTAGGCAGTGTCTT
>NW_006357055.1:0-624 GCF_000327345.1 Myotis davidii
AAAAAAAGTCTATGTAGATAACAATAGAAGTACCATCACCTTAAATTTGTTTCTATCAGGGGGAAAAAAAAGCTGTTGGGAAGTAGTACTCTGTTCTCAGAAAAACAAAAATGTGCTGATATTATTACCACAACCTTTCATTATTCATCTCTACTCCTTTGGGAAAACAGAATGAGACTATTCTCTAAACCTACAGCTAACGTAATTTATATTCCTATCTTCAGAAAACACACCCAACTATAATAAAAATGTTATTTTCCACACTTTCTCTTTCTCAAAATATGAAAAGAAATTCTAACCAAGGACAAAAGAGAAAGTCGGGCAGCTGTTTGGACTATTATTGAATAGAAATGATGCTCATCATTGTTTTCTTTTCATGATAATTTAAAATACACTGGGCCCTGTAAAGTGCACCGGTAAATGCAGCATTTTAAGGAAACTTTGGACATAAATACATAGTATTTTATTTGAAAGAAACACAGGGAAAGCAGCCAGATGCCATCGCACAATTTCCTCTTGTCTTGGTTGGAAGAAGCAGTCCATTATTCCAGAGGAGACAAAGGAGTGGATGAGATGTTCTGAAGCCATACTGAGTTATATCTCATTAAATCACTTTAATAAACA
>NW_006357056.1:0-624 GCF_000327345.1 Myotis davidii
ACACAAAGTTCTATTTTATGACCTGCCTTGATGCTCCACGTAGAAGGAAATCTTCCATCATCTCTCATAGTGAGTAATACCAGCATTGTAAATGTTAGTGCAGGGTTGTATGAGGAGTTTCCTTTCTACATAAAACATAGCCAGAAAATTTCCTACAACATCAGGATGCTTTGGGTTAAAAGAGGTAGTGCAAGATACTGATAAGATTGTATCTAAATTCGGTCCACAACTTTTAAAAAGAAGACTCTGCCTAAGAATCATCAGGCTAGGTGTAATTCCAGAAATTGCTATCTTATTCTTAGTAGCTATAGATTTCTGTCCAGCTGAGATTGATTGCTATGTTCATTTTGTTTTTCTCACAGATAAAAAAGTCATTAAAGATTTATTGGATGCTATATTCATAAATAAGTGCTAATCATTCAATATTATCTATCATATGAAGAAACGCATGCCGATTTTTATCATAATTTTGTTCCCTTCTTAGCATATTTTCTAAAAGAATGTATCAAACATAAATGAAACATTTACCAAGAGATTCTTCTGCATCTTTTTAGCAATCATAACAGTTTGCAAAGCTATTTTAACTTGTTTTGGTGGATTAATTGGTACTTATGACAAAGATTT
>NW_006357057.1:0-623 GCF_000327345.1 Myotis davidii
ACTCATATGTGGGATATAAAACTGAAGCTCATGGACACAAACAACAGTGGGAAGCGGGTGGGGAGTGAAGGGGGCCTAATTTGTGGTAAGGGGAGAAGATTTGACTTTGGGTGGGGGCACACAGTGCAATATACAGATGGTGCAACATAGAAACCCTGAAAGCTATATAATCATATTAACTCATGTCTCCCCAAACATTTAATGCATTAATAAATAAATAAAATATATTAGGGAAAAAATACTGGGTTCTAACAGAGAATTCTCCTACCTTACATGTACATCTGCAATACATTTAGAATTGATATTGTGCCAGGTGGAGACAGGGAAGATTTTTTCCCCATCCTCATATTTTATACAAATTGACCCAGCATTATTTTTCAAAAAGACCACCCATTCCACTCCTGCATTTGTAGCCATTTTTTTGGTCACAAGTCAGATGAGCATATGTGTTTGGCTCTGTTTATAGATTCTCTATTCTCTTCCTTTGATATATTTCTCAATGTTTGCATTTATATTACACTGAATTAATTATCATTTTATAACAAGCCTCTGTACCTCTTAGGATAAGTCCTCCATTTTTCTTCTTCTGCAAGATTTCCTTGGCCTTTGCATATAAATTTTAG
>NW_006357058.1:0-624 GCF_000327345.1 Myotis davidii
AAAAAAAAAAAAAACAATTACAAAGTGCAGATACAGCAGAACTAATGACTTTATAAACTGGAGTTTTATTATTATTCATGTGGCATAAAATTGCAATTTTTTTCCACCAGCCACATGACCCTGACTTAAACTGAGTTTATAGAAAACTAAAAATCTACAGCACTTTCAAATAAATAATGAATGGTAAAACACTGGTCTCTTTTCCATTCCATATTGGATGATAAATTTTTCCTTTTAATTAAATTCAGAATCTAGCATATGTCCCTTTAAGGAGGCCAGCTCATTAACTTTGGTCTAGTTGATCAAGATTTTTTTTGGCTACTCATCACAGCTGTTAACACCACAGATTGCATAACAAATATCTTCAAAGCATTGATGAAAATGCCAAAGATGACCCAGTCTTTCACATCTCTTTTTATATTGGCATTGATTTACTAGTTTCACTAGTCCTAGCAGAATGTCCAGTACATAGTAACAGCTCAATAAATGTTTGTTAAATTGAATGTATTGGTTTTCAACTATCTGTATATGCTTCAAGTAGAATCTCATGTAGCCCACGTTGTTCAATCTTGCCCACTGAAAATTACCAAAGATTATCAAATGTTTTGCTAAAATCAAGCACAG
>NW_006357059.1:0-624 GCF_000327345.1 Myotis davidii
TCACTGAACCATGCTGTCTGGGCCCCTTTTTCATATCTGCCCCAACGTAACAGTAATCCTTCTGTGGTCGATATTTGAATAGCACGTTTCTATCCTCACACACTGGCCGTGACCTGCCCTGAGTGTGATTCTCATTCTCTCTCGCCCTCCACAGTCCGGGTGTTCACGTGTGCACACCACAGGGAGGAGGCTGAGCGGTTATTTCTCATACGTACTGCGTCCTGTCTGCAAAATGGGTCGGTCTCTGCTGAAGTGGTTTTGCTTGAATTGTCATCACACCATTCAAATCACTATAAAAATTGTTGGAGAAGCGATGGATCTGAGGAAAGTAAAAACAATAAAAATTAAAAAGCATCCATAGCCACTGCCACCGTGACTGCCTGCTAGGAATCCACCGGAAACAACAGCACATTCAGACTGGCTAATGGGAGGAGCATTGAATAAAGGAACTAGAGTTTGTAAAGAGGTGGGGAGCGAAATTAACAAGGAACAGCTTAATTCCCCAAGGCTTATCACAGTGGTGACACATGCCCACGCGTGGGCCTGGAGCGACAAGGGTTGCTGCCTGGAGAAATGCCCCCACACACTGTGACCTGGCAGCCGGGAGAACAGCAACACCACACC
>NW_006357060.1:0-624 GCF_000327345.1 Myotis davidii
TTTTTTTTCATTTCTCTGCAATTGTCACTATTATAAAATGTGGAAATAGTTGGAATGCTGTGCTGGGAAATTGTAGAAAGAAGAAAATAGAGAGATGACCTTGCAAAGTGTTGTGTTGTTTTCAAAGATGCATGCATCATAATGTATTTATACCTTAATAGCTCATTCTGACTTTTAAGAGGAGCTATAGGATGTGGATACTAAGTAATGCACTGAGATTAGGCTCCAGTACTCCTGTCCTCTAGCAATTGGCAATTGCTTCCTCATTTCCCCTCTTATGGGACCAAGAGCAACCTTAGTGATAAAGCAAGAAGATAAATTGAGGCTCATATACCCTTTGGCACTAAAAATTATCACTCACTTCTGACTTCCTAAATCTTCTTACTTATTTACCTTGGCTTTTCCCTGAATTCAGAATACATGAAACTTCAACATGTCAATAATTATCTGTTTTAATAGCAGGAATCCAATATTCTAATCACTGTACCTACCATAAGGCTTCTTAAGTTTTAACACTTATAACCAGAATTTGCTTTGCCTCCTCAGATTGGTACATTGTGATTTAATTTAATTCATTTATTTATTGTTTTTAAATTTTATTTTATTATTGACAGTATTACAGAT
>NW_006357061.1:0-624 GCF_000327345.1 Myotis davidii
AAAAAATGTGTAGATATGTAACTTTTATGTTCTTTTGGGTATTTTGGATATAACATTAGTTATGCATTCTTAAATTTTGGTAGTCTTTTGAAATAATGGGAACTATTTTGGGGGCAATTATTATTCATTAATAACAGATGAGGTTACATAATGGTTTAAGATGAACAAAACACATAAACTCCGAGGCTGATTTTCTGCACTGGAGGCAGAAAATGAGAATGCCTTGGTTACAGGATGGTGATGGAGGTGAGGGGTCATAAAGATCTAAGAAGCAGACCAATGTCTTTGCGATGTGAGCATTGCCACTGCTGCATGATCCAAGCGGTCTCCCCAGAAGGGTTGGTCGAGGTCTTAATCAGGATGAGAATGAAACAATCAGGAGAGTAAATGCCATTCCGAAGTGGGTGGGAGACGGGAGTAGGAGGGAGCTGATGTGCTGATCCAAGCTCATTCCTGAATTGGCACCTGGCCCGGGAGAACTAGATTCTGATTGAGATAAGGAGTAATTTCCTATATCTGTTAACACCCGACTCATAATTAATAGGAAATTTGTTTGTGGGTTTGAGAAGAATAGTGTGAATTGTCATAATTTTGTGAGAAGTTCTCTTAGAAAACTTAAAGAAT
>NW_006357062.1:0-624 GCF_000327345.1 Myotis davidii
CATTTCACAGGGAAAAGGCTTTTCTCTCGCTCCTGACACCCTGTCGCCCGGCCCCGCGGGAGCTGTCACAGGACAAGTCCTGCTGCCTCCTGTCCTTTGTCTCCCGACAGGGGAAGGCAGGCAGCGAGCGAGCCACCGGGTGGAAAATGCTGACGTCAGAATGTGCTGGTCTCCTTGATTTTTTTTTAAAAATACAAACCCATCTTTGCATGTGGGCGCTGGCAGAGAATGGATGGTTACAGAATCCTGGGCGACAGCGGTCACAGGGGAGGTGGGTGACACACCGCTCAGGCATCTCGCCGGCAAATTACACAGGACGCCAGACCATTGTGGTTCATGACATCGCTGCTGGATTTTTTCCATCCTCAGCCCACGGGGCTCCAGGGAGCTGGACTGTGCCATTCCTTCGTGCAGTGGGCAGGGCTGAGTGAGGAGGCCTCCGCTGGCCTGCAAAGCTGCCTACCCCCCACCCCGCCCCCCATCCCCACTTCCACACACACCGTTGAGCTCTGTTGAGAACCAATAAAAATGGTCTCGACACCATTCAGGGATGAAGTTCGGGAAGTGGCCGTCCAAAATGATGCATGCTAGCCCCAGCCCGTTTGGCTCAGTGGCTAGAACGTC
>NW_006357063.1:0-624 GCF_000327345.1 Myotis davidii
TCCAGGGGTTAAGTATATCATTAAGACAGGTAGTAGCTATCTGTCTAATAAATGCCCCTGGCACTTGACTGGCTTGATTCAGTTCAATGTACTGATCACATAATTCATTTAAAACTCACGCAGACACTTTTTAATGACCATATGCAAAAACTGAACTATATCTTAGAAATAAGATTGCATAGTACATCCACACAATGGAATACTATGCAGCAATGAAATTATTTATAAAAAATTTCTAATGGCTTAAGATATAGAAACTGTATGTGTGTTACTCTCTCACCAATGTTAAAAATATTTACATGTTCTTTATTATATAGGATAACACACATCCACAAAAGTACACAAATCTTAAGTGTACAACTTATAAATTTTCAACATACCTTTGTAACCACATCATTTTATATTTTTTTGTTTTGTGCTGCTATGTCTTTGACAAAATTTTCATAGTTCTACTTTTAAAAATACGTTGTTGTTTAGTGCTCTGTGGTTTCCATAAGTTACATTCTAGATATTCTGCACTTTTTGCTCTCATAATTTTATTAACTCTTTGAGTTTTTACATTTTTCAAGGAGCTCTAAAATTTCATTCAGAATATTGTTATTCTTAGTTCATGGCAAAAAAAAA
>NW_006357064.1:0-624 GCF_000327345.1 Myotis davidii
GATCTCTGTGTCTCAAAGCATCCATCTTCACATCAGGACTAGAGAGTCCAAATAGTTTCCTAGAAAAATATGGGCATCAATGTACATTTGGCAAACGCTGCTGTGGAAATTTCTATACCATTCCGTTCCTTCAACGTCAAAGAATATTTGAGACTCCATAAGTTTTTCACCTCATCATGCTAGGAGAGTCCAGATCCCGAAATGAACTAATCCATAGAGTCATTAGAACACCCAAAATTAAGGAAGTCCTAGGAAAAAGCCTTCATTATTTTGCAAAGAAAGAGACAGAAGACTGGCAGTTCTTCCACTGGTGACTTAGGAACTCAATAAATTCATCACTGGCATTTAGGGAATGTGTGTCCCTGAAAATGGCAGGCCCTCTGCCACATTATGTTTACTGGGGCCAACATTAATGAGTCCTATGTGGCAACACAAGACAGGGAGACAAGAAAGAACTAAGGGCTCAGGTATTCCCCATTTTCGTCAACAAATTAGACAACAGACATAGCTTCCCTAGGCCCATGAGGATGGTGATGGATACCACCTGTAGGGGTCTTAAACGTGGTTCACGTTTAATACCTTAAGCAACAAAAATATGCAGTGACATAGATCTGGCAACATGTC
>NW_006357065.1:0-624 GCF_000327345.1 Myotis davidii
TTTTATAAGACTTCCCAGGCATTGAGACCTCTGGCTCCCCGTTTAAATTTAAAATCATTTTGCCCCGGTGATGTACAGGTTTTATGAACAACTAGATTTTCTTGAAAAATGGAGACTATCTGATTTTGAATTGAGCACTGTGTCACTCCCCACACCCAACATCTGTCCATTTTCATTGGCTCATGGAAGATTTTGGGGTCTGTCACCACCTCGACTCCTTGTGAATGTGTCTGCCACACGTGAGCAGTGCCCAGCACTCGGTCACACCATCGCTGTGTCATTTCCGTGTCCATGTACAGGCAGCTCCTTTGTTGATTTCGAGTCCGCCCTGGGTTCGCTCTCATTTCTCAGGCCTTGGGTCTTTATTCCGCCTGCTTTTGTCTGGTCCTGCCCTGCCCTTTGTCCTTCTGCAGAGCAGGACCCACCATTCACGGAGGAGGCGCCTCCTTTCTTCTTTTTACCCCTCCAACCCGTTCTGTTGTTGTGGATCAATATGCTCATTCTCTTATAAAAATTCAAACAGAGCCCCCGGCCGTCATTCAATGTCCTTTTGCTCCTGTTTCCAACACACGTGAAACTCAACTTTAATGCAGTTGCTTGGATTGGTTGTTTTAAATTTGCCAT
>NW_006357066.1:0-624 GCF_000327345.1 Myotis davidii
TTCATTTTGTATACAGATGTTACAGTGATGTCAAAAATCAACCAAAGTTTTAAGTCTAATATTTTGGGAAGGTTGTTGTGACCTAATTTTGGTTAACTGGAAATATTTACAATTAAAGATGAATATATTTGAAGTGACAAAAGGCTTAAAGGACACTGTCTTTCCAGCTAATCTTGTAATATTGAGACAAGAATTAGTGAAAAACAACAATACAAAGATCCCAATTTAACTTTCTTCTTTGGTTTTGAAGAGGATATAAATCTTGACAACGTAACAAGAGTCATTTTTTTCTGCTTGGTTGCATTTTTTATAGCATGCAGCATTGGAGAAATCATTACTACAGTCGATATTTTGACATCCTATTAAATTTAGATACGTTATTTTAAATGAAGAAAAAGTATCCAACTTCAAGCAGAGGAAATGGGCTTAATGTTAGAAGGTGTCTGAGGTATGAAATCTGCAGAGAGAATGATTAAAGGACTCAGGTTTGAGAAGACTATTTAGCAGGTTTCAATCCCAGTTAGGAAAATCAGAAAAGAATTCTGATCAGAAAAGAATTCTGACTTTTGGCATTTAACACTTGCATCATAAAAGCCAGAGGTTCTCAACCTGTGGGTCGCGACC
>NW_006357067.1:0-624 GCF_000327345.1 Myotis davidii
CGACCCACAGGTTGAGAACCGCTGCTGTAGGGTAAAGTACCAAACATTCCATTTTATAAACCACACAGCATATCTGTAATGGGTAGAGTGAGGTTACTAGCTACTATGTAAGCCTCTGTGCCTCTGTTTTCATCACCTGTAACTTGGGAATTATGGAAGAAACTATGTGGCTGTTGTGATCAAATAAGCTAAAGCATGTAAAACACTTGGCATGATTACTACACATAAGAATCTCAATAAAATGCCAGCAGCTATGGTTACTATTTTGTACTTGAAGTTTGAAATGTCTACTGGCGACTGTAGTAAAGATGTCCAGTAGGCAGTTAAGTAACTGGGCTCCTTGGCTCTCTCCTGCTGGAGAGAGAGGGAGGAGGAGAAATGTTCAGGGTCTGAGTATGCTGCTATGAGATTATGAATCAAACATCTAGTTAGAGGTTTTATAATAGCAACTGAAGATTTACTTAAAATTTGGCTAAAAGCTCAGTGGCTGGGTGTCAACAGCATATAAAAGGCACCTGAAATTATGGAAAATAAAACAACTTGATACAAACTGAGCCCTGAAGAAGAAAAATGGTGAGGTCAACGAATGAGCCTAAAGAGAGGTCCTTAAATTCAAACACAAAA
>NW_006357068.1:0-624 GCF_000327345.1 Myotis davidii
GAACCGTTTACAAGAAAGGACTCTCCATTAGAATCATGTGTATTAGATGTTACAATGGACAGCATAGCTCTGGTATTAACTCTCCAACTTTCCTGAGTAGGAAATTGGGGAAACCGTGTTACATTTTCTTTTGTCATTACGGTTGTTACATAGCCCTTGTGCTGTATTGAATTTAAAGGCAGTCTGAATTCATGTGTCCCCAGACTTTCCATTTTGTGCATGCAGTCTCAGAACAAGAACAAGAGGAGGGCTAGGGATTTATTTCTAAGGGGGCATGAGGAAGGGAAAGTTGGACGTGGGAGACTGGCGTGAAAGCAAGACTGGCTGCGGAACTTGACTTAGGGTAAAGAGGGAAATGACAAAATGAGATGGACGAAGGACAGAACAAAGTGAAGGTGATAGGATCAGTAGATTAAAGGTCCTGATTGGTTCAAGATTCATGGGAATAAGTTAGAGGGAGTGACTAGAAAAAGTAGGTCTGCTTGAAACTGAAGTTCTGGGGAATGCAGTGGTTGAAAATGACAAATCTAGCATGGACCATGGGAATGATTGGCTGATGGAGGGTAACAGACAAGATTATTGAAAGGCAAGAGGTTAAGAAGCTGAGAAGGATTGCCTAGGGCC
>NW_006357069.1:0-624 GCF_000327345.1 Myotis davidii
ATTTTTAAAACATGCAATACCTGACTATTTAGATACCTCGTTTTCATTAGGCTGTCAAATTAAAAATGACAGTCAACACAATAGCTAGCCGGTGTGAATGAAATAAAATTATACTTTTTTTGTGTGAGATTGGCAAAAATAATATGTTTTTTGGTGTGCCACTGAATTTTAATAATAGTTTATGTGTGCTATGAGATAAAAAAGATTGAAAATAAATTGCTGCTCTAAGATGTTGTGACTTTATCATAGGGCCACAGGAAAAAGGGTTAAAGAGTCCTTAGTAAGATGAATGCATTTCTTAAACAAAACATCAACAGGTGATTATTTCTTTTCTACCCTATAAACAGCAAATTTGACAGAAAACCTGACCTCTAACAAAACTGATCATTAAGCCTGCGTGTACTTGCTTTAAAGAATTTTCCATGTTGTTTATGAACATAAATACAGGCTGTTTCAGGTCTCTGCCTACATGTCGCTTTTCTAAGATATGGTTTAAAAGAATTTAGCTAAGGTCTTAAGGTTGAGGATACTGATATAGAAGAGACTGTGAACCCACTACTGAAGTCTTTAAACACTGAAGAGGAGCCCTATCTGGTTTGGTTCAGTGGAAAGAGCATTGGCCTG
>NW_006357070.1:0-624 GCF_000327345.1 Myotis davidii
TGACTCTGAGAGATAAGTAAGGAAAAGGCGGCCTGGAAGTTGGGGACGGGGAAGGTGGATCCACATCACCCAGGTGTCTACGGAGCTTTTCTTCGATTTTCCTCTTTCTAAACTCTGGCCCTGCTGAGCAGGAGGGGTCCAGGAATAGAGAGCATAAGAGTCCCAGGCAATTCCTCAGGGCCCAGTCTGGAGGCGCAGTTCCTTCTGGTTCCTGGAGGGGCGCACTCTCCAAAGAACCCTAGCTTCTGTGGGTGACGCAGGCCGGGCACACCAGGGAGGCAGTCCCTAGGCTGGGAAGACAGACTCTACCAACCACAGGGACTGCTCATTACAGACTCTCGCCCCGCCCCAGTCCCTAAAATGCCCTGGAGGCACCCTGAAGCTGGTTATAGGCTGGCTTCTAAAAGACGAGAAGCGAGGTTTCTGTTCATTCCAACGGGACAACGAAATCCTTTTAAACAGTACACGTGAGTGAGGAGGGACAAAGGCATCAGCTGACCTCCTGCAGTTCCAAGTTTTCTCTCCCGCTGTACATTTTCTATAATCTTTTCAATCCGATACCCACTCCATAATTTTTAAATCACAGTCCCGAGGGCAACCAAAGCTTTAGTAAGATCGGTATAG
>NW_006357071.1:0-624 GCF_000327345.1 Myotis davidii
GTGGACAGAAATGATACATTTTTCTTGATAGGACTTCTGTTAACAATGGGTTTCAAAATGATATCATGAGTCAATATAAATTCCAGCTCCATTTCTACCCTTTTCTGAGGTCTGAATGTAGGAAAACACTGCTGGGTTTCAGGAGTCCTAGGTTTTTGAGGCCCCATGGATGGCTCTCTTTTGAGACGGTGAGAAAAATCATTTCCCATTTCTGACAGTAAAACACTCCCCTAAAGTGTAATATTTGATTTGGACCCAATGCACTTTAAGTCAATTCCAAAATCTAACGGTTCAAAAAAAAAGCAAAAACTAAAATTTGCAGGAACACCATTTTCATTGTTTCCCCCACACTGTGCTTCCGTGGTCCTTGACATTATTTTTTAAATGTTTTTGAAAATACTTACAAATCACACTTTAAAACTGATATCGATCTTACTTGCATAATGCCATGTTACAGAAATTGAGATGGGTATTTCTGGTTTCATTTCAGATTGTATCTCAAGGAATTCCCATGAGAGCAAGAATGATTCACTCTTTTTCAGGAAAGAAGTCTGCAATTCCCTATGGGACAAAGTCACAGGTAGGTTGACGCTAGAGATATTTGTTGATTATAGCTGAGTCTAA
>NW_006357072.1:0-624 GCF_000327345.1 Myotis davidii
TGCATGGTATGTGAATTATATCTCAATAAAGCTCCCTTATATATATATATACACACAATTATGACCCCAAAAAATGTTTACAGGCAGCTTTCCCCTTAATCTTTGATCTATCTAGCATGTGATTTCTTTGTGTCTGCTACAGGTCAAAGATAAGTCCTTAGTTCCCCTTCTAAGTGCCCTACTGTAGACCCCTGGCTAAGTGGACAAAGCAAAGAGACAGGACATGTACTAGTAACTTGCCCATTTCCCAGCATCAGTCAGTACTCAGCTACTCGGAGTTCCATCCTCCCACACCAGGAACAAAAGCTCTGACTGATTAGCTGGTACCAAACTGTCCCTGGGCAATGATCACACGTACGGGATCAGGCTCCAAACTGCTCTCCGAGGCAGCCTGCTTCTGAAGCGTCTGCTTCCTTAGATGAATTAGGAGTTTCAAAATTAGGGAAGAAAGAGCCAGGTTTTTAAAGGGACAGAAAGCAGTGTATGTGTGAGAAGAAAGAAGGAGACGGGAAAGAAGAAAGCAATGGGACAGGCAGGGAGGAGGACAGAGTTGTGTGCAGAGGCAGGAGCAGTCATGTGATGTTTTAGCCCAGTGGTTCTCGACCTTCCTAACGCCGTGACCCT
>NW_006357073.1:0-624 GCF_000327345.1 Myotis davidii
GGATCTAGCTTTAGAAGTCATAAACCTTCATTTACATAATGTCCTGTTAGATATTCACTGTGGGAGTGGACAATACAAGGGCACGAACACCAAAAGGTGAGAATTGATGGAGGCATCTTGGAGACTGGCTTTTAGAGTTATTCATTTAACAATTCCTAATTGAGTATTCACTTGTCATTGTGAAGGATAGAAAGAAATACTAAGTATAACCCAGGCTTCATAGGTCCTTACAGTCTCAGAAAATATACTAGCAGTAAAAGAAAATGCATGTTAAATAGTGGTCATTTCAGGCAATGATATTTATTGAGAGGTGACTGTCCCTGGAAACAGTCAATGAAGACTTCAAGGACAGGTATGATCGGTGCTGGGTTGGAAGGATGAATGAGCAATTGGAAAAAAGAAAATTCTTGTTCTTTTTAATTTCCTCTTAGAGCACTGTCCTTCCCAAAACAAAATATCAAACTGTATCAGGTAGGGTTTTTTGGTTCAAGCAAAGATGACAACTATGGCCAACTCAAGAAAGAGAAAGCGAGTTACCAGGAGTTTCTCCCAGGAGCCAAGGATAGATGAATAACAAGGTCTATGAAAAGCAAGTGCCAGAGCAGCCCTGGGGATCATGGCAGC
>NW_006357074.1:0-623 GCF_000327345.1 Myotis davidii
AATACCATATGATTTCACTGATATGTGGAATCTGAAAAACAAAACAAACTAACTCATAGATAAAGAGACCAAATTGATGGTTACCAAAGAGATGAGGAATGAAGTAGGAAAGAGGAAGGAAAGTAAGAAGTAAAAACTTTCAATTATAGTATGTCACAGGGGATGTAATGTTCACCATAGGAAACAGAGTCAGTAATATCATAATAATTATGTATGGTGGCAGATGGTTACTAGACCTATTGTGGTGATCACAATGTCATACACCTGAAACAAATATAATACTGTATGTCAATTCTAGTATAGACAATATTGCTAATCCAGAAAAAAGATACCTCTTGGGAATGATAATGTTCAACAGAAAGGCGATAGAGATTACAGGTTTCCTCATATAAAAACCAGGGAAAGCATGAGTAGCTCTCCCCCAGTGGAAGTTAGGGATGTGATTGGACAGCCTGTAGATCCAAGAGAAGGTCCTGGGAGGCCTCCATTAGTGGTAGGGATCATTTTGTAAGACCTCCCGTAGATATTAGAGAGAATCTTGTGAGGCCAAACATGGATCATCTTGGTTGAAGAGACCTCTTAGGCTTTAATCCAGAGAAGCCATGGGGGCATAGAGATTTTGA
>NW_006357075.1:0-624 GCF_000327345.1 Myotis davidii
CATTGTGAATGTACTTTAAAATAGTCACAGTAGTTAAGTTCTGTTCATTTATATTAGCAAAAAAGAGAACCGTAAGAGCTGAGCCTAACTCACCAACCTTACCACCATATGCGAGGACAGCAGGCTAGATGCATGCTACCTTTTGGAGAGACTTTCTCAAATAAAAGGGGCTCAGTCCATGTACCTACTTCCTCCTACAATATTCAACAGGCAGTTAAGTCACTCCTACCTAGAGAAAAGTAAACATTGGAGAAGAAATATGTGCTCCTCCAACACTTTTCCCCTTCTGGAATCATAGTGTGTAGTGGATTAAAATAGTCATAAATTCACAAATTTTTTGATACCCATCAAGCAACAGGGCCTATGACCCTGAACTTTGACACTAAGTCAGTTTGGGGCCCATACCTTGAAAAAACTGACAGCTTTCATTTTTCTCAAGATACTTGTCTACCATGTTCATGTAAGAAAGTACAAGTGGTCCTGGAAAAGCCCATGTGGAGAGAAAATGAGACCCAAACTGGACTCCCAGATAAAAGCATGTAGCAAGTCCATAGCCAGGTAAATAAGCCTTTGCAAAATAAATTCTCCAGACCAAGTCAAGAGTCAAGTTGCTCCAGCTACTTA
>NW_006357076.1:0-624 GCF_000327345.1 Myotis davidii
CATGCCCTCTGGACGTGTGTGGCATTTTTTCTCTGCAGGGGAATTTACTGAAGAAGCCAAATTTCTTAACATAGAATCTGGCCCACAGGAATCAAGTGTTTGGGCTTAGGGACTTAGGTATTTTGGTGCATCATCGGTTCCTTACAGATAGATTAAAGAAAGAACTGTCACATTTCTCTCGTCTATTCAGAACAGGAGACACATTTCTTTTCTTTTACAAAAAAGAAATAGTTTATGCATAGTTTCATCTTCTGTTAACACAATTGTTTAAACAATTACAAACTTTACTTTTATTTTTAGGTTATCCTTGATATGTCTATATTGTACACTTGTGAGGTGCTGGGACTTCCCATGTTTCAAGATGACCTCCCCAAATAAAGATCTAATGTGCATGGGTTGTTTGTATCACTGATCCTATATAACCACAGTTATTTGCTATATCATTAAAATTATTCAATCATTATCAGTGTGCGAGGCACTCTACTAAGTGCTTTCATTTCCTCAAAATTCAAAAAATAGACCTAACATTATCAGCACAATCTCCTCAAGAAAACTTGGGTGAGCCTAATCCTGTGAACATTTGGTTGAAGAAGGCTCCATAGGCTACAGAAAGAAGGCTGTTGT
>NW_006357077.1:0-624 GCF_000327345.1 Myotis davidii
AGAGAAATCAGTAGAGTGTAAGGAGGACTGGAAGTGCCAGGATATGAAAGGAAGTACCTGAGCAGAGTAGCCTAAGTGAGAAGGTGATATTCGAGGAGTGGATTAAAGCAGGTAAGGGGGTGAGCCACCTGAGTCTCTCCCTTAAGGAAGAACATTCCACCCAGAGGAAGGAGTCAAAGTCCTTAGATGGAAAAGCTCTGGCAGATTGGAGCAGCAACAAGGAAGCTAGACATGAGTTAAGTGGTAGTCACCTCTCTTTTTTTTTAATTTTTAAAGTTTTTGCTAATTAAAAAATTGCAACTTTTAAAAGTATGTTTTCTACTTAAATTACATTAAAATGGTATTTTTAAATCTTCACACACTAGGTTTAGAAATAAAGCAGGCAGTCCTCCAAATGTAGTGACAAAATTGATAACAAAAGTAACAGAAAAGCTTTGCGTTGAGAGCTAACAGGCCAGGCATTTGCTACGCATTCTAAGTGCACTGGACCATTTAATTCTCACACACTAATTCCTTGTCATTTATGGAGTTGGAGGAGTAATTTGGTAACTTCTCTAAACCTTAGTTTCCACATTGCTAAGAGATGACGTTAGTGGCTACCTTGTTTTTATGATACAACATAGT
>NW_006357078.1:0-624 GCF_000327345.1 Myotis davidii
TTTTTATTCATTGGTCTATCTCTTCCCACTAGACTGTTAGCATCACTAAGGCAGAAATTTTTATCTTTCGGCCGTATTGCCAGGGCCTATAATGGGACTTGGCATATACTAAGTGCTCAATTAATATTTGTTGAATTAATCATCAACAAATATTGTGTTTGTTTGCTTGATGTTGTCTTTAGGAAAAATAGAATTCAAAAGTTGACAAAATCAGTTGGTCTGGGTAAGGGTTTTGCTATTAGATTCTAACTAGCCATTGCGACACAATTCCTTCTCTGAGGGTCCTCCAGATACTGAACTGCTTCCCACTTCTCAAAACATGGTTCTATGTGTAATACAAAAGACCCTTTGCCATAAGTCTGCTCTGGTACTTTGATCATTGGGTCTGCTAGCTTCCCCAATGCCATGTCTCAGTTCCCAGTGCTTCCCAGAACCACTGTGAACCTTCTCATTCATTTGTTCATTCATGGGCCTGCCTCATGCCATAGGTGATGTCGCTGAGCTGGTTATCAATCATCTTTGACAATAACGTCTGAGCCCTCATACAACAAATTGTTTCCAAGGGTTGGTAGGATGGGCCTGAGTATAGAGCAGAATAGGTTCACATATATAAAGTGCTTAGAA
>NW_006357079.1:0-624 GCF_000327345.1 Myotis davidii
CCTGGTCCCAGATTGGCGAATTTATGTAGGAAGTTCCAAGCACACAATGTGCGGGCTATTGTGGAGGCTGCAGTGAACCGGTCTGTGGTGAACTCAGATGCCCCACTCGTTTCCCCCGCTGGTTAAGAATGTTGATTGCTGACAACTCACAGCTGCATCCTTGCTTGGCATGGCCACCAAAGAGAGATGCTTGGCTCAAGTGTATGCCTCCTCCTCAGAGGCAACTGCATTCAATGACAGCTCAACAGGAAGGTAGACGTGCCCAAGTCTTTGCCTTAAATTGGGACATCTCTGAAGGGCTGTCCCATTTCCAGAGCTCCTACAAGATTGACTAAGGCCTCTTTTGCTATTACATCACAGTTCAAATTCTCCCTCTGCTCAATCATGCTTCACTCTCTAATAATGTCTTCCTGAGAGCTGTCACTAATAAATCTCCTGAATGCAAATCATTTCATCAAAGTCTATTCTCCGGGTACCCAAACAAAGACAATGACCTACAAGATTTCCCACTCCTTTGTTCTTTTGTTCCAATTTCTTTAAACCTATTTTCTAGTTCACTATTTTCAGCTGCATTCAGTCTGCTGTTTCACACATTTATTAAATTTTAACATCAGATTTTTTTTT
>NW_006357080.1:0-624 GCF_000327345.1 Myotis davidii
CTCTCTCTCTCCACTCTAGCCACACAAGCCTCCGTTCAGTCCTTCATAGTTGCCAGGCCTCTGCAACAGGACCTTTGCACATGCTATTCCCTTTGTCTGTATGGCTTTTCCCACACTTCGTGTTTACTTATATCCTCACATCCTTCAGGCCGTTTTATGAAAGCAACTCTCGATCTCTGTAGATGACTTTCATACTTGTCTGTACTTCTTGTTCCCAGAGGTCTTTCACTGCTACAGTTTTGCATTTATTAGCTATTATTGGATCATCGATGTTCTCAGTAGACTGACTTCCTTGCATCTGGGTAGATCCACGGTTCTGCACTTTTTACAAGAGCATGTGGGCTTCAGCGCAGACTTTGTTCTGATAATGATGATAATGCAGGATGCTAACAGCTGTCCCTTTCAGACTGAATATTGTTGGAATGAGTGACTCTAGAGTAAACATAACCTTTTAACATCACAATTTGCAGGAGGAGGTGCTTTCCGATGTTTTATCCTAGTGGATTTGTCCTGAGCCTCTTTTCCAAAAAAGTGCCCTTGATATCCAAGGACTGCATAGTAGGAGAAGGTATTGCTCTCTTGGATTCCTGTGATGTCTAGTGTTAATGGATCTGGGGGAATTTA
>NW_006357081.1:0-624 GCF_000327345.1 Myotis davidii
TCTCTCTCTCTCTCTCTTTCTCTTTCTCTCCCCAATCCCCAAACTTTATAAACACCAATGTTTCCATCAATTTTAAAAAAAAGGATAAACTCAAAGAGTTAAATTTCCAAAATACCATATACTAGGCATTCGGTAAATGTATGATTGTATGGTATTAAAAAGGGTTTATTGAAGACATTTTAAAGATACAATTTTAAATAAACCCTAACATACTTTAATATATTTATAAGGACAATAACTGTAAATAACAAAATGTACATAAAGCAAAGTAGTATAAATGTCACAAAATAATCTATAGTCTTAAAAAATGATATGCTTAAATTCCATGGAAATTAACAAATACCACAGGACTGGAGAAAATAAGACCTGAATTCAAAGTTGAAATTTGGAGAGGCTAGTGAAAGATAAGCAAGTATTAAAGGCCAAGAGAGCAATATCAACAAAGGCTTAAATGCAGAATGCAGACATGTTCAGTGTGTACATTGATCAGAATGGACTCAGCAGAAAGAGGAAACATCCATGAGTGGGCCTGACTATGAGAGTTAAGACCAGCAATTGCTCTTGAAGATAGTGATAATGAAGAGACAAGAAGGCATTTTGAGAAGATAAGAGCCATGATGAAAT
>NW_006357082.1:0-624 GCF_000327345.1 Myotis davidii
TTTTTTCCCCTATGTGCAAATTTTATCTGGAACGCTAGGTTCAAACAACGAAGGGAAAAAATATTGGCCATTCATTTGTTGATGGAAGATAGGAATGTAGCATGTGCCCCACAGTTTTAGCAATACAAGATATTACTGAGATAAGTGTTATCTTAGACACAATGCACTTCATCTTGTGTTTAACACAGCAGAGGTATGTGCCACTGTCTCCTGGAGCCACAGAGGTTCCCCACAGTGATGAGCTAGCACAACAAGATATTAAGGAGCCTGTGTTTGTGGGAGACTAGATGGCAGTGGCTCTTAATGCGGTTGTCTATTGTAATTCCCTTGGGTGTTTACAGAATACTGATGCCTGGGTCCTAGTCCCAGGAATTTTGATTTCTTTAATCTGGAGTAAGGTTTAGGCACTGGGGATTCTAAAGATTTCTCAGGTAATTCTATTGCACAGACTTAATTGAGGACAGCTGTTGTAAAATCACTTCTGAATGAGAATAGAGACCTCATGTAATCTAATTCTGTAATTTAAAAATGTAACCTGGTTCTATGATTTTTAAAGCTATGCTCCCTAAGAAAGCCCAAGACCTGCAAAATAATGTACAAAAAAGAGATTCTGTGGTCAAATAA
>NW_006357083.1:0-624 GCF_000327345.1 Myotis davidii
GAGGAGTCTGGGGAGAAGCCAGCCCGGGGTAGGATGGACTCAGCTGGTGACAGCCCTGCCTTGCAGACCGACCCTGCCAGTCGCTGGTGGCCCTCAGGCTGCTCTAGCCAGTGCACTGGGCTCTCAGCACTGGGCAACAGCTCTAGCCGCCGCACAGGGGGTGTGGATGGCTGGGCAAGTGGCAGTGGTGATGGCACCTGCGTGACATCGAGCGACTGGGGCCGAGGCAAGGGACTGGGTACAGAGCCCTTGGGTGAGTATGGGCTCCGCTGCCGGGCAAAGGAGCCCTCGTGCCGTGAGTTCCGGGGACTGAAGGAGCAGCGAGGTGGCCCTTTGGGGTGGGGAGGTCCCGAGGTCTGGTCCGCCCTTTCCAGCTGCTGTAGCACTGCAGCCTTGCTTTGCAAGCAGGGCCCGGAGGGCTTGCCCAGACCTGGGGAGCTGGTGTGCGGCCTCACAGCATTGATGGGGATCTTGATGCCCTGCTTGTCATTCTCGCCCTGCTCCAGGCAGCTGCCCTCAGGGCCCAGGTGCCTGCCACTGTGCAGGGGACCTGGGAAGCTCTCGGGGCTCCCACCTATCCCATTGGTGGGGAGAGGTGATGAGTTGGGAACCAGGGAGTCATGG
>NW_006357084.1:0-624 GCF_000327345.1 Myotis davidii
AGTGTTGCCACTGATGTCATACACTTAAGGCAAAATTTTATTATAGGGAGAATTCACATTGAAAAGAAAAGCTAGGCTTACCACCCTGGTTTCACTACAATGAAACAAAGAGCCAAGGCCTTGGGCATAGTTCTACTCTTAAAACAAGTATGGCTTAGTATAGTCAGTCACTAAGATGAAAAATGTCTCTATGACACAGGAAAGAAAAATGGGCAAATGAATTCTCACCTGTAAGGTCAAGACTAATCACCGATTTTAAGTCAGATGAGCTGTCTTAAAGCTGTAACAGAACCACAACGAGAAACAGAAACATCAGATTTGTCCCCGGTTTAAAACTCACAAATCCTGACACCCAGAGAGCCAAGATCACTTACCACTTCTTAAATTGAATTCAATACATAATGCCAAAGCTCTCTCTTGAGGTAATACATTATAAGCCCTGACATCATTAACCTGGACAATTGACGCATGAAAGGATCCTAATTCATTAATTTGATAATTGATGCCCATTGCTTTGGACATGGACTTCAACACTGTCAAGCTAGTGATTTTCTGTAGGAAATAAAGACCAAAATAGAGTATGTAACTGTGCAGATCTGGCCCAGGCTTGAGGGAAAAAAAAAA
>NW_006357085.1:0-624 GCF_000327345.1 Myotis davidii
ATGCTCTGTCCACTGAGCCAAACCAGTTATGGCTCTACTTAATTTTTAAATGAGAAATTTCACCCCCAGATTTAGAGAATACAAATAAAATAAAATTCCCTGTACCCATATTATACTTTAGAAATAATACATAGTCAATATTTTTGAAGAACTGATTGTATCTTTATTCCTGATTGTCTCTCTCTTTCCACGCTCCCTGATGTGTTATTTAGTTGTCTATTCTATCACTTTTGGGGGGCACACATTTGTGAGATTCATCTATGTTGATGTGTTTGTTTACTTTTTATTGCTGTCTGTCATTCATTGTATGACTCTACCACTATTTTATCCATCCTCCTGTTAATTGAGATTTGGGCGACTTTTCAGCAGTCTTTTTTAAATTTAATTTTTATTTTTGGTCATTAAAAGCTGACTTGTTATTACCGTTCTAATTCATGTCTCTGTGTCCACCCACAAGAATTTCCCTAGCTTTTTGCCTAGGAGTGGAGTTGTGGCTCTTCAGTTTTGCTAGATAATACTGAATTGTTTTATAAAGTGGCTATACCAGTTTATACTCGCACAGTGTGTTAAGAGTTTGCTTTGTTCCCTTTCTCAACCACATTGAGACAACGTACAGTTTGTACA
>NW_006357086.1:0-624 GCF_000327345.1 Myotis davidii
GCACTTGCCCTTAACCAGAAATCAAACCCGTGACCCTTCAATCCTCAGGCCGAGGCTCTAACCACTGAGCACCCGGCCAGGGATATGCTTATTTGAGAACGTCATTTTTATGTGCCGTAAAATATACGTGTTGGTTATGTTTTATATAGATTTCTGAGCTTTTTCCTTTCATCAGATTTGAAGTTGGGCAATAATGCTTCCCAGATAACTGGGCTGCATCCTTATTTGTAAAATCAGAAGCTCTTAACTTTTTCAAGTTTTAATTGAGCGCTCCCGCTCCGATCTGGAGTGATGTCTTCATCTTCTAGCTGTGGAAATTCACCCCACCTCATTCTAGAACCTCCTTCTTTTCTTCCTCCCACCCAATTCAACAGACCCTGTGGGCCCAGGTCCAGGGCATCCCTGCATCCATAGTAACCAGACTTCAGCTTTCTTTGTCACCATGGTGACGGCTCGGCCGGCCGGTTGGTCGCCATGGTAACTGGGGGCGGGTAGCAGGGTCCGGCGGGCTGGGCGCATGCGCGCGCGCGGGGACAGTCTGGCCGCGCCGCACGCTCGCGACCCCTCGGCTTCTCTCGACATGGCGCTGCGGCGGCGGCGGCGGGGGCTCCTGCTCCGCGCACG
>NW_006357087.1:0-624 GCF_000327345.1 Myotis davidii
CACACACACACACACAATGTTGGGGTGATCATCTTTGTTCTGGAGTTCTCTACTGGGCTGGCAAAACTTTATCCTCTCTGCATCATAGTCTGATGACTTCCACTGCAAATCCTAGTCTACTTCCTTCATATATTTTCTTTCACAGGTATAACTCCCCAATATACTTTTTTCACTCCTTACTTTATCTCAGCTACTGCTTCCCCCAGAGTCCAAACTGCAACAGCAGTATCTTCAGGGTTCTCCATGAAAAGCCAGTAAGCCCATCCCCGCTCCCATAAACCTGACCTTGAGCTTCTTAGATAAGCACCATGGGAATGGAACACTGCCCCAGTGTATTTTGAAAGAGGAAAGGATAGACAGGGAAGTTTGGAATATTTTATGGTATGATGTTACACTAGTTGCCAAGAAAGAATATTGTCATTACATTCAGCTTCAAGGCAATCCCTTTAGGGCTCCTGAGCAAGTCCCACCCCTGCTAAATACACACCACTGTGGAATGAAACTTTCTTTGGTCCTCAAACTTTCCAGTGACTAATCTATCAATTATCTAACAAGCTACTCAATACAGAGTATTATTATTTCTATTATTTCTTAATTATTGTACTATTTTCCATACAAACAACT
>NW_006357088.1:0-624 GCF_000327345.1 Myotis davidii
CCCCCCAAACCCCCGTGCCCTGCCAGTGCACAGACAGTGCCTCAGGGCCGTCCATGCCAGAAACAACACAACCGACAGGCCCGGGGACTGCCAAGGACTCCCCTCACCTTCAGGCCCCAACTCGGTCAGCAGCCAAAAACGAGCATATTTCGCCCATGCCGGACAAGAGCATTATCCTCATATGGTTTGAGGAACATGGGGCTATATCTCATTTCAGATAGCACATTAAGGCTAGAATGTAATGCAAGGCAGTAAAACAGGTCTAAAAATATAAGGTGATACAGTAAAATCAATAGGCATTATTAGAAGCAGCGTGTTATATCTGAGGAGAATGCAGCCTTGGAGATTCAAGAAAACAATGTTCTAGCAAAACTGTAACAAATGGCGGTGACTTAATCACTTGGTAAATAGCTTGGTATTTCAATGGGCTTTATAGTTTCATGGTAGGAAAGAGAAGGCCCATTAGGGATTCATCCGAGATGGTTCTTAGAGAGAATGTATTCAAGAGGAGCATTGTTTAGGCAATTTAGGCTTTAAAGAATAGTATATTCTCTTCTGTGCAGAACCACTCTTGACGCCTCTCACAAGCTTTTAAGATTTCACTTACCATTAGGCTATCACTCT
>NW_006357089.1:0-624 GCF_000327345.1 Myotis davidii
CTAATTATATCTGGCTCATTCTTTTCTTAAGAAATGTTCAATAAGTGTTTACTATATGGGCAAAACATTGTTTTAGACAGTCAAAGGCTCTTTAATATTACATTACAATATCAAGGATAGGCAGAAAATAAGCAAATACATATTAAAAGATTAGATACAAGTACTATGTGGAGAATTAACTAGGTTATTCAATAAAGAGTGACTGTGTATCCAGTCACTGATTTTCAGAGTTACCATACAAAAGTCACTTTTCAAAAATTCTGAGTTCAATAATTTATCAAATCAGGAGGTGGTCTGGGTGATCTCCAAGACCTGTGCCAGCATTAACATTAATATTTTGTTTTCCTTTAAATGAGAAAGAGAGGTGATATATTCTGTTATTATTCATCACCCATTAATGGGAAGTCAGGGTTGAGGATATAAGAGGCAAATTGAGTGAAGATGGGGTGGAAGATGGCTAAAGGGGAATTCCATTTAAAAACCTGTTCCATTTTCCTGGGCCCAAAGCTAGTCAGTAGTGACATCCTACTGATCTTAAAGTTCATGAGCCTACACTTTCTTGATGTGAATGCCACTGCCTTTAAGTCCCCCTCACTTATTAAAATGACTTCTCTCTGCTTTTAC
>NW_006357090.1:0-624 GCF_000327345.1 Myotis davidii
TATCTTATCTTGACCAAGAATGTCCAAATATTGCTAAGGTAGAGCAAAAATGTGCTTTAAAGTTGGCATCTTCTTAGGGAAGAGAAACAGTGCCAGAGCCAGAATATGCGATTAGTGAGAACCTGGAAATGAGATTTTCTGTAAGGCTCCAACAAGCTCATAAAATATTTAGAGGGCCCTATGCTAATATCACATCAAGGGATATGCTGCACTCAGCTTTATGGGCTGTGGTAGTAAAGTAGATGAAATAACAAATACCTTTTCCATTAGCTTGTAGTATTTTTTGTCCTTTCATTGTGAAAATGTTAGTTATCCAATATCTCTTTCACCTTTATCATCATAGCCAATAAAAATCAAGTGCTGGCCATGGTCCATGTTTTGGACATGTGTCTCTAAACAGAATCCTCAGAGCGATGGTGATTCCCACCATATGCAATGTAACTTGGGTAGACTGTTAGATCTGTCAATGAATGAATTGTCATGTCCCTGTCTGAGGGAAGTATTGTTATTGGAACAAGTAAGCTCGTTTTCTTTTTCATTTTTTCTCAATAACAAGACTCTCTATGCTCACCCTCACCACAGGATGGAATTAGAGGGGTTTAGAATATGTCACCCTCAAATATG
>NW_006357091.1:0-624 GCF_000327345.1 Myotis davidii
CCCTGGTAGTCAGTGAGATCATAGCAACTGGTCGTTCCATCATTAGGGTTGCTTAGGCTTTTATTGTATAGATTTAGCTCTCCATGCCTAAAGAGACAGAATCTTTCCTGGCCTTTGTGTGATGAACAGTACTCCATGCCTGACTCTTCTAATGTTCAATCATTTTATTAAGATTGTAGTGTATTAAGATTTATTGTATAAGACAAGATGTTTTAAATAAATGAAACTCTATGACAGTCTTTTATGTGCTAAGCAGAGAAATAATTCTAATGAAAGGGATAGCTGCTTGGAGATGTGACTTTTTCCTTAGGAGACTCCCTAGTCCCTTCGAGTATTTCCCTTCATCCAACTGTGACCACTTTGTTCAGATCTTAGTAGCTTTATCTCTTTACAGAAAAAAACAACACACAAACCTTTTATCTTGATGGATTTTTGAGTGTCTGTTTATTCAAGGGATATGCCCCTTACAGAAACATGGTCAAGAATTTGTGGAGGTGCATGAGAAATTGATATTAGCTCCAAAATCAACAAAGCATTTGCTATGGTTTAGGTTCTATTTTGTTTTTGGTGACTAATAGCTGTAACTTATAAAGTTCCTCTACCAAATGCATCCCTTTTAAGGCG
>NW_006357092.1:0-624 GCF_000327345.1 Myotis davidii
TGTATACACACACACAATTAATTTCAATATTTGTGTGTGTATTATATTTGAAAAATATGTCACAGCCATTCAGCACAACTCTTTGCCACAGAACATTGTGAAACAACTGGACATTTGGCTCTTGATGAAACACAGTGTCTGTTTTGAAATAAATGATTGCTCCTGGAGACTGCTCAATCCTGAAATCTAAGTTTTGATAGTGCACTATTTTTTGGTGAAGCATGCTTGTTTATCTTTGTCAGCTCGTCGTCCCATGGTTTTCTATATTTTTCTGTGAAACTTCCACTTTGTGGTAAAGGATGTCATTTGTGCGCTTTATTTGCCCAAAAAAATGTCAGGCTAAAATGTATCATGAGGACAGCCCATGCATGTTTGGACTGAAAAGGGAGTTGGTAAGTTTGGTCAATAATTTTCGGTCAAGTGTACCCTACAGGGCTCTACCCACCTGCAACAATGAGAAATCCATCCAACACCTGGAAGAGTCCATAGGACATGGGGAAGCTAATCATCTGGACCAACTGCTGGGGAGTGAACGAGAGCTGCAGCATGGTGAGGCACATCTGAATGTTCTGGGCTCCAGTTTCTAAGGAAATTGTCCTGCACCTACAATGAACATTTTTTTTT
>NW_006357093.1:0-624 GCF_000327345.1 Myotis davidii
CGATACTCAACCACTGAACCACACTGGCCGGGCATACTTTCATTTATTGAGTATATGCCATACATCCTATTTCAAACCAAATCACATCTTAAGCCAAGATAGAAATATTTAAACAGTTTAGGACAGGTGTTTGCCCACAAGACTTGCATTGAGAAACTATAGGCACTGAAAAACAAGACAAAACAAACAAAAAACAAATTCATCTGTGAAATGTCTATATTTTGACATACTACATGGCAAGTACCTGGTATTTTCTTATTAGGTTAATGTAGTTTTTATTGTCAAGTTTCTTTACATTCTAAGCCAGTCCTTACAATATGCTGTGTATTTTCAAAGTAATTGTAGGCCCACTATTCCATGTAGGTCTTGCTTTCCTATAAAATGAGACAATGGTGCTTCTTCAGCACCAAATCTTATAACTTATCTCTAACAAGAGAGGAAATATAAAGAATAGGAAGCTATCAAAGTTCTGTAAACCAAATATTCTTATATGATGGCTTCTACTCAGCATCAGTTGAGAGAAAATTATACTAAAGACTATCAGGAGCTCTAGCTGGGTTGGCTCAATAGGTAGAGCGTCAGCCCATGGAATGAAGGATTCTGGGTTTAATTCTGGTCAAGGGC
>NW_006357094.1:0-624 GCF_000327345.1 Myotis davidii
TGTTTTCTCTGCTCCAATTGGAGATATAAATAAATCTAGATCAAATAAATGAAGAGGCACAGATGAAGGGAAGACTTAACGTTGTAACACTCTTGATTTTATCCCAAATTAAGCTATAGATTTAATGCAAGGCTAAACAAAATCTCATTGGGATTTTTAACAGGAGAAAAAAAAATTAATTCACCTAGAAGCATTTTTGTCTTCTGGTAATACAGGAGTAGTTCTTATCAGACCAATGCTCTCACAGGTAATGATTATAAATTCTTACCAAAAAAACTTTTTACAGCTGTCTGAAGGCACTAGAGAGAAATCAAAACCAGGCGGAAAGAGAAGGAACCAACAGATGACAAGGCCTGGGTAGAGTTTCCTTGCTCTTCTTATCAGCCACCTCTGGTATGTCTGTCCTCACCCATTACGCCTAAAGCCTCAGGGTGGCGCTTGCTTCCTGTTAACAAGGAGATTATCTACAACTCATTTGTCTCCATGTGGCCAGAGGGTGGCCAGCACCTAAGTCAGCCTATCGCTCCAGGGAGCAAGCACCACCCTGAGACTGTAGGGCTGAGAAGCCTACACCTATCCTCCATGCCATGGTCTGTTTCCTTGGTGACTGCTCACAGCTCCAAA
>NW_006357095.1:0-624 GCF_000327345.1 Myotis davidii
AGCTCAAAAGGTTCGCCATCACTGTCCTAATCCTAGCTATTCTTCCAGGCCTAACGGAAGCCTCAAGTCCTTCATGAAGACTCCCTTACATACTCAAACTGCCTGAACTCATAAATGGTCAGGGTGGCAATCACATGTTACCATTAAGCATTGCTCAATAATATCACACTGAAAGTCCTAGTTTAAAACAAGTTGTAAACCAACTTGACAGAGAAAGGTTTTTGACCCATAACTTTACACAATCCTCGGATTCAATCACAGTGTGGTCTTATAGTTGATGCTTAGCAAAGTCTTATTAAATGCAGAGTGAAATTGGAATCAGCCACGAGATTCAGAATTTTCAATCTCAGGACATTTCTTGTATCAAAATGAGGTTCTGCAGATTGCAGTCTAGGTCTTCCCTATGCCTGATGTTATTTGATCATCATCATCATCGTCGTCATCATCATCATCAAAATCATTACCTTCATGATCAAGAAGCATTTATTTGGTCCTTCTGGAATGAATGGCAGCAGCCCAAGTTCTATCTCTGGGTGAGATGGGAAGCAGCTGGCTATCATTTTCTATATAATAACCTTTCATATGTGTAAGATGATTTCCAGAGTCTAAGATCATTAACTTTAA
>NW_006357096.1:0-625 GCF_000327345.1 Myotis davidii
GCCATCACTGTCTTAGAGAGCTCCTTAAGTCCAGCCAAGTCATTGCCAAGCTAAGATTCTTGGGAGTCAGGCCCTTTAGACTCACTTCTGGTGAGTGAGGAGGGAATAACTGACTGAGCACCTAGTGTGAGTAACCCTTTGACTTAACAGAACTCACAGTCCTTCTCAGACACCTTGTGATCTTATAGGTGAAAAAGCTGGTAGAGAGACTTCTCTTTTTAGCCAAGCTGGAATTACAGGGATCATATTTATCCTTTCACCTGAAGCAACCAGAAAAAAAACAGACCAAATACATGAAACAGTGGTTTTCCAGGCTCTGGACATTGACCGAAAAGGACAGTGATCCCAGGCAGGTAAACAAGCAAGGTAAGCCCTATGATTGCCCTAGCTTACTGCCCTAAGGGAGTTTTCAGGCTGTAGCATAAGGCCGGGGACTGAAGTGGAGCCAGGGCACTGAGTTGAGACAGTGCAGAGAGTTCAGGTAGACCAAAGCAATGAGTTCCTAGGACAAAATGCCAAAGAATGAACGAGAGCTGCAGAGAAATTCCTGGAGAGCTAAGAGGGTCTCATTGAATATTCAGCAGAAAACTGATTGGCACAAGCCTGTGGGGAAACTGAGGCCAGG
>NW_006357097.1:0-624 GCF_000327345.1 Myotis davidii
CCCTGCTCGTAGTGTGAGGAGGCCAGAATGCTCCCAAGAGGAAATGTCACTTGAGCTAATTTGAAGGACGTGTAGGAATCCCTGGAATGAAAAGAAAGTATAGAAATCCTTCCCGTATATATAGAGGCTCAGAAGTTCAAGAGCACATGAGGTATTTAGGGAATGACAAGTCGTGTTTTCATTCGGGAACACATTGTGTTGAGTAGGAGAATGTCTGCAGGAAGGTGACGGAGATCCAGTCATGAAGGAAAGAACAAAAAAGATGATTAAAATATGACTGATGCCTAGCTTCTTCCAGAGGGTTGGTTCTGACCCTCTGTGTGTTTCTGATGCAACAATGGGTACCACTAATGTCACTTATCCATGGCTCACAACACTTGGGTCTCACAGGCAAATACCAGAATCCTCTCTGAAAGGAAATGACCAGGAAATTTTGAGCCAGACAATTTTGTCTGAAAGCAGCTAGGAATCTTGAGCCAAGCATTAGAAGCCAAGCTCTAATGCTAAATGGGAATCTGAGAACTAGACAAAGAATCAGTGGACAGAACAGGTGAATTAGTATCAGTCTGAGTAAATTCTGGAAGCAGCTGAAAAACCCATGATACAATATTTCAGCACTCTTGG
>NW_006357098.1:0-624 GCF_000327345.1 Myotis davidii
AAGAAGTTACTAGGCATCTAAAATCTGTACCCCAATCTTTACTTAATATCTCTCTTCCATCTAACCACACATCAAACATCTAAGTTCTTTCTAAGAAATTCAATACAGCCTCTGCTAAGATATGACTGTAGGTAAGCTACCCAAAGTGGAAATGTTAATATTCTTACAATCATCACTTTCATTGTTACAAGGTACTTACCAATCTCCTGTTTTTTATGTTATTAAGTCAAAGGCCACCACATCCATATAAAGTAATTCATAATGTTCAACAAAGCTTTATGATAATTCCCTCTATGACATCTTAATGATCTTTTTAAATATATAGAGCTTATTCATTATGAACCAGGACTCTGGTGGAGTGCGAGTATCCTGCTACTCAGAAATACTTAATGAGCAGCCCAAGTGTTCTGCTGCAGGTGGTTCCATCTGGCACAGCTTAAGCAACCCAATGGAATAAGCAGTCTTTAAATTGCTGTCAAGACCTACTCTCAAACACATATTCAGACATATGGTCCTGTGAACATATGCTTAAACATTTCTCTTTTGCTTGTATAAATGAGGACCCAGTTCAGCAATACTTACAGTTAGCATTGGAGTTTTCAACAGGCCCCAAGCAAAGAATTC
>NW_006357099.1:0-625 GCF_000327345.1 Myotis davidii
CTAATGACTTTAAGGATCTTTGGACAAAACTAAAGGAGTGTCACGATAAAGAAGTACAAGGTAACATATTTTCTTCAATACTTACCACAACAGCATCGTACTGAGACTGTAATAATAATAACTAATTTTGTCTGACGGTTCAAAGGTCTCATTTTTAAGGTATCTGTGCTATTATAATTTTTTGTGATTCATTTTTATGGTTAAGTTGTAGCTTTTCACCTACAGACAATTACTAAAGTATCTAGCTTTTGCACAGTTTAATAGTTACTTGTAGTAATATGTATGGTATAATGAAAAGAGCATAGAATTTTTTAACTGAATATCTGGATTTCAATTCTGATTTAATTAATCTACATGCTCTCTGATCTCAGCCAAATTACATAACTCTAAACTTAATTAATTCATTTGAGAAATCTTTGGGAATCTATTTGATACCAATACTTAGATACTAAGGCAAATGACAGTTTGCCTTCAAAGAACCTGTAGTCTGATAGAGTCATATGAACAGATCATTACAGTGTAATGAAATAAGAGTTTAAAGTTTGTTTGAAATGCAGTTAGTGAGCAGATGATACAGCAGTCATGGTTAGTATGAGTATATGAATATTGATGATTGTGTTAAAGT
>NW_006357100.1:0-625 GCF_000327345.1 Myotis davidii
CTCTCTGAATACCCATTCCCCCTTCACCTTGTCAATCCCTTCTCCTCCCCACCAGGGTACTGAAGTGTTTCCTATGCTGGGCTCCGTGCTAAGAGACCCCAAGTTCTTCTCCAACCCTGGAGATTTCAACCCTCAGCATTTCCTAGATGAGAAAGGGCAGTTTAAGAAGAATGATGCTTTTGTGCCATTCTCCATTGGTAAGAGACCACTGTCTGTTAGCAAGCCACCCGTCCAACCAACAGGGGCCTCCTTCATCCCAGCTCCCCTCTCTGAGATGTAGCCTAGTAGCTTTCTCCAGCTTGCAAGTCCCTCTTATTATCTACCCTGCAGCCAACCAACTGTAACCCTCTTAACTAACACCTACCAAAACTCAGGCAAAAGGAAAGGGGTGATAGTACCTACTTCAGAGATGTGAAAAATCAAGACCCAGAGTGAGTCAGAGATTTGCCCAAGGTCACTTGAATTCTTCAGACTCCTAAGGAGATGATAGCACAGCAGCCATATGTGTATGTTTAGGGGGAAGGGTTTTCTAAAATTCCCATTGCTACAGCCTACTATGGCTCACCCCCATCCCATGTACAAGAGAAACAGGTTCAGACAGGATTAGAGACTTCTCTGAAAGTCT
>NW_006357101.1:0-624 GCF_000327345.1 Myotis davidii
GGTTAGACCCTGAAATGAAGCCCTTTCAGTATACCGTTCTTCTGGGCCCACTAGGATGATGTTTGAGTAACAGGGAATATGGGAAATGGGAGGGTTTCTACTTTACCATCATCTTGTTGCCTGGAAAGCAAACTGAAGAGTCGCCTGGGCGTATTTTCCGGAATCCATGGAGATTCAGCAAGCGGATGAAACTCCTCAGCTTGTTGGATTCAAATATTTTCTCCTCACCCCTTCGGCAAAGAATCTCCCTCTTGAAAAGATTTTCCTCGATGATCAGGGTGTCTCCATCATCACTCCAGTGCACAGACGTGACAGTGTCATCCTCCACTATCTTCCAAAGCTTTCTTGGGAAGGACAACCCAAGAAGAATGTTGTTTCCTTCCACATTGGTGGTGCCTTGCTTTGGGTCCTGTGGTTGTGGGTTGTCTTGGGGGCTTGGATCTTGGCTCTCTTCCTGGTCCCCATGCCTCTCCAAAGCCTCCGTTGGACCCACATGTGGCTCTGTGGATGTATCATATTGGGCCATTAGTGGTGGTTCCCCATCCTCTGATGGGGCCAGCTTGGCTTCGTGTATCTCATAGATACTCTGACTAGCCATGTTGATGCTCTACATCAAAAAGCACT
>NW_006357102.1:0-625 GCF_000327345.1 Myotis davidii
ACTCAGACTAGATGTAGTTTTCTTTCCACTAAAACTGGGTCAGTCTTTATAACCCCCCTCCTGGCATTGTAGCACAAAGATGAAATTGTTTCTTGAGGCCAAAAGGCAGTTGTGACAGGCATACTTTTATCAAAACTGGAGGAGAGAAATAGTCATTTTAAGTTTCCATAAGGTTGGAGATTATGCAGCAGGTAATAGGGGAAGGCAAGGATATAAACAGCTCTAAAAAATCAGATGATGAAGAACCTATACTTTGCACCTGAATTTCTTAAAATTATTGGCAAATAAATTGAGAAAGCTTGGTGAAAAAATATGCTGTAAAAAGGAGGTGATTCCTGACAAATACTGACTTCAGACAAAAGAGTTTTTCAAAATTTAGAGCCAGGAAACAAAAAAGAACAATAAACATTAGATGCAAATAGAACTGTGAAGTTTCCCTTGGTCAAATCCTCAAGAAGAGAAATGTCAATTCCCAGGTGAGGCTGCAAGAGTTAAAATAAAAATCACATTGTACTTAGATCTGCATATTGATTTTAAGCAGAGGTGGATGGATATAAATAGAGGTGTGTTTATATGAATCTTCATGTTTATGCATCTATATATATAAAAGCCTAAGCAACCATTT
>NW_006357103.1:0-625 GCF_000327345.1 Myotis davidii
TCACACACACTCACACACATTCACACACTCCACCACCACCATCAATCTACTGAGGATCAAATGCCACACTTAGGAAATAGGCAGCAGGATCTTAAATGCTATTTTTATCATCTTACTCCCTTCTCAAAAACTTCCATGACTCTTGCCAATGGGTTTAATACAAATCCAAACCTTGGCTTAATAATCAAGATCCCACCTTACCTGCTAGCATTCCTTCTACAAATCTCATGTTCCTTCCACTCTGGTCAGCTCAACATTTCTGAACAGGCATCATGTTCCTCCCATCCTATGTTATTTAAATTGTCACCAATTTCTCTATCTGAAATTCTCTCTCTACAATCTCTCTGACAGTTGAAAGCATTGATACCCTTTAAGGGCCAGTCTACATGAAACTGAGGAAAGGACTTCGTTGGGGCATATGACTCTTCCTGATGTTTTGTAATAGTCACTTCAGATGTGCAAAGTGTTCCTCAAAATAGTTCCAAAAATAGCATAATTCATTATTATTCAGAATCTGGTACAATGATATTTTAGGGAGCCCCATACTTCCCTGGTTTCTTAGATTATTATTAAGATTTAATGTTTTTAAACCAATGTTGCTAAACATTTGACTAGAAAAAAAAAA
>NW_006357104.1:0-625 GCF_000327345.1 Myotis davidii
TTCCCCTTCGTCTCCACACGGTGTGGGCAGAGGAGTGAGGGTAGAAGAGTTAACCAGGGCTGCCTGACCGGGTGGGTTTGCACAGGTGCTTACTTCCTTATTTTGTTTTTTCATTAAAGAACCCATGACTCAAGGCTGGTTCTTCAACTCGCTTGTCAATGGGGAGATTTTCCCTTCCCTGAACGCTACTGGTAACAGGTGAGGGTGACCACGGACGATAGGACATTCCTTCAATGAGCCTGTTTGCTCTCTCTCGTGGTAAAAAAGCAACATACAGAAAGCAAGTATCTCAAATTCATCCTCGCTGACACTCTCTAATGGAAAACCAGCCTCCCAGCGCCCTTTCATCACAGCCAGCGGGACCTCCTAAGAACACGTGCTGTTTCTCCGACTCGCCTCTCTGATGACTCTGAGCAGCTCTGGCTTTGCGGCCGCGCTGGGCGGGGGGCCCCTGTGGCCACACGTCTGCAACGCGCTCATAAGCAGTTGTGCCGCGTCCAGTTCCTCCCAAGTCAGCTCATCCGGGTGATTATGGATCAGCTCCGACAGATACAAAACTAACTTGGCGCCATGCTGGAAAAACAAAGGAATACACTCTTTTCAGTCATACAGAATTTTTACTTCT
>NW_006357105.1:0-625 GCF_000327345.1 Myotis davidii
GGTTCAGGGCCTCAGGTCTGGTAGACTTAAGTTCTTGTGGCATCTCATCAAGTTATAACAAAATGACTTTGAATGAAACAACGTTGTTTGAGCACCTCTTCTTCCCTAAAATGATTATGGGTAACCATTACGGGTAACAGAATTAACCATTAACACATGATACTGAACTTTTGCTTTAGTGGACAATGTTATTAATATAATGATGCAATATGGATTGGCTACTTACTGTGCAATAGTCAGTGTTGCAAAATGGCTAAGAGTGTGGGCTTGTAGTCAGATTGCCTGGATTGAATTCTGGTTCTGTCTTAACTTCATCTGTAAAATAGGCATGATAATCTTACCTATGTTATCATATAATCAGAAAGTACCTGGCTTACAGTCAGCATTCAAGAAAGATTAAGTAGCATCATTCTTATAAACCAAGCAATTTCCCAAATATTTTCCTCACATGATCTCATTCAATCTTCACAACAGTGTTATCAAGTAGCTATTGTCATTCCCATTTAACAGAGAAGGAAACCCTCTCAGGGCAGTTATGTAGCTTCCCAAAAGTTAGCCAAGTCGGTTATTGGCAGAGCTCACAGCCACTAGCTAAACTGCCTCCTATTTACTCTTTTTTCATTTT
>NW_006357106.1:0-625 GCF_000327345.1 Myotis davidii
TACTTGTATTGCAAAAATGATATTTCGCGTTACAGAGTGATCTACTTTTCAGTGCATTTTAAAATAATGAGATCTCCAGTACAACGGGAACATTGAATGTATAAAAATGCCATTGAATTTCCTGTTTTGGATAATTGCTGCTGTTACGTGAGATCTCACTTCTGGGGTAATCTGGGTGCTGACTGGACAATAATACCTCTCTGTGCTATTTTAACTTTTTGTGGATCTATAATTATTTTAAAATAGAAAGTTAGAAATACTTATATGGGTATACATGTGTGTATACAGTATATTAGTATGTAGCATGTAGCATGTACATGACAGTGTGTTCCAGATCACATCTCCCAGATGAAGCGAGCTCGCCTTCATTGCACGCCCAATAGAGGTGACTGCTCTGTCTTTGTCTTTCCCTGGTCATTTATCAAACAAAGTAACGGATCTAGAGAGTGTGATACCCAAACCCCGTGGTAGCTGACGGCTTCAATCATTTAACCTTTACCACAGGGACTTCAGCAGCAGAAAATAAACTCATTTTTAAAATCATGTTTTCTTGTCTCATGACCTAGAAAAGGAGGAAAGATGCCAAAAGCAAGAGGCAAAGAGGAAAGAAAAGAGTAAAAAAAAA
>NW_006357107.1:0-624 GCF_000327345.1 Myotis davidii
ACCCAGGCATATGCCCCAACCAGGAATCAAACCAGTACCTCCTGCTCTATAGGTGAATGCTCAACCAGTGCATCACGTCTAAACTGCTATAACTTTAAGGCATGTATTTCTGGTAAAGGTCGTGATACTGTCTGCCTTGCCTTGAAATTGTGCTATAATCATCTATCTCCTTTGCTTTCTATTGATGTAAGATTTCCTCAAGTCATATCCAAACTCAGCATTGATTGAGGACCTACCATGTGCCAGGCCTGTGATATCTGCAAGGTCCATGTAAGACAGTGTTCCCTGCCCTGCAGATGTTCACGGCCTGGTGAGGAGGATATTGCATGCATAAGCAGTGCTCACTTATTGGGATGAGCTGTAATAAATAAGCACACCCAGAAGGAAGAGGGCATTCTCTCTGCCTCAGGGAGCAGAAAGTGTGGAAGAATCAAAGTGCCTTCAGGGACTGTCATCCAAGAGTTTGGTATGACTGTTATTTAGAACAAAAGGGTAACCTCACTTGAGGTGAGACTGGGAAGTAGACTAAAGCTAGGAGATCAAGGCCCTTGCCTAGATTTGCATATTAACACATCGTGATCCTAGGACTCGATCTAGAGCATTGGTTCTCAACCTTCCTAATGC
>NW_006357108.1:0-625 GCF_000327345.1 Myotis davidii
TCCCTTTCCCTTCCTCTCAGAAAGCAATAAAAAAATTAAGATTAAAATGTAATGTACCTACAAGTGTGAATAAGTATTACAGAATAAAAATTACCAATTATTGACTCTTGCCAGTTCACTATCCTACTCTTTTCTTTATCTGGTTTTCACCAGCTAGCAAAATGCAGTTTGCTCAGCTTATTGTTAACAAATTTTGCACTTAGCTAGCAGTCTTCCTTTCTTTTTCACATTATGTCAAAATTGTGAGTAAATTTATGTGCAGATACATAATCCTCTCATTTTCTACACTCTCAGTTTCTAGTTCTTACCTTTAATAAATTGTTCTTTCATCCTTATGTCACCCATTCCCTTATTTCTTGGGCCTTGTTACCAAGTATACGTGCTCAATATTAAAAATAATTAATTTGCGCATTTGCTTCCAGATTATATTTAAAAACTTATTCTGAAAGTCCTTTCATTTCACTGGAAAACAATGCATTGAGTCTCATTTTTTTCTAAGTGCAATCAACAGCTAATTTTATTTTTTAATTCTATTTCTTTGTTAGGGAGAGAGAGAAAGAGAGAGAGAGAAAATTGTTGTTTTATTTATTTATCATTCATTCATTGGTTGATTCTTGTATGTGCC
>NW_006357109.1:0-625 GCF_000327345.1 Myotis davidii
TATCTCTCTCTTCCTCTCCCTCTCTGAAATCAAAAAGCAAACAAACAAACAAACGAAAAACATGTTAAACATGTTAAAGAGGAGATGGAAGCCTTGGGTACAGGGCTAAAATAAGGTCGACAAAGGGATTTGAGTCTTTCTTATACTAAGAGGAGTACTTATAACTGTTCTTTCAGATGAGATCATGAAACAGTCTTTATTGTACGATTATTTTAAAAACCCTCTTCGTTGGTGTGGATGCAAACAGACAGGAAACAAGATGTGTCTAGAAAGCCACAGCCAGGCACATTGACTCTGCTTTTAGAGGAAATGTAAGAAGTACATGTTCATGTATAAAACCTTTCATTTGGTGTGACACATGTAACCTAATTGCAGTGGTAGAATTCTGACTAATTTTACCCAAATTTTACTCCTAACCTGAAACATCTCTCCACTAATTATGGCTCAACAATAAATTTAAGAATGTCTGATAACTTAAAAATGACTTTGTAAACAGTGATCATCCTTGATGGGTTGTTACAAAGATTAAATTAGTTGATATTTGTAAAGCCCTATTCCTGACACATTACATATTTAGAAAATACAGTAAGCTCATAAGGATGAATTCCACTTATTCAACACTCTT
>NW_006357110.1:0-625 GCF_000327345.1 Myotis davidii
TAAATAATCACACTCTTAATATCTGTGCTAATAGTCTCCATGTGCCCCAATCAAACCAATTTGGTTAAACTATACTGGTTTAGTTTAGTCAAAGTGTTGACTTAACTTTGAACTCCTTAAACTATAAACAGTTGAATTTATTCCTTAACTTTAATGACAAAACTCTTCCTTTTAAACAAGAAAATGTAAAGTTTTCTGTTATATCTTGTTCAAGAAAACAAAGTTTTCCAAGTCAGTTTATTTAGTCTATCATAGCACCTTCAAATTTTGAATTGGTCAATGTTCAAGCTAAACTGATAATCAGCAAAAAGTAATCACTTGTTTTTGATTTTGTTGGTTTTTAATTAATGCCCTAGCTGGTGAGGCGCAATTGGCTGGAGTGTCATTTTATAAAAACACAAGAAGGTGATGGATTTGATTCCCAGTCCCAGTGGATGCCCAGTTGGTGGGTTCCATACCCAGTTAGGGTGCATACTGGAGGCAGCCGATCCATGTTTATCTCACATCTATCTCTATCTCCTCTTAAATCTCTCTGCAATCAATTAAAACAAAACAAAACACACACACAAGAAAACAACAACTTGGGGGATTATCTCTACACTAGAAAATCCAGAGATGCAGTTAA
>NW_006357111.1:0-625 GCF_000327345.1 Myotis davidii
TGTGCTGGAAATTATAGGTCTTAGTAGGGTGTCTCATAAACTGCTGGTGTATGGCTTTTGTTTATCATAGTTGTAATTAATGCTGTTAATAATAGTACAACTTCTGGTCTCACCAGTAACCCTGAGTGGAGAATTGTTGCATTGTAAAAGGTAAGGAAGGCTCCTGATGCTATTATAGCGAACAGCCTGCTGAGAGGAAATACAGGAAAGGTTCCTCTGAGAGACTGAATGTATTGAATATGATTCAACAAGGTAGTTGGGGTCTCAGGTTTGCTTACAATTGGGATCTATATTTGTCATATAAGAGTAATATTCTGTGGAGCTAGTGAAGGCTATGTTTTCATGAGCTCCAGGAATGATAATCAGCAAATCGGAGATGCTCAAAGGCGCTCATGTGAGGGTGAGATTATGGGACTCCAAGAGGGATATGGGAGAGATGAACACCTAATCATTAACATCTGACCCTGAGGTATGCTGCCCAGAACACACCCAACAGTCAGGGATTTGGGGAGCTAGTATAGCCAAGAAATTTACTAAAGTATTTTCTCCCCAGCCCCCTGCTATGTAAGGGATAAGGAAAAGGGCTACAAGCAAGAATATTTTACTTATCTTGGCACCATGCAAA
>NW_006357112.1:0-625 GCF_000327345.1 Myotis davidii
GTCGCTTAGGCTTTTATATATATAGATAGATTCTATTAAAACATAGAAACTAAGTTTGCACAAGGGATTTGAAATTTTTATAGATTCTCACTCCAGTGCTTTTACTTATTCAACAATTCATGCTGCCTCCAAATACATTATCATTTTATCTTCTCATTTTTCACCACTCTAGTTTCCTAGGATTTAAAATCTCATGCTTGAATAAGCTTCATTATTCTTTTTATAATATTACCAAATGCAAATTCTTTCTCCCTACTCATCTCTCTTACCTATGTGTCAGAAGATATTCTTATAGCATTCCTGATATCTTTTAAATTGTCTCAGTCTTTACTTCATATGTTTAAATGTACATTTCTAAAGAACAATCTGGTATTTAAACCATTTAGCTGTCATAATTTTGTTCCCATCTGCACTCATTAATGGAATTTTTGTATCAGTAATTTCTATTCCCCAGGCAGAAGGCCATATAGTTGTCCCTTTAGCCCATTTATCTAGTAAAAAGAATGTTCTCACAACAAAGTTTGCTATTTCCCTCCCCCTAACCCCTACAGAAAAAACTGATCATATTAATTAAGCACTGCATGGAGCTTTATGTTTAGCAAAGTGCTTTGCATATTGTGTGTGT
>NW_006357113.1:0-625 GCF_000327345.1 Myotis davidii
CTGACACTCTAACTACTGAGCCAAACCAGCCAGGGTCACATTTTCAATTTTAGAACGTACTTCCTCCCATATACAAAACAATCCCCAGAAATGGGTCTATTTTTCCCTTTCCACAAATGACAAAACTGAAGTTTGGAAAGAAGTCACTTGCTAAGGTCTCATTCAACCACTGAGTATTGAGCTGGGGATTCAAACCCCATGGGGATGGGGAGAGGCAGTGAAAAGGACAGAGACCAGGGAGCCACGGGAAGCCCCTTCACGCGTGAGCCCCCTTTCTAGAGTGCGCCCCACTCTTAGGCCACTGCTGGACACCCTTCCTGGTTCTGTGTCTTGGGAGTCGGGGTAGCTGTAGGCTGGCATGGGGAGTGGAGAACAGAGATGAATCACTGAATTATGAGCGTCTCCAGACTGGGGGGCGGGCAAGCATCTCCTCCTACTGCGCCAACAGCCACCCCCTGTCTGCAGACAGACAGACGAGATGGCAGGGAACCTGTGAATGGGAACTGCCCCCTCAGGCACCGCCAGCCAGATGAGCAGCTGGACGCTGAGAAAATCTACCTTTTGACCCATATCCTGGGGACTCTGGGTTCACTCCCTGGTGTCCCTGAGCTGCCCTCGGCACCCT
>NW_006357114.1:0-625 GCF_000327345.1 Myotis davidii
ACACACACACACACGAAGATCCCCAGATATTTGTGTTGGACAGTTTGTGTGTTGTGTTTCTCTAACTGTAGGTTCCTAATAATATTCTGATCAATCAAAATGCCATTCAGAACTATATTCAGTCCATAGTTCAAAAGTTCCTTACCAAGGAGTGTAAATGTCTAAATAACACTGACTTGTATGCACAGAACTGAAAGGGAAAAAGAGAAATAACAATAAATGTACTGCACAATTGCACTTACATGTGGGATCTTAAATGAACCAAACTCGTAGAAACAAAGAATAGAAAAGAGGCTGCCAGGCCCAAGGGTTAGTGGAAATAGAGATAGATTGGTGAAAGGGTACAAACTCTCAGCTATAAGATAATTAAGGTCTGAGGACCTAATGTATATCATGGGGACTATAGTAGCTAACACTGTATAATTGCAATTTTATAAGAGAATGTCACTTGAATGTTTACACACAGAGAGAGACACACACAAGATAAAGTATATGTACCACAGATTTCTATTCGTGTTGCTTTTGCTTTACTTTGGAAGCTAGGCCACCAGTGGAGCCAACTATCCAGAGCTTTGAAACACAGTCATGCATTTATACAAAGTCACAAGCCTTACAAATAGACAAC
>NW_006357115.1:0-625 GCF_000327345.1 Myotis davidii
CATGAATTTTGTGCACTGAGCCTCTAATATTTAGTAAAATGAAATCATAAAAGAGAGACTTAAAAGTTATATTAGAGGTAATAACAATGCACAATATTTTTGTGGCAATAGATGATCATAATGTAATATCAGACCTTATGTTTAGTTAAAATCAATGTATACAACGTAAATCAGAGTGGCTAAAACTATTATTTTCCTACTGGTGCCATAATACTATTGGCTATAATAACAATCTTTATTATATTTCCACAGGTTAAAGTCTGATCCTGGCCTCATTAGGCTCAAATCCTCTTTTCAGCAGAGCTTAGTATCTTTCTGGTGTCTCCAAGGAGAAGGAGAATCCATCTCCTTGCCATTTCCAAGTTTCTAGAGGCAACTCTTCCTCCACCTTTAAAATCAGCAGCATTTCATCTCTGATTATCCTCTGACTCTTCTCTTCTGTCCCCATATTCCATGTTTAAGTCCCCTTCCTACATGTCGGGTTCCCCAGGATAGTCTCCCAACTGTATGCTCTATATACTCTTTTCTTGTTTTCTCTCTTAACCATGTTTGAAAAATCCCTTTTGTCATGTAATGTCACATTTTTGTTAACAGGTTCAGAAAATTAGGACATGGGCATCTTTTG
>NW_006357116.1:0-625 GCF_000327345.1 Myotis davidii
ACAAACCTCATAGGCACAGACAACAGTAGGTAATTACCAGAGGGAGAGAGGGGTGGGAGGACTTTGAAGAGGGTAAAGGGGGAATAAATGGCAACAGAAGGAGACTTGACTTTGCATGGTGAACACAAGTGATTTATTATAGAATTGTACACTGGAAACCTATATAACTTTATTAATCATTGTTGCTCTAATAAATTCAATAAAAACATAATAACCTTGGTTCTCTAGATGCCTAGAAGATGATTGACAGTGCATTATTAACAATGTAAAAATTAAATGCTTTTACTAATATACTCCTCTGAAATTTATCATTGTAACAAATAGAAATGCTGAACAATGACACACCTGCCACCTCCAGACACTTGTGCAGATGTTTATCATTCAAGCGACGGTTTATTTCCCTAGTGAGGATGCACTAGGCACTATCTGAGCCAAATTGTTACGGAAACAGATGCCCGCTCATTAACATCATTTTCTCCTTTTCTCTGTTCACTGCAGCATATACTGATCACTCCATAGGAAATTGGAATCCCTGACCTCTGGATGGTAAGGGTCATTAATTTGCTGTTGCCACTAGGGATATTCTTTTCCTAACACATCGAATATTACCAACATGGTTTTCTCT
>NW_006357117.1:0-625 GCF_000327345.1 Myotis davidii
AAAAATTGTGTTTTTACTTAAATCAACAAAATGTCTTAAAACAACAAAAATGTGGTCTCACACTTCTGGAGTCTAGAATGTCCAAATCAGTTAGCATGGCCACCCTACCTCCAAGTGGCTTTAGGGAGAATTCATGTTCCTTGTTTTTTCCAAATCTGATAGCTATAGGGATTCCTTGGCATATGCCTGCATTACTTTAATTTTCAAGGGCATCATTCTCCAATCTCTTTCTGCTCTGTTTTCACATCACCTTCTGCTCTGTGTATAGTAAAATCTCCCTCTGCCTCCCTCTTATAAGAATGCATGTGAGTTTTTCTTAAGACCCAGCTGGATAATCCAGGATAGTCTCCCCATATTAAGATCCCTAATCACTTCTGCAAAGACTTTGCCACATGAGCTAACATTTATGGGTTGCAGGGGGTAAGGAGTTATGACTCAGCCTATTACAGTTCTTTTAGCCTTACTGGGTTACTTGGAGTGTGTGCTATGTATTTGTAGTTTCAGAGTTGGTTTAAAATGTGGGTAGAATTTATACTCTGAATTGAAGACTCTCTGTTTCTGGATTTCTCCTTCCAAGGATTTCCCTTCTCATTTTTTCTTTTGTTATTAGCCAGAACTCTGTCCT
>NW_006357118.1:0-625 GCF_000327345.1 Myotis davidii
AAAGATGCTTCACGATTCAAGATGACTCTTCACAAGGCAAAGCTATTATCTCATTTCATAAATGAAGAGACTTGGGTTCAGAGAGGTTAAGTGACTTGCTGCATGTCACACAGCTAAATAAAAAAGCGGGGCCTAAAAGCGAAGTCTTCTGAATTTCAATTCAAAACATTTTCCACTCCACTAATTAGTTTACCTGAATGACTTGGATGGCTTTAACCCAGAACAAGTAATATTATCATTGGCAGCTTACCTCACTAAAGATTGGAATACAGACAAACTGAGTTTTTAAAAAAAGAACATCATATTTTCAACAAGAAAAATACATAGACATAGATTTCAGAGGTACTCTTCAGCACAGTCAGAGCATTTTTATTTTTTGTTGTTGCTGGTGCAGCAACCAATTTACCGCATTCCATGAAAAATTTACTGCATTCCCAGGAAAAACAGGAAGTGGTGTGGCACAAAGGAAAAGGGGAACACTAATGAATAGCAAAAAGGAAAGATATACTGCTCTTTTTTTAATTGAAGATATGTTGTTGTTTTTTCACATGATGAAATGGTATCGGGAAATCAGTGTAACTACATAGAAATGTCACTTTTTAATTGAATTTATTGGGGTGACATT
>NW_006357119.1:0-625 GCF_000327345.1 Myotis davidii
GCTGAGATAATAACACTTTTAAACTCTTAATTCATTTGCTTCCCAAGGATCTCTATGAGGTAGTTACTAATAAAATCCCAATTTTACAGATAAGGAAGTAAAGATAAGTTAGCTGTGCAAAGCGTAATTGTAGAGTGAGGGCTTGAACCCACGCCTTTTGATGCCAGAGCCTTGGGTACTTATCCACTAAAATTGGTGTGTTCTTAGGTTTTCATAAAACAAAATGTTTACCACTGCTTTGTAGAAAATACAACTGATTGGATTCACCACCTATTTATACTTGGAATGTATCCCAGTAACCAAAACAATAAAAGACTATGATTAGAAAGCTATTAGTTATCAAACACACACATGATATTTGAACACTATTTCTTTTCTGAAATATTTTTCTAGCCAGCATGATAACATTTCCCTGAAAGCAATAGTATTCAACATCTCATCTGTTTCACAGTTTTATTTAACCCCATCGATTGTGGTTTCCATTCCTTTGGGGTGGGGGGAGGTGGAGGGAAGGAAAAAAAAATAATTTGAGATCTTTTCTTTCTTGCGCCTAACATTTATATTCTTACGCATGATATCTAGAAAATTTTAAAAACGAAGTTTTGTATTGCTGGAGGTCAAGTCT
>NW_006357120.1:0-624 GCF_000327345.1 Myotis davidii
ATATTTCATTTTATATATATGTACCACATCTTTATCTAATTTACTTTTAATGGATCATATTACATAGAAAACACTTTTGTTTTTCTGAGCCCTTCAATAATTTAGGAGATTCAAATGTGGAACCATGGATGAATATCTTTTCATATGTTAATTGGATGATTTTTTCCCTCTTGGGACAAGAGGCTGAGATTGGGTTAAGCTGAGAAAGTAGAGAGGGTAGAGCAATTAGTAACATTTCATTGTTGAAGGGGTTGCTAAAAATCTGATATGGCAAGAAGTTGTAGTATTTGACCTTGGGTTTTACTCTAATGAAAAATATGCTCTCTTCTTATAACCCATAAATTTTTAGTTAAGTACTAGTATACTATATGCAAGAGAGCTATATACAACAGATTTTTAAGTTTGTTTACTTTGGAAAAGAAATACAGAAGATTCAAGGAGAAAAGCTACCTGTGAGATAGAATTAAGAGAGTAATTAAAAATGCAGACTAGGAATTAGTACATGCAGGGACTCTGAACCAGAAATAATCCTGATAATGTGAGTAACAGCACACAGGAAATGTTTAGGGCAATGAAAATACTCTGTGTGGCACTATAATGGTGGATACATGCCATTATACATTT
>NW_006357121.1:0-625 GCF_000327345.1 Myotis davidii
CCTCTCTAACCCTTTTTCTCCCACTTTAACTCTCTCTCTTCCTCTTAAGAAACAAATGTCTGAAAAGTTATCTATGCTTGGTATCTCCAAAATTTTCATTAAATTCATATACTCAACTCATTTAAAGTGGTATCTGCTTTAACTATTCATTCCCAGGGAATCTGTCCCCAAACTCCTGATGAGCTGAAATTCATCACACTTTTCCTAATTTGTGCTCTCATCATACCATGTCACTTCCCTTCCATTCATATACCAGTTGCATATTATGCATGTGTTTGTTTGATTTTCCCGTCAATTTTTCTGTCTCCCCAAAGAAACCTAGGCTTTATGCGGATAGGAACTGTGGCTGTATTTGCTCACCATTGTATCATCAATGCCTTGAATAGTGCCCAACAAATGGAAGTGTGTTTAAATTTGTTTCTGTTGAAAAGTTATGGCTAATTGTAAGATCAACATTAACTTCATTTTATGCCACAGTTAAGATCCGTGAGGTATTTGGTTTATCTCTTGTCTATTGACAATATTGTTTGAATGCCCAGTGTGTACTGAAAAGAACTGGTCCACAGGTATATAATATCGGTTTCAAGGGAAACCTTCATGGGAAGGATCAAAACCTTGCCTTCAA
>NW_006357122.1:0-625 GCF_000327345.1 Myotis davidii
GTACAGATTATCACCCCCTGTCTTAAAAATGTGGAAACCGTAAACCAGTGAGGCCAAATAACTTGCCCAAGGTCACAAAACTAGAAAGCACTAGCACTGGGATTTAAGCCAAGATCTTATGATTTTCTTCCAACAATCTCTCCATTATGTGTGGATATGTGCCAACCTGAACTGAATACTGTGAGAGAGAATGCTTGTAGCTGGATAATTTCTATTTGTAATTTGAGATTCACTTCCAGTTTAATAACATTGCATGATTGCTGGAGAGAAAGACATGGTGAAGTGGGTAGGTCCTACAGGAGAAGGGCAGACTTAATAATTGTGATTCCTGGGGGCACAATTCTTGTGTCGAAACTCTTATTTCCCTGGATGATGACATTAGAAATTTACTCAGCTGAGAAAGTGATGGCCTTGGGAAACTTCTCTAAGGGGTACCTAGAGTTTTATTCACTTCATCACATAATTAATACTCTATTCTGAAATCAAGTGTGAAGTTTCCGAAATAAAGTCAGACATCGCTGAAACTTTGCAAAGAAATCCAATTAGTGCTAATTCTGTTTCTGTTTGGTGCATTTCTTGTTTTCCTATTTCTACAATTCCCAGGATGATTTTTTCTGTGAAAAGA
>NW_006357123.1:0-625 GCF_000327345.1 Myotis davidii
TCACAGATACGTTCGGAATATGTAGACTTGGGTCAGGTTTAAACCTCTTAAACTATTAACAGTTCTCTCTGTTATGGAAAGAAATGCAGTATGAGTTGTGAGTAAAACAACAATCCTGACAAGATTGTATAAGCAGCATAGTTACTCCTATGGAATACAGAATGTGACAAAATATCTAATCACATTACAAATACATGAAGTAACCTCGCTGGAGCTGGCAGTGGAATACGGTGCTGACTTACATAACCTTAGAAATGAGTGAAAACGTAAGACTAAGGGCAAAAGGAACTATGCATATATACAATACGCCCTGGTTGGTAAAATTCTTTCCCACTGGATATGAATAAACAATTTTGAAACCACTAGATATCTATACTAGTATTAAGTGATTTGGTAAGTGAATGGCAAATGTTGGGAATTATTTTTCTCACTGTTGGACCAGGAGGTTACAGGTGAACAAGGAAAGAAGGCAAAAATAATCCATCGTGGTAAGATATTAGAGTTAGAAACACCAGTATGGATTTATTTTTACCTTAACATAGACACAGAGGATACACAGAGGAATATGTACAAATATGTTTATATAGTTGGTTAACACACATACAAATATGTCTTTGTTCCATCA
>NW_006357124.1:0-625 GCF_000327345.1 Myotis davidii
ATGTAAGCAGTGATCTCAATAGGAGATAGAAGGAAATACCAAAGTTAAGTGGAAATCAATGTAAGACTTCATAGGACATCCTTTTAAAATGTTATGGGGAAAAAAGTATGTGGAGAACCAAACCATTTATTTTTATAAGCTGAGGAAGAAGAGACTCTAAATATCAACAATGTTAAATGTCCACGCAACTCTACCAAGATGAAGATTAGATGGTATCCCTTAGGTTTAGTAATTATAGAATCAGTCTGCACCTTAAAGAAGTTCCAGCAGATGTATAAGAATGGAAAGCAGATTGCAATTGATTTGAAAAATGTACAGGAGCTCTGAATTTGGAGCTAGAAATTATTTAAGCCTAATTCAAGAAAATGAGAAAATTTAAATAGTAACTATAGGGGATGAAGAATTAATTTGTATCTTTGAGAGACTTTTGCATGTATGTAGGTTGAATGAAAAAATAGATAAGCAATATTGAAGATACATGAGTAAATGTGATGGAATAAGCAATACCTCAGTGGAAGCGAAAGAATATTAAGTCTGAGTATACATTAAAGTTAGCCTTCGACACAGCATGTCTTCTGACATTGATGAAAAGATATGCCCTAATAGGAGAAAAAAGATGGAAAAA
>NW_006357125.1:0-625 GCF_000327345.1 Myotis davidii
TTTAAAAAAATTAGTTGCCTTTTTTCTTATTGCTTGGTAGGAATTCTTCATATATTCTGGATATGAGTCCTTAGTCATATTTATGTATTACAAGTAATTTCTCTTAATCTCTGACTCGCTTATTCACTTTTTAAATGATGCCTTTAGTTAAATGGGAAGTCTTAATTTTAATAAAGTCTGATCTAACAGTATGTTTCTTATGTGGATAGTGCTTTTGTCTCCCATTTAAGAAATCTTTAACTACTTCAATGTCCTGGAGATAGTCTCATGTATTTTTCTGGAAGCTTTATTATTTTACCTATCTTGCTTATATTTGTGATCCACCTCAAACTGACTGGTATAAGGAAAAGGTTAAGATTCTCTTTTTTTTCTGTTTCTACATTATTATTCAAAAGACCTATCTTTTCCCACAGAGTGGCAGTGATGTCTTTGTTGTAAATCATGTGATTGTATGTGTGTTGGTCTGTTTCTGAATTGATTATTATGTTCCGTTAGTCTCTTTGTCTATCCTTATGCCAATAATGCACTATTTTTTATCACTGTGGCTTTATAATAAGTGTTTCTATTTTGTAGTATAAATCTTCTTTGTTTTTCAAAATTACCTTAGCTGTCCTTCGCATTTTTT
>NW_006357126.1:0-625 GCF_000327345.1 Myotis davidii
CTGAGCAGGAATTGAACTATGACCTCCTGGTTCTTTGGCCAATGCTGAACAACTTAGCCAGGCCAGCTGGATAGATCTGTCTCATTTTTAATCAGTTGCTTTTTAGCTATAGTTTCATTAGAAAAAAAAATGAATTTGGGCATATAGCTGCTATTTTATAAGCACAACTCATGGGCAAACTGAAAACAAAACTCAATTTTTGCCTCCCACTTTATTTTATTCTTTATTTTCTATTGGGAGGTATTTTCACCTGATTAACCATTTGAAGGTTTCATCATCCTTTTGCTAGTGTAGGTAATTGAAGGCTCTACAGTCAGTTCATGTCACAAACAATCTTACTTCAGAAATTATACTATCCAGTCCCCAATAACCAAAATTTGACTTACCATCCCTTTTTCTCCCCTCTTTGCTACGGCCTAGCTGTAGATGGACCATTTTGAAGGAGAGAGGAAATGGTTCTTTCTGTCTCACTCATCTCTTCCTATACTCATATTCCTGTAAATACCACTCCTAAATTACATGAAGTGGAAGTTAAAGGGAGGCAGGGAAGTGCTTACTTGGACAAACACTATCACAAGATGGGTTGTTGTTGTTTTCATCCTCACCTGAGGATATTTTTTCCATT
>NW_006357127.1:0-625 GCF_000327345.1 Myotis davidii
AAAATGGGAAAACTTTAAGACAATTCCAGAGTGAGCAGCTGATCAGGAGACAAGAAAAAGTGTTTTTTCTGAGGTGCACATACTCCTCTAACGTCAGTACCCTGCTATGAGTATTGTTCGTAATAACGGGTAATGTAAGTGCTGTTAGAATGAAAGGAGAGGAAATATAAAGTGCATTTTCTTAAAGCAGGTCCGTGCATACCACTTCCCTTCCCTCTAGGTCACCTGTCCCAGGGGCAACACCTGAGCTTCTGCTGGAGCCCAGTTCTCCCCTTCAGGGATCACCAGACGGATGCCTCTTGGAACAAGGACAGGGTTTCACCTCCTCTGTCATCTTTGTCATCCAGAGGGTTGTGGAGGGCCATCCCCGTGGGACCACAATAGCAGGGAGTGTGATCTGTTCGGTTCTCCTGCCCGGGAAGTCCATCTTCCAGAAGGGAGGCTGTTCTGTGTCCTCCAGAAAGGGCAGGGGATGAAACCCCATTCCCATCCTGTCACTTATCTAGAGAGTGACATAGGCTCTATCAGCCCAAGCTTGGTCATGTGTGAAGTGGGACTCAGGCTAACTTGGCACAGAGCTGCCCGGAGGGGTAAATGAGCTCACCTGTCTGAGTATATGGCATGC
>NW_006357128.1:0-625 GCF_000327345.1 Myotis davidii
ACACACACACACACACACACACACATCTAGTCTTCTACCAACCCTAGGTCCACTATAAACTCTCTCCCAGACCTTTGTAATAGAATAATTGTTCTCCCATCTTTTGTCCATGTCTCCTAAAGTCTATTCCAAACATAGAACACAAGAGATCCTTATGAAATATAAATACAATTATGTCCAAACTCCTCAATGATTGCTATAATAAAATAAAAAAATAAATATGCCAGGATAATATCCCAGAATAAAATCAAATAATAATATTAAAAATTTAAAAATCCAAGAATAAAATAAAGGACCCAAAATGGCCTCACAGGCCCTACAAAATCTCCAGTCCTTCACTTTGTTGACATTCTGATCACTCTGCTATGAAGTTTCTGGGTGCCTTGATGTTTTTCAAACATTCCAAGAAGCCTTCCACCTCCTGACCTATGCATTTACAGTTTCCTTGTTCTAGGACTCCCTTCCTACAGATAGCCATATGTCCCATTTCCTCCTTTCTGTCAGTTCTCTGGTCAGCTGCTATTTAATCCAAAGACCATCTCTGATTACATCATATAATGTCTCATCACCCACATTGACATTCTCCATCTCTTTCAATCTGCTAACATTTTCTTCACACAACTTA
>NW_006357129.1:0-625 GCF_000327345.1 Myotis davidii
AGAGACTTCCTTACACTGAAGTAGATTGCACATGAACTGTGAGCAACATGGTGAAGAAATGTGTTATTTGACTAAGAACTTACACCAGGACACACAAAAAATGGATAATGAGAAAGAATAAAATAACCTCTTCTGTCCTTTCTGGACCCTGAGAGTGTATTAGAGGAGCTACACTGTTTTTCCCATGTGTTTATGTCAATGTTGAAATTTAACATTGCTCAGAAGCTCAAAGCTCATTATAATATTACATATTCCACCCACAAATACAAATCTGGATCAGAAAAGATTTCCACTCATCAATATGCATGGAGGTCAGGACATTTTCTTCCTACGGAGATGATATGACAGGTGCTAAGGAGCCTTTATTAGCCTTGTCCAATTATCCTCAAGAAAAATACAAATAGTTCTGTGGAGAATAGGGAAACCAAGTTACAAGTACCAGAGTGGAATGCATAACTGATTTGGTAGATTAAATTCTACCAAATTAGTAGCAATTTGAAAGAAACAGATTTAGAGAAACTGAAATATTTTGGTTCCTAATCTCTCTCTTGTAACAAGTGGTGCCTTCTTATTTTGGCTAATGCTCAGAAAAGGTTTAAGTTGCTCCAGGGAAAGTGAGAATAAG
>NW_006357130.1:0-625 GCF_000327345.1 Myotis davidii
CATGTGACCTACTAGTGTTGGGAAGAAATGCTCAACCTCAAAGACTGAAATGATATCAGACAAAAGCTTCTGTGAATGTGTGAACTCGTGATAGCGACGTTCCTCAGCCCGCACATTGTCCATGTGCCAGAGATTCAAGATTTGCTGGCACTGTAGCGAGCTGTCCTTCTAATAAATCTCAACAATCCAGAGAGATGGGTCCGGCGTTCATGGGTGATTGCATAGTGTGGTTCCCGAAAAGGAACAGAAGGGCATTTAGCCCTATATCAGAGGCTCACATTCACTCACAAGTGACATTATTTTAGAAATTGAAGGTGAAACTGAGAAATCCTACATTGCACAGGAAATCCCTGCCAATTTCAGTGAATGGTTGCAGAGAAACGCCTCAAAGAAAGTGTTTCTTATGTCCTCTCCTCTGACAACCTTCCCCCCAGGGATGCAATGCTGGTTATCATTACATTATACTTTAAAATCATATCCCATAACTTAATCTCTGGTCTATGGGAGCCCCTCTCTGGTAAGTGCCTTTCCAAGTTGCAGCTTTTAAAAATTAGGAAAAGCCATGCAAATCAAGGAAATTCTCTAGTTTTCACACCCCAAAGTGTTTTTCCCCCTGGTGCTTTCC
>NW_006357131.1:0-625 GCF_000327345.1 Myotis davidii
ACTCCTGGTCGAGGGGACAATGTGCATATTAGCTGTTTATTATATAGGATATATACTAGTATATAAACATTTTCTAATAATATAATATCTATCTATCATCTATCTATATAACTTATATTTTCTCTCTTAGTTATGATATTAAAGACCATCAATATGTAAATGGTAATCAATAATTCAAAATATATCCAAACCAGCCCATTGGCAGTCAAATACATAAATCTGCTGTTGAGAAATAATTAAAATTTTACTGTTTATATTTTTGCCTTAAATATTCAAAATAGGTGTGAAAAGATAAAACTTACAGTATATATTTATTGCAAAATGTTTAGTTCTCAAACCCTGTATAGATGCTGCAACTTATTTTATATGAATTAATAAAAATAATATTTGAAGTAGATACATCATTCCACAAATACATTTGCTTCAATTTTGTAAAGCTGTGTACAAAGAACTATTGAATCAAATAACAATGAAAAATACTATATATATGTTGGACATTTTAGATTTCACAATGATGGTCTGGTAAGTAGGGCTTCCAAGGGCTATGTCCTAAACATTTTTTATGCCCAAGAAATATGTAAAATTCCAAATGTAAACTGAAAGAATAAAAGAAATTAGAATATTT
>NW_006357132.1:0-625 GCF_000327345.1 Myotis davidii
TTCGACCATAAAGGATTTATAGAACCCCCTGGCCACAGCTGCCCCTTTCACATGTCATTACTCTGAGCCCTCTGAGGTGTGCGAGTGAGTATATACCTATAAGATAAGCATTGTTAGTCCCATCTTAGAGAGCAGGAATCTGACGCTTAGCAGGGCAATTTGTTTTAGGTGAAAACGCTTGTAAGCAAACAAGAACTGGAACTCAAATGTAAATCTGCCTGCTGCCAACTCCTATCCTGGACTCCGTAACTAGGACAGCAAAGAGACTCCAGGAAAAAGATTGCCTGTGTAAGAGGCAAAACATAGCAGCATCTGTGTTCTACTGTGTACGAGAAACTGTACGAGGCATTTTATATTCATTACCTCATTAGTTCTTACAATGATCCTAAGGTGTATATTAGCCCCATTTCTCAAATAAATAAACAGATCTAGAAAATTACGTAGTTTCCTCAAGGCCACACAGCCAGTAAGAAAAAAGAGCTGGATTTCAGATCCAGGTCTGACTCTAAGCCTCTGCTGGTCTCTTATGACTGAACTATTTCCTTAAAGAAGTCATCTTGCCCTAGCGAGTTTGGTTCATTGGATAGAGTGTCTGCGGACTGAAGGGTGCCGGGTTTGATTCCGG
>NW_006357133.1:0-625 GCF_000327345.1 Myotis davidii
ACCTCAGAAGTAAATGGATGGAAAAGAATATATCACGCAAATGGGGAAAAAAAACAAAACCTGGGGTAACAACTCTTATATTAGACATATTAGACTTTAAAATGGACTATAATAAGAGACAAAGTATGACATTACAAAATGGTAAAAGTATCAATCCAACAAGAGGATACAACCCTTGTAAAGAGTTATATACCTAACATAGTAGCGACTAAATATGCAAAGCAACTCTTGCTGGACATAGAGAGATCAAGAATAACACAGTCATACTAAGGGATTTTAACACCCCATTGACAACAATGGGTAGATCTTCCAGATAGAAAATGAAAAAGGAAATAGTGGCCTTAAGTGAGACACTAGACCAGGTGTATTTAATTGATATTTTCAGAGCATTTTATCTCAAATCATCAGAATATAGATTCTATACAAGTGCACATGGAGCATTTACTAAGAGACCTTATATTCTGAAACAAAATAAGACTCAACAAATTTAAGACCATTAAAATCATATTAAGCACCTTCTCTGACCATAGAAGTATGAAAGTAGAAGTCAATTACAAGAAAAAAGAAACATGAAAAGAAAACACAAAGACATGGAGGCAAAACAACATGGTACTAAAAAGTGAAT
>NW_006357134.1:0-625 GCF_000327345.1 Myotis davidii
TCACCTGTAGTGCCCCCCTCTTTTTTGTGTGTTTTCTTTCATACCTTCAAGCCTTTGCTTGTGATGTCATGTGTCTCACCGGTCTGGGAATTATGTATATATCCAGATGACTCTACACTTATCTCTCCTAAGTATCACTATTCACGACGGAAATCTAATTAGTGAATAGCTACTCATCACGCGTCAACTATTATGATGTGTGCTTTAAGTCATTTTTAAAGAGAAATAGTCACATACTAGGCACATTCATAGGCAAAAGGGGGTGTAAATGATCTCAAAAGGAAAATTATGGACAAACTAGCCCATATTCAATTAATTGTTTATTGATCAGCACTTATCATGTGCTAAGTATTATGCTAAATTTTAAAAGTAGTTGTTATATTGAACCTCCAAAATAAACTTTATAAGTAGGTGGTATTATTCTACAAAGAAACTGAAAAACAGAATAAATAACTTCATATGACATAACTAGAAAGTGACTGACGCTTTATTTTCAAAGTCATATTGTTTTTAGGCAATATCTTATCAATTCGAAGAGATTTGGGTTCGCAGTCAAAGAGCAGCGGACATAGATTATGATCTTCAAACGCCGGAAGGGCTGGCGGAAACTGGGAAAGCACTATTC
>NW_006357135.1:0-625 GCF_000327345.1 Myotis davidii
TAAGCACTGAGCACACAGTCCCTATGGCTGGTGGCCGTGAACTTCTCACTTTGAGCAGACATGGAGATTAGCCTGGCCTGCTTGCCCTGTCAACCTCGATGGTCTCTCTCCAGGATCCGGGCTCCCTTGCCAAGAATTCTCTTGGTCTTTCTTAGATGAGTAAGAAAACTGGGACTCAGTTTTACTATTTGTAAGTGGGGATGTGATATGTAATAGTCAGGATAGCCTAGGTGATGCTACATAACAAACAGGCCCAGATTGTTGAGCTAGAGGAGGTTGTGTTTCTAGATTCCAGACATACTGCCTGTCAGCCATCTGGAAGATGAGACGTTCAAAAGGCAGTTATGACACAGCAAGCCCAAGTCTGCAGCTGACCACTGTGGTGCGGATGAATCTCTGAGTGTCCACCACGGAAGCAGCGAACATGTGTTTGCAAAAAACAGCCCCCGGCCCCTTGCCCAAAGCCAAACAAGGGGACAGGACAGTTCCAAACCCAGCCTCTCCCAGCGTCCACTCTCCCACTCCCAGAGCCAACCTCTTCTATTCTCTCATTCCTTCAGAGCTGGAAGTTAATAAACTCATCAGTGAAGAGCAGGGAACATGTCTGCAGAGGTTTTAATTACAG
>NW_006357136.1:0-625 GCF_000327345.1 Myotis davidii
GCTGGTCCTCGCCTCCCAGATGCCTCAGTAAGTGAACCTCCCTGATGTCCAGTCCATTTGCGATTTTCTAAAAGCAGACGTATCGCTGTGGAAAGTTCAATGTGTCAACTCTCAAGGTGAATGCGCCAAGTTTCTTGGCTTTACAACAAAGGCCTATTTCATTTCCTGTTCCAAATGTGTGTGCAAAGTTTTAAATTTTTGATAACGAATAGGTCGTTAATTTATTGCAGTCAGTGACAGTGAGCAATCAGTCATGAATATTGTGAAATACTGTTAAATGAAACAGAGTGAGATCACATACTGTATGTGTTCATTGAAGAAGCATTGAAAATGTCGTATAAATTAAAAATAAATATACTGCTTGCCCAATGTCAACCACTTCATCTATGATTGCATGTATTCATGCTATGAGGATATAAATGAAGATTCTCATATGCAGTCATATCTGGCTTTTACATGTTAAGTACACAGGTTTCTGTAAGTCGTTCTGTGGACGTTTAGAAATAACAGAATAATTGTTATGGACATGGTATTATACACCAGGATATAATAGAGCTGATCTTTCATTGGAATCTTCCTACATGTGTGTAGCAAAGCAGTGATCACTGACTTGAACTGGGAATTC
>NW_006357137.1:0-625 GCF_000327345.1 Myotis davidii
CCAGTGCCAAGGGCCAGGAACTGGGCACCCACACCAAGCACAGCGCAGAGCAGACCACGGTACGGAGGGAAACGGAAGACATCTGTATGGATGATTTTCCAGCCATTGTCACCTTGGTCAAAGTCATCACCAGAACCTGCGGAGGTTGTCTCCTCATCCAAGTTGTACCGAGCCAGGTCATTCCGAAGCACACGCATGAGAATGACAGCCACAAAACCCACCAGTAAAAACACAAGCACCATGGAATTAATGATGGATAACCAATGGATTTCCAGTGTTCGGGGGAAGAAACCACCATCATCACCACGGCGCCTGTCACTCCGGCGCTCCACTGAGGTCTCAGACCAGCGCACACTGTACGTGTGGGTGAGGCCCAGGAACTCATCAGGTCCTAACCCATCTAAACTGTGGGGCTTGACGTCCCGCACGGAGACACTGGCAAATGTAATTCGATCTCCGTGGAATTCCAGGTGAAAATCCAAATGGGTCCAGAGTCCTACCTTGTGGCTGTGAGGCAGGAAGCCACTCTCCTCCATGTAGCCCACAAAGCCACGAAGTGGCAAGTCGTCCACCACAAATTCAAAATAGTACAATTCCTCGATGGCCTGGCGCAGCTGTTCCACCT
>NW_006357138.1:0-625 GCF_000327345.1 Myotis davidii
TAAATATTAGTATTCAACTCAGAGTATTGGATCATTAGGTGATAGGAAACATGGCAAGATTTTTATCGGTATGAAGTTAATCTTCAAAACATTGAGCACATGAAGAAATATTCCATACCTCTCTTCTATTTTACATCTTCCCTAATATTAAATCCAAATAAATTTTAGGTATTTATTCTCTAGCTTTAAACTCCTGACATTACAACAAAATACCTATTACAGGTACTTAACCATGAAATTCACTGATCATAAAGTCGATGAAATAGAGTATATGATTCCAGACAAATGAGTATGGTTATTTCAATCAAAGAAAGAATATATTCTCCTTGCTTTTTATGTATACAATAATCATAAAAATAAGTGTATCTATAAGACTAAGATACTTGAAGGTAGTTGAGAAGCAATTCTATTGAGAATCACCTGAATAATTCACAGATCTACATAGCACCTACATTATATTATTTTGCAGATAAAACATTAATATGAGAAATAAGTTTATATGAAAAGTTAGAAGTGAAGCCAAAATTAATATTCCAATTTCTGGGTATCCAAGTTTTTGCCCAACTGACTATAACATGTAGCAGTATAAGCATGATTTCTTGAGAAAGCTAAGGCATCAGGAGCC
>NW_006357139.1:0-625 GCF_000327345.1 Myotis davidii
ATGTTTGTGTACAAAATAAGTTTATTCTGAAGTTTGCTTTTTTACTATCTTAGCAACTGCTAACAGCGAATGGTTCAGTGATTTAATAAGAAAAAAATAACTTACTTTTATATAAGTGACCTAATAATAGACCTGAAAAGATTCAAATTCAGTAGGCTGGTATGAGATGCCGCCGACTTCTGATGCCACAGATCGCGCAGTGGCATGAGTTGCCCAGCCCTGTCTGGTGCCCTTGGAGCGAGCTCCACAAAAATAAAAGCCATGCCCACATCTATCCTTGGGCATGGGAAGGGCACAGCCTTGTAACATGACCTCAGAATCACAGTAATAAGAGGGCATGGGTTCAGTTAGCTTAATTTGGCCTGTAATTTAAAATTGGACAAATGTCTATGGATGCTTTCTTTTGGAAAAATCTAAGTTTGCCTGGTGGTAAAATGTCAATGTGATGTAAATGACAGCTTTCAGTGATAGAGCAACCCATGGTTCACTGGCTCCATCTACATATGCCCAACATTCAAAAAGCACTAACTCATTGACCTAACAAGATACAGTCCCCATTAGTGGGGCATCTATATTTTGAAATCTATAACATTCCTTGTCTTCCCTCATCTTCCTCCTTTTTCCA
>NW_006357140.1:0-625 GCF_000327345.1 Myotis davidii
AAAATCTTACCTACATATTTACATATATATGCATATGTATATATTTTCACAAACATACATGATATTATGTATACATAGTTTATGCATATCCATCTTCTTTTCTGTGTCCAAACTTTTCCCATGGAAAGTGGCACTTGTCGAACCTCTGGTGGGACCATAGCTGGGTGAGTCAGCATTTCTCATTCTCTGCCTGGAGATTATCCTGTTGATGTGAGAACATCCAAACCTACAGAGAATTTTTACAAAGCTTCGTTTGTGCCAAACACAGGATAGCGCTGGAAACAAGATCTCAACAGACTGAGACAAATGCTTCCAATAAATGAAAATGTGCATCTTCTTTTACGCATTTGGAATTGAGGAGGGAATGTAAGAAGGGAATGAGTAGGGAATGTACATGAAGGTGAGGGAAAGAAAGGTGGGGATCAGATTACAGGATAGTTAACAAGATTAACAGACTCTCTGGAGGGTGGTCACCTTGGAGAAGGAGGGGTGTGAGAAGAAGCATTTCAAAGGTGTATTAAATTAGGCGCACAGAAACAATGGGCAGAGCTTACTTAATGCAAATATAAGACTTACTAAAGAAGTTATAGGCCTGAGGCATGACTACCCACCATGACCTGCCCAG
>NW_006357141.1:0-625 GCF_000327345.1 Myotis davidii
ATTCTTGAGAAATTTAATCTAATGGATTATTTATTGAATAAAATGTGGAGAATTTTATGAGTTTTTTAAATCAGTGTTCAAGTAAAGATAAGGTTATATGCCTGAGGAAAATATTATTGAAGAGCTTCTTAAAAGCTTTGTCTTCCCCTTAGAACTCCCAGAATTCTCATGACAGTGAAATGTGCGCTCCACTAGTACCATTAGAGTTAATAGAACATTGAACTGGGATTGATGTCACAAGTACGTTCTAAACTGCCCTAAGTTCCAGATATGTTAGAAATGAGAAATGACTTCGTAGAACATTGTGGACTATAATGTAAAATTCAGAAGATTACTGTACTCAGTGAAGTGTGAATTATATTATCGTTCTTTCCTGAAGTGAGCCTTGCTTATGGCATGGTATATATCCGAAATATTGGTGTTCATGAGACGATCAGCTGGTAGCTCATGCATGAATCAAGTACAATGACAAAAGCATTTTCATTGTCTTTTTCTCACACAGGCAATAAATCAAGCAAATCACTGGGTTATCAGCATTGCTCCAAATTATTCATATGTGTATGAAATAATTTTTTATTATTATGAACATTTTGTAAATATTTAATTCTGCATAGTAAAAAAAAAA
>NW_006357142.1:0-625 GCF_000327345.1 Myotis davidii
GTGTTCATGGATGTCGGCTGCCTGGCTTTCCCATCTGTCTTCCCTATCAGCAGTGTTCGTATTTGTTCCCTTCCCTCTCGGGCAACCCGAGAAGGTGTGGTCGGCCCTGTCCTGACAAGACCATCTGACAGCCTGCAGGGTCTTTCCAGAGCCATTTGGACACAGTTATGTTCCTGCCTGGGGTCCCTCATCCCTAAATCTGCTCCTCATCTCCTGCGACCAACACTTCCCTTTCATTCAGTCCTACAGCATTTGTGGAGCATCTATTCTGTTCCAGGCGCTGTTCCAAGCACTGGTGATTCAGCAGTAAACCAAACAGACAAAATCTTTGCCCTCATGGCTCTTATATTCTAGTGAGGGAAACACACAAGACATTATGCAGGATGGAGAAGGTACCAAGTGTGATGTGGGGGGGCGGGGGGAGGCGGGGCGGACAGGATACTAACCCAGGGAAAGGAGGGGGAGCGGAGGTTGAATAAGGTGGTCAGAGAAAACCTCCCCCAGAAGATGACATTTAAGCAAATCTCGAGGCGCAGGACAGAGCCTCCACGTGACTCTCCGGGGAAGGGTGTTCTGGGCAGGGGTAGCCGTCAGTGCAAAGGCCCTGAGGTCTTGGACAAAAACA
>NW_006357143.1:0-625 GCF_000327345.1 Myotis davidii
GATGCTGCCACAAACCAAGGAAACCAGTGGGTGCTGCGAATCATCACAAGCAGGAAGAGACCAGGAAAGAATCTTCCCAGAACCTTTCATGGGAGCATGGCCACGCTGACACCTGGATTTTAAACTTTTGGCTTCTGTTGAGCCGTCCTAAGCCACCAAGTTTATGGTAATTTGTTATAGCAATTCCAGCAAATGAGAATAAAACTCTAGAATTAAGGTTGTGAGGGAACCAATTCTCTCACACATTAGTGATGGGTGAGAAATTACAGGGCAACTTTTACAGAGAGCAACTAGTAATACTTATCAAAATGTCAAACCCACACATCATTTGAACCGGTAATTCCAATTTCAGGAATTTATTATACAGCTATACTCACATGCCTATAAACATTATGTGTGTGCAAGGTTATTTATTGAAGCATTGTAGCAATAGACTGGATATAATCTAAATGTGTTGACCTTTGTGTTAAATGAGCTTGATTCTATAAGGTACAATAAAAACATAACTTATTTTTTCTCTCAATGGGGGGCTGGCTTTTTTCAGCCTCAGGATGAAATTGCAAGCTATTCTCACATTTTATTTCCCAGTCATTTAAGATAATAAAAATGCCTTTGGTAATTTTAA
>NW_006357144.1:0-625 GCF_000327345.1 Myotis davidii
AAGAAGGGAACTGCTGTGAGCAGGGACCCTGTGCTGTTGGCTTTTATTCCTCTAGCATCTAGCACCGAGCAGCCTCATTACACACTGGACTGCGTGATAAGTCCTCCTCTGTCACTACTAGTAGTTAAAGTGATCTCTTTACCTATGAAACATGGAGTATTTATAAAACCAGAGTGGAATGGAATAGGCCACATCACTTAGAAATGATAAAAAGAGCACTATGGATGAAGTCTATTGCTCAAGGTTTACTTATATTTCATTTATTCATCCTCACATCCCATCTGTTGTGAAATCCTATCCCTCTGAATCAAGCGTCGGTACCTGTGTCTGCCATGGTTCGGAGCTGGAGTGATGGTTTCTAACCTCATTTGTTCAGCACCAAGGGTGTGAAATGTTGAGAGGTCAGAGAATGGGGTTGGGTAGGGGACATGTAGGATGAGTTGCAAGTGTGTTGTGAATTGCCTCCTTCTCCCACCAGCACCCACCAAGAAGGGTGGGTGAGGGGTGTCTGTCCCTATTGCTATCATTGCAATTAGCTAGTTATTATTATTAATTACAGAAAGAGAGCAAAGGGGAGGCCAGGCATAAGCCTGGCCATCTGGGCAGCTTCACCAGGAAGCTACAA
>NW_006357145.1:0-625 GCF_000327345.1 Myotis davidii
CTATCTGTGACTTCTAGCTTTCTCCATGACATAAACAAAACTGCCTCTAAAGGATCAATGTTTTTGTTCCTTACTTTCAAAAAAGGCCCTCTTTACTTAACCTGTTCTGTGTGTCAGTGATTCGAGTGCCATCATTTCAGGGGTACTTAAGGAAATTTTATATGACAGTGAGATTGGGGTGCTACACCGCATCAGAAAATGTAAATTAGAGTACCAGTTCCATCTCTTACTTGCTGAGTAACCTTGAATGAGTTACTTCATCATTCTGAGCTTTCATTTCCTTATTCTTTAAAATGAGAATAATAATACATTTCTTCTTGTTATAATTAAATGAGATAATTTATATGAAAGCACTTGTAACCGGGAATGGTCTGTCAGTGATTATGATGTTGCCTTCCCAGAAAGCTCTTTACTTTTAAATTAGAGGTCATTGTGTTCGTTTTTCTCTCAGGCAATTGAATGCAGTTTATAAGCACTCAGTGATGTAGTTGCTTTATACTCATACATAGACCCTCTGGAAATTCTCTAAAAATAATTTTTGTTTAAAATAGGCTTTTCTCCTTGAAGTAGTGATCAGTGAATCAGGTTTTCTACTTCATTTCTCTATATTAAAGAAAAGTTTGTT
>NW_006357146.1:0-625 GCF_000327345.1 Myotis davidii
CTAGGAATATTTTTCTTAAAGACCTGGGAGCCATCTCTGAAATGTAAACATTAAGGAAGATATTGCTTCTTATCTTTGTCACTTGGAGAGCTTAGCTTAGATGCCTTGCTCCAAACTCTAAATACCTGCTCATCACAGAGATAAGAGAAGTTTTGTTTTTCTTTCAAATAAAGGCAATTAACTAGCACATGACTACCCTAATTACCAGGTGACTTTGGGATGAATTGTACAGCAAACAATGTTTGTAAAATCCTCTTAAAAGAGGACTACTTATCATTAATTTTAAAGTGTTTGTGATGGGTTTTATCTGCTCAACGATATAAAAAGTGGGAGCCCTGGCCAGTTGTTAGAGTGTTGGCCTGTGCACTGAAGGGTCTCTCTACGAATTTTGTTCTAACCTCTCTGGAGACTGCTTAAAGGACTGACACAGGTGCCTGCCCCTTGTTTTGCCAAATGAACTCATTTAGAACAGAAAAGGAGTTATGAAGAGACCATTCCCCCAAAACACTGGAAAGCTAACGGACAACCAATTGCCATCGGGATGAAAAGATCATAGTTGAGGCAAACAACAGAATGCCGAAAGCCTGGCAGGAAAAGCTGAGGAGAGAATTTCTTTGAGAAATTA
>NW_006357147.1:0-625 GCF_000327345.1 Myotis davidii
CTGACCCAGAATCAAACCAGCAGCCTTTTGGTGAATGGGACAGCACCCAACCAACTGTGCAGCACTGTCCAGTCCAGCGCAAGTCTGTTCTATTTTATAAAGCTGTTAGCTTGGGCATGATGTAGAAGATGAGTACATTAAAGTAAATCCATGCTATTAAAAACTCAGGAATTAGAACATTTATTTTATTTGACACCATTGGTTTCTCAGTCGCACATTCTGCAATTCCATATTAACCCTGTTAACTGAACCTAGAGTGTGACTGAGAGATGGACTAGTGGGGCAAATAAAACATTGTTGGAAAAAATCTGAAATATAGTGTCAATTGATTCAGGTTTCTATACACAACATAACTATTGAAAAATAAATTGTTCTACCTCTTTCAGTGCATAAAATAAATCCTTTGAAATATTTTGAGGATTAGTAAAAAATAGTTATTTGTCATTTTTAATTCCCATTTTCTTTTAAACAGGACCAGCCCTAGCAGCTAGAGGTTCCTTCCTTTGTTGATTGTGAAATCAATGATCAATACCACACTCTTAAAATTGTGAGTGAATACAGGCAATCTGCCAATAGAAATGGGGAGAGTTACTTTATTTTGCATGTGAGAGAGATGGGGAATTTT
>NW_006357148.1:0-625 GCF_000327345.1 Myotis davidii
TGACTCCCATTCTTTAGTTCATAAAGCTTAATTAATATTTCCTCATAATAATCAATAACTTCAGTATGATATAGTATTCATGTATTAGATAATGGAAAGGCTAAGCTACTTTAACAAAGACCCAAGGATATAGTACTATATAGAACACAGACTTATTTCTCACTTAAATAATTCCTGAGTCAGTGGTCCATGTTGGTACAGCAGTTCCAGGAGATCACATCCCTTACGGATTTGTTCTCATTTGTGTAATCAAAGGTGGGTCCTAGGCAGGCTATGTTGTATTTCATAAGAAGAGGAAGAGAGTAGATGAGCCCAGGCCTCAGATGTAGAAGTCACACAAATCCTTCCCTTCTCCTGTTGGTGAAGACAGTTCCAGAGACACACCCTGTGCAGTAGAGTCCATCTGGGTGGGGACCACCTATCTCAGCCTCAGCTCCAATTTCTGAACAAAGCATATCAAAAAGTAAAAATTTCTCTTAATGAAATTAAACAACTATCACTACTTTCGTTTTCAAGTTCAAGAAATTCAGTAGAATTCTTAGGATGCCAAATCTTTACAATGTATGAAAAGTGATTCCAAATAGTAATGTAGGTGGTAGTTTCTAGTAATGTTTTAAATTACTCT
>NW_006357149.1:0-625 GCF_000327345.1 Myotis davidii
AATGGTCGCTTAGGTTTTTATACATATAGATAAATTTAGGGAAGGAGTACCAATGATAATACCAAATTCTGAGAGTGAATGTTATTTTCAGATCATTTTATGTTGATGTTTGAGAAAAGAGAATATAGTATGTAGTAAGGGATGTAAAGGAGGTCAAGATTGCTTGCATCCCACCCACCCACGTTTTATAGCTCAGGCTGGAGGGGAGGCACAGATGGTGGAAATGGGTGTGCTTGCCTAATTTCTTCTGTGACAATGAAACATCATGACTTGCCCTAGGGATTTCCATCATGGCCCTAGCTCTGCCTCTCTAACCAGCTCTGTGATCATGGGGAACAGTGACTCTTGTAGTTTTTTCATGGCAGAGTGGGGCGGGGGGTCTATCCCTGCCTTGCATTTTACTGAGATAATGAGCTTGAAAATGACAAATTATGATGATTAATGTGGGCAAGGGGCATGTTTTTTTCTTTGTTTCTTTTATGTTCTGTTTAACTTATATGGAAAGAACACAGGTATTAGAATTGTACTTACCTAAGTGTGAATCCTGGTATTGTAAATAACTCAATAGTGAGATCTATTTCATGGGGTTTAGCAATAAGATGGCAAATTCTACTGCATTTAAAAA
>NW_006357150.1:0-625 GCF_000327345.1 Myotis davidii
TTTTAATTATGATGTGTCTTGGTGTGGACCTCCAAGTCTCCTCTTTCATTTATGAGACTGCAAGTATAATTTCCAGTTTGTGCTTGATTACCTAGAAGCAAAGATCAACAGTATTCGGAATATTCAATCAGTTTTTATTGCTTTTTTATTAAGTATGAATAAACAAACATTTGAGAAAATAACAAAGACCGGTGCTATGATAAAGGAAAATAACAAAAAATAAGGAACTCTCATTATTAAAAGTACTATTTCAGAATTTTAAAAAAGATTGTAAAATAAAGTCTAGGAAATCTCCAAGAGTGTGTAATAAAATACAGAGGTATAGATAATATAGAACAAAAAGTCATAGACATTGCTGATGTATCCACGGAGTCAAATATCTGATAAACAGTTGTCAAGAAAAAGATAACTATATAAATTATGAAAGGGAACATATATAAAGAACTAATTTAACTATCTAGAGCTAAAGGGAACATTTCTATTAACATTTCTATGAATATCTAGCACAACAAAAGAAAAGGTTATATTTAGATATATAAATGTGAAATCAAAGAATACCAAAGGGAAAAGAGATAAAGAGATTCTAAAAGCTGAAAGAGATAGATAGATAGATAGATAGATAGAT
>NW_006357151.1:0-625 GCF_000327345.1 Myotis davidii
GAGGAAGGGAGAGAGATAGAAACATCGATGACACAGTAACATCGATTGGCTCCCTCCTGCATGCCCCACTGCTGGGGATGGAGCCAGAAACCTGGGCTGAGAATCAAACTGGTGACCTCTTGGTCCATGACCACTGAGTCACACCAACTGGGCCAGTTAGTCCTTTTGAGGTGAGGTGATGAAGGGTTAGAATTAGGTTAAAAATTTCTATTATTAATTCAATTTTCTAGCACAGCTTGAGTAAGGAAGATATTTGAGTTAATTTTTGTTAAAATGATTTGATAAACAGCACTTAACAATGGACAGGCCCCTTTCTAAACACCTTTTAAGTCATTTAATCCTCTGATAATCCTATGCTCCTGTTTTACAGAAGTTGAGACTCAGAGAAGTTAAGGAACTGTCCAGCGTCACACAGCTAAGAAGCTACATAGGCTATTTATAGAGCCATGTAGCCCAGCTCTAGGATCTGTGTGCATAACCACCACACTACGGAAGGAACTATTGAATTCTTATTCAATGTTAGCTAGTTGGATTTAAGTCATTTTGTTTAATCTTGACAACAAATGAGAGATACCTTACTCTTGTATTATAGAAGAAACTAGAGGCCCGGTGCATGAATTTGTGC
>NW_006357152.1:0-625 GCF_000327345.1 Myotis davidii
AACATTAATTTTCTGCTTCAAGTTTTACAGAGTAGAGTTAATTCATTAAACAAATAATTAAGCATCTACTCAAGGTCGTCACTGGGCCTGGTATAGAACTTGGCACAAAGAGAAAAAGGTGACCAAGGCCAAGATGGGCCAAGATGTCTAAGACTCATGGAACAGGCCACCTAGGATAACTATCAATGTTGACTGACAAGACACTGAAATGATCACTAATAGAAAAACAAAGGGAAACACAAAAGTTTTAAAGGGCAAGCTAGGGTTAGAATTAAAATGATGCATGAAACTCATATAGCAATAGTAATAATTATAGCAATAAAACTAGCAAAACATAATCCCTGGCCAGACTCTGTGCTAATCTCTCTTATTCATCAACCCTACAAAATCCTCCACCATAATCATCTTCATTTTGTAGGTGTAGAAACTGACCCTGAGAGAGACTTTCCTCATATGTACCCATCTGGGGAAGGGAACAGGGAGGGGAGACATTCTTACATTACCAGAAGGCTATTATCATTTGTAACAAAATTAATAATTCTGTAATATCAAAAGCCAGTGTACATTCAAATTTCCCCTTCGTTACCTTTCACATTTGTTTTCTGTTTGTTTACAAATAGGGATC
>NW_006357153.1:0-625 GCF_000327345.1 Myotis davidii
TGACACCATACACTAAACTCTATACAACTAATGAAAGGAAGTACTTTACTTTCTTTAGTTCACAAAGAACATAACAGCAATACTGCTTATGCTTTGCATCTGTTTGAGATTTTTAGAAATTTAAACTTAAAACTCTGCATCCAGAGAAATTAATCAAGACTTAGGAAAATAAACTAAGGCAGTTTTCTAATTTCTTTGTGACTCACTATATGCTCTGTAGTTGGTTTTTAAAAAATACTGTTAATTCTTATGCTACCACAACAGCCAAATACAAATATTGTACAAAGTGGTTTTATAATACTACATATAAATTATTTTGAAATTTTTCATCCATCTGCATCACTGCTATACTCATTGAAATAGATTTTTGAGGGGTTGATGCTGTAGAATTGGTCAATCTACAGAAGACTGATATAGTCAATCTAACTCAATTTACTTCTAAAACAGAATGAAAAAATAATTAGGTATAAAATGACAGTGTTTGCCATATCACTTGACTGTGAATTCAGTTCCATTGACATGATCACAAAAGTGAGAGGATATAAAAATATAAATAAGTAGAAATAAGTGCCATAGAAATCACACATATATGTATTTACATATATATATATATATACATATATAT
>NW_006357154.1:0-625 GCF_000327345.1 Myotis davidii
AAAAAAATAAATGTGTAAAATATATTTGATATATTTCATTCCTATTTCTTTTCATGACCAACTTTAGTATTTACATGTCATGAAATGTAAACATTAAAACTACAGAAATAAAGGTTCAACCCAATGACATTACAACTTACTACCATTTTCTAGAACTTCATGAGGTGGTAAGTCAGGAATCACTTATAGCCAATAACAACAGCTAACATTTATTGAGCATTACTTTGTGCCTGTACTGTGCTATGCACTTACATAAAGACCTGTTAATTCTCACACCAAAACCATGATTTTATACTGTTACTGTATTTCACCAAACTTAAAAGGCTATCAAGTATAAGATACATGCTACTTTATATACCACTAAGAAAAAAAGCTGCAATTAAACTATGATATGTGATAGATTTTGTAAGACAAATTCATATTGCAGAGATGTTAAAATGTAAAAATGTCTTAGAATCAATTAACTATTGTATCATACCAGTTTTATACATGTGAAAACTGAGATAAAAACTTTTTACTAATTTTCCCAAGGTTATACAGGTAGTAACTGGCAGAACTTAATAACTTTATAGAGTTTCATTTAAAAAGAAAATTTTTTTTCCAGCTGAGAAATACCAGTGAAATC
>NW_006357155.1:0-625 GCF_000327345.1 Myotis davidii
CACTATATATTAAACAAATGCAATGCTATGTCCCAGGCACTGGTTAACATTTTTTGAAGAGGTAGGGCATGCATGTTCTTTGTAAGCACTATTGCATTCAGTTCTTACACCAACTCTACAAACTATTATTTTATTTTGAAGACTAGAAAGCTGAAGCACATAGAGATGTTAGAACATCCATGTACACAGCAAATAAATAGGGGGCCTGAGATTTAAAGCCATAGAGTGCAAATACAGAGCCTGCACTCTTAACCACTCTGCAGTATTGGGTAGGAAAAGATGCCACATACATGGACTAAGCATAAAGAGACAATGTAACATGGAGGTTGAAAGCATACATTCAGGAATGAAATTTACATCAGGCTCCTTCTATGTGATCTTGGCAAGTTATTCAATCATCTAGTGTGTCAGTTTCTTCATCAGTATGATGGAATAATAATAGTACCTACCTTATACAACTGGTGTTAGATGAAATGAACACATTATTGTAAAGCTCTTAGAACTTTTCGTCTTACATACTAAACTATAATAAGCACTATAGAAGCATTGGCTATCCTTGTCATTGTTTCCTTTTTTCATTATTTCAAATGTTATTGGGGTGACATTAGTCTATATGAACATATAG
>NW_006357156.1:0-625 GCF_000327345.1 Myotis davidii
GCGCGCGCACGCAGTTTGTTGTGATTGGTGGTGGTGGTTGTTGTTGTTTGGGTGTTGTTTTTTTACCAATTGGTACCAAGTACATACAGCCCCTGAATTCTGTTCTATGGACTCCAGCTTAAGAATTTATGCTAGTTGATTAACAAATGGTGTAATGGTCTTTGAACACATTGCTTTTCTTCCACCATGTGAATTTCTTTCCTTTCTCCTTTCCCTCCTGTACAGTTAGCGCTTAGAAAAAGGGAGAGAGGTGATCACTGTGGCTGCAACAGTCTTTACTTCACTTGAGAGTGTGGCCAAGTGCCCATGCACACACACTGATCTTTTTAAATGGTGGTCATTTTGAGCGTTTCTGCTGACTATGAACTGTTTCATTTACAACTGGGCATTAGCTGAAGCATGTTTTTATCTGACTTAAATATAGGGGAGATGGTATGAGGTCAGGATGTGAGGGTTGTCAACTTATTGCATGTTTAGTTTATACTGAAGTTCATTTAGCTATCTGGTTGACTTATCTAATGTAGAATGAAGTGATTAAACGTATTTTCTTCAGGATTCCATTAGAGTTGGATATATTATTTATAAGAAAAAAATAGGTGCCCAGCCAACGTGGCTCAGTGGTTGA
>NW_006357157.1:0-624 GCF_000327345.1 Myotis davidii
CTCTATCCACTGAGCCAAACAGGCTAGGGCAATCTCATCATTTTATCTTGCCTCTTGGGAAAGCTTCCTAACTGTGGGCCCACTTAGGGAATGAAACACATCCTGGGACTTAGGGTTCCCTTTATGATAATTCTGGCTAGACCTTTAACTTAGGAAAATTGAACATTCTATGGTATAAAACAAGAGACTGCATTAGTATCTGCATTCATGCTGTCCGTCTATAGTTTACCCTTCAGGGTCCTACTTTACTGGTCTGCAAAGGGTACTTGGGGTGCATCTTGATGTTTATATACCTTAGCCACTCTTCCTTAAAACAAAACAGGTACAGTAAGTAAAATCTTTAAAATGAGAAATAGAGAGGCAGGGATATTAAAAGAAACAAATAACTTAAAAACATCCACTACATTACTTTCATATTCAAAAACCATTTCTAAAATGTGATAGTAAAATGAGAACATATGTGTATGTTAAGAATGGAATATGAAAAAAAAGAATGGAAAATGAAAAAAAAATTCTGGTCTTCCCTCCCCTGAAAAATCATAAAGAAACATACAGGCTGACTGTATAGCTTTTACATATGATCACAAAGATGCATTATAGCCGAAACCGGTTTGGCTCAGTGGA
>NW_006357158.1:0-625 GCF_000327345.1 Myotis davidii
ATACATACACTTTGAATAATTATAAAGGCAGTGGTTCGACAACATAGACCACATGACTAGGTTGCTAAATGGGACATTGACAGATATGTCACAATCACAAGTTTGAAAAGAGCCTGCCCAATGAAATTCACCCTATCTTGCAACTGGGGACTTCTCTGCCACCCAACTCAAGTTCTAAACTCACGGTATGTTTTAAACCATTTCATTTATTTCACAGCAATAGACAAATGACACAGGGACTTTGGTCCCGGCTCAGCGTGTTTTGTGGAAATAATGTTGGAGCCCTTCCCCGGGAAGATTTTTCACGACCCAGCTAAGGAGAAACGGCACGCCCCAAGAGTTGTCACTGCTATGTTTAGGGGAAACTGGTGTTTGGTTATGGTAAGCTGTGAACGGACACAAACCCTGCATCTAGATTCCTCCTTTGAAATTATAATTTATTCAAGAAAAAAGTGCTAGCATGAGAAATACATAAACAGAGGACTGTTAACACTGAAGTCACAATGAAATATGTATTCACGATGCAGTGGCCTTGAAAACATATAAAAGTGAAGAATAGGTTCAGAAACACCCACTTCAATGCTTTCACTGTCTAAACTGCAGAAACTCACTATGAGCAGAAACA
>NW_006357159.1:0-625 GCF_000327345.1 Myotis davidii
GGAGCAGCAGAGAGCACAAGGCAATCAATACACTTCTTATAAAAACAGAGCCCAAGATTACCTACAACAGTCAACTTCCTGTGGCACTGAACAGTCACCAGTGATGTATAAATATAGAGCATGAGGGCAAAGGAGAATAAGGGTTGCACCAACTGTTGTTTGACCGTGACCGTGAGTGTGAGGGTTACTGCTGACAAACTGGGTAATGATGGGAAATTTTCAGTCACCATCAGTCTCAGAGAAAATGGATTCCCTCTTACCTTAGTTTTGCTGAAAATACACGAAGGAATGCTTTGGTAGATCTCCATAGCAATTGGTCAATACTTTATGGTAGAACATTTACAAAATGGAGCTTTGGGTACACGTTGATAATTTATTTTTGTATGTTTCTTGTTGTGGGTTGAATTATTTATCCCTCCCAATTTACCTGTTGAAATTTAACCCCTCAGCACGTCCTCTCACAATGTGACTTATTTGGAGAGAGCGTCTTTAGAGAAGGACTCAAGGTAAAGAGAGGTCGTTAGGATGGGTCCTAATCCAACATGATAATGTCCTTATGAAAGGGAAATTTGCAGACATAGGGATAGATGCCGAAAGGCAAGAGGATGTGCAGAGACAGGTGAAG
>NW_006357160.1:0-625 GCF_000327345.1 Myotis davidii
GCATGTCCTCCTTTCCCTGCTCATCCCAGCTGAGTAGTCTAGGAACTCCACCTAAATATGTCCCTGATTCTACTTCCTCCTCTGCCCAGGGTCCCCTTCCTATCTACCTAGCTTCCTTCTGTCTCTTCCATATCATGTATGTTTTAAATAACATGTTAGGTCTGAGAGAGAATGCTAGCAATCTGCCATACTGTTCAGCCTAGAAATATATTATAGAAGTTTGGGACAATTGTCTACACCTTCTATTTTAGAATTTTTTTGGATAATTCTCTTGACTTACAGAACATATTCTTTATTTTATGTTTATTTATGCCAACTTTAACTGCCAAACATACCTTTAGTGTATTATGATATTTGAATCAAGACCAAACATTTATTACCTATTTACTAATTAATACATAATTGAAGAATTATTTTATTGACATAAATTATAATATTGAAAAATATTTTAGATTTTGAAAAATACTATTTTTAAGAATGTGATATTTAGATACAGATTAGATATAGATTAGATATAGATATGTAAATCTCAAGAGACTTATCTCATTTGAAAAACATATATGTGTGTGCATATACATGTATATGCATGTGCATATAACTATACATATGCATTATATATATATAT
>NW_006357161.1:0-625 GCF_000327345.1 Myotis davidii
AATATATTTAAAAAAAACCAAAAAACAAAAAACCCTTTCCATATCCTTCCTACCCTACAGTGAGTTTTTGGTTTGTGCCAAAAAGGCTTTTCATTCTCCAATTTGCAAATCATATTACAATAAAACTCTCTTTTAGTCCTCAGAAGAGTCCTGTGGAACTTTCATTACAAAATGAATTGCAATGGAGACAAAACTGTGGTTTTTTCCATAACCCATTACGTCACTACCAAACTAGACAGAAAATGTCAATTAAATGCTACCAGGCAAGTCAGAATTTACTTATTAATTACCTACATTTACGAAGAGTTGCAACATAGCTCAAACACAATGAACTGGACTAAAATCTGATAACCCAGAAGGTCAGGAAATCCAGTTGTCTACTGAAACACATTTTTTTCTACACTAATCTTTTCAAGGTTATTTAATGACTTCAACACTGAAAAATTTAATGTTATTTCTCAGTAATCATCTTGCTACCACTATTAAAAGTTTTGACATAACTAATGACTCACTCCTTTAAGAAAAATTTCTTTGTTGTCTCCTTTGCTGATTCCTTTTTATTATTTTAATAAACTCTTCTCTACACTCATTGCCTAGGTAATTTCATCTAGTTCCAAGGGTATAA
>NW_006357162.1:0-625 GCF_000327345.1 Myotis davidii
AAATATTCCCGAGCACTTTAGCCCCCTTTTCCAAGTTCCATACCTAAGAAATGGCTGATGGGAGAGGATGCTCTGGTAACAACCCTATTGAGGACCTGCTCCAGAATTGCCTGTCTGATCATCTCATGGATCTAAAAAGAACAGAAGAACCAATAAAACATTCCTTGGTGACTTACAATTGCATCCACGCATGTTAGGCAGAATGAAGAGCAGTTTGGATATGGGTAAAACTTCAGTGTTTATTTCAAAGACAGATACAATGAGAATCACCTGAAAGGCAGGATCCCTCAACGCCACCCTCAAACGACCATGTTTAGGAACCTACAGAGATCCCTACAATGAACATGAACCTGCAATGAAAATGTCGCTACATATACTGTTCAACATCAAACAGGAATGACTGCACTTGGGTATCCATTATATGCCGACACTCACATTGCTGACAGGAGGCACATTTCATGTAAAATTCATAAGCCCATGACAGTGTCTGAAAACCTAAAAACACCTTCACCAGTGTCTGGAAGCACAATAGTTGCCTTAAAAAGGACTTAAGAATTTTAGTTAAATTTCTTCCCCGAACTGGGTTATTTGAGGTAGATAGTAATAATGAGATTATTAGCAGTCA
>NW_006357163.1:0-625 GCF_000327345.1 Myotis davidii
AGTAAGTAAAATATCTTTAACATCAAATGAGATAATGTCTGGCACATAGTGGGTATTTAATAAATGGCAGCTGAATCTGAGGCAACTGGAAAAATAAATACAAATGTGTTAAAACTTAAATCTAATAGTTGTAAGTTGACAGTTCAAGACACTATTAGAAGTGACATAACAATACTATATGACAGCAGAAATTCTTGTCTTAGAATTTAAAGAAATGATAATATTAAAACAAGTAGGAATTAGTAAAAATAAAAGTTGACAAAGGTCAGATCTGTGCTGGCTCCTTCAAAAATAATATAAATATTTCAAAATTTATTTATCCACTCTTTCATATATTGATAGACTACTTCACTGTTCCAGGTACTGAGAACACAGCATTGAAAAAAATAAACATGGATCTTATATTCCACTGGAAGAGAACAAAAATAACAAAAGCAAAGTAGACAGAGGACAAGAAGGAAGGCAGGAAGATACAGAGGAGAAACAAATGAGAAAAAATGTCACGTAGTGATCAGTGCTATGCAGAAAATATAGGGTAATGTGATGGCACATGACTTGGTGGGTCAAGGATAATTTCTCTAAATATATTCAAGTTGTGATTTGAATGACAAAAAGCCATGTAGAG
>NW_006357164.1:0-625 GCF_000327345.1 Myotis davidii
AAGATTAGAAAAAGTAAGACAAGTAGAAATTATAAAGAGTCCATATGGCAATTATCATAATAAATGTAAATGAATAAATTTTCTAATTAAAAGATAAAAGATGATCAGTTTATTTAAAAATAAAAAAGGCAATCTAGTTGAATACTATTTTAAAAGGTATTTGTAAAATACAAGTTCTACAGAATCAAAGCAATCCCAATTAAAATCCTACCTAGATTTTCTGAGAAATTGACAAGCTGTGACCAAAATTTACATGGAAATGCAAAGAACTCAAAAGAGCCAAAACAATTAAAAGAGAACAAAGCTATCAGACTTCCACCGCATGATTTCAAAACTTACTACAAGACTAGGAGGTATTCGCATAAAGTCAGATATATAGACTAATGGAATAGAATAGAATTATGGCCCACACTTCCATGGTGATATGGCAATTCAATGAGGGGAAAAACAGTCTTTTCACCCAATGGTTTTAGACAGAGCTTTTCAACATTGGCACTATTGAAATTTTAGACCAGATAATTCTTTGTGGTGGGGGCTGTCCTGCACATTGTAGGATACTTAAAAACATCCCTGGCTCTGCCTACTAGATGCCAGAAGTACTCCTTTCTCACCGTGACAACCAAAA
>NW_006357165.1:0-625 GCF_000327345.1 Myotis davidii
CCAATGGGAGGCATAGCGAAGGTATGGCCAATTTCAATCTTTGTCTGTTATTAGATAGGATGATGTATGGGTGCTAGATGTGTTCTTGCTTCTAAGCCCTTTCAGCTGACAGAGCAAAAAAAGTTCATATAACTAACCCCTGTATATACACATATCTATAAATATTGCAATATGTAAATATCTGTATCTATAGTAGGGTAAGCATGAGTTCATATTGATGTCTCCAACTATAATCCATAACCACAGGGATCATGCCTGCCTCCTCCACTTGCTTACATATAAACTCCTACTTCAACAGTGAGAAACCTGGCTCCTACTATCTGACCTGCATTTACTTAATCATTTAATTCTAGTATAAATATACAGTGGTTTCAGAATTGGTAGTTCATTCTCCCATGGAAGACTTTATCAACCAGAATACAATGGTTACGTACAAATCCTTTTTCCTCTAGTCTTACAGTATTCACTCATTGCCAGTTATTATGGTGAGCCAACTTTCCCCCTAATCCTTGAAGTGAGGTTTCTAATCACGCATTTGTACCATAGTTGAACTGGTTTGTCACATTATGTATTCCACCCTGAAATCCCTTGACCTCCTAAATGATTTTTTTCATTTGCATACATT
>NW_006357166.1:0-625 GCF_000327345.1 Myotis davidii
GAAACATCTATATGAGAGAGAAACATCCATTGGTCGCCTCCTGCATGCACAAATCTCATCCATCCAGAGGCTGTTTTTCTGATGCCTAGGAAAGAAACAGAAAAGGCCTCAGCGGGGTACAGTGCATCCCTAGATAAATCCATGCCTGTGTCTTGGTGTTCCTCAGCCCTCAGAAGACCTCACTCTGAACTATTTCGGTCTTAGTCTAACAGACTTGGTTAGCTTGTTTCCTGCAGCAGATAGAAGATGGTAGGGGAGGAGGAGAAGGGAGAGGACTAGTATAGGCAGGCACAGACCCGCAGCAAAGCTTCTAGCATGACAGAGGGGAAAGAGACCAAAAACAAAATTGAATGAATGAGTGAACAAATAAATTCAGACCAAACAATTCAGGAAGCACAATAGTCTACAGTCCTTTCGGCGGGGACATCCATCCCTCATGACCCCAAAGGCATTGCTGCATAATGGTGTCATCCCAGTATGCCAGCATACTCAATGTTTAACAGGCAGGAAAATGGGGAATACTGTAGAGCCCATATGGTAAGAGTTTGGCACAATGGCCAGGAGCAGGGTCTAGAGTTAGACATCCTGGCTTGAATCCTGCTTTGAGGCTGTGCAATAGCAAACT
>NW_006357167.1:0-625 GCF_000327345.1 Myotis davidii
GATACTGCTGGGTGTACGTAGGGTACCTTTTCACTCACTCTGCCAGCTTCATTCTACGTGAATCAGTCAACTCACAAGCTTCTTTTTGAGCTTCTTAATTGCCATGCTTCTTCTCACCCTTCTCCCTCCAGCTTCTCTGTGTTAATTTTTTCCTTCTCATTTTGCATTGACTTATGAGTCTGCTTGGCTTTCTCTCTCATGCTGTATCCAGTTTATTTGTCCTCTCAGCAGGTGAGTTGTAGTGGCACATAAATAGGGAAATGGAAACTATTGATCAGCCTTGTGTAAAGCCTGCCAAATTTTTCATCATCGCTTCTCACTTTCATTAAATTCTAGGGAAATAATATCGTGGGGTGATAATTTCCAACAAGTGCCTGAGATTTAGGACTCGTGTTGTAGATTGTATTTGCTCAGGGCAGGGGTGAGTGGGGGAGGGAGGAGATTCTATTTAGAGTCTGTAAAAAGAGAATATTATTCAAGAACAACTATTTTCATATATACTCTTTTTAGTGTTCATTGGTCTTCTAACCCCCCCCCACCCCCCCCCAGTGATTAAACTTGTGGCCCATGAGGAAGAGTAATTGGTCCACTTTTCTCCTTACAAACATGCCATCTCTCTTCAAGG
>NW_006357168.1:0-625 GCF_000327345.1 Myotis davidii
CTAAGCATGTGTTACAGGCTTGGGAGAAATACTGATAAGACACCTTCCTAAGATATCTGTCTGGACTAAAAGCAAACAAACTTTTCAAGACAACCTCCCTGATGTCTGCTCAACTTCAACTTCAGCCTAGGGTTCCCCTTCCTTCCTTGTTGCTTAGCAACAGCCAGGGCTTTAAAGGAGAAGCTACCCTTTGTTTTCTTGCCTTGTATTGATTAACAATACGTGACCCTTTCCCTTCCCAGAAAGTAAGACATAAACTTTCTCTCTGCATCTCTTCCTTTAGTTGTGAATTCTTTCATAACCCATGTCACCAGCCAAACCCTAACACCAAATAGTTAGCTTTATATCATTTAAAAATTATCATCAAAACTTCTTTGTTTCCCTTCTCTCAGGCATCACAATCCTGAATTGTCTAATCTCCAGGACTATTTTACATATTCTGTTCATTTATCTCTTCTTTTTTTGTTTTGTTTTGTTTTTAGAGGAGAGGACAAATCTCCTATCAGTTACTTCAGCATGACAGAGCTCAGGTCTCATTTGTATTCTTTTAAATAAGTTTTCAAAATGTATGATTTTTCTTCACCAGTTATAAAATTATAATCCTATATAATAAAAGCCTAATATG
>NW_006357169.1:0-625 GCF_000327345.1 Myotis davidii
ATCAATAAAAATATATTTTTAAAAAAGAGAGAAGGGGGATTTATTGGAAAGATATGAGGCACTCTTGGAATCAATGTAGATTAGTGGGCCAGGTTTGAAATATGGCAGAAACAAAGGAAATTCCAGAAGGCCATTCGACTAGCCTGGAAATTGGCTTCCTCTCCTCGAGGTTTACTTCAGGGGAGGATTCTGACCCTACCTCAGAAAACCTACAAAAAGGGATTCCTTAAATGAGTTGGAAGCCAGAAAGACCCTCCAACCAAGAAATGTCACACTGTGCTCGTCCTTTGACAGTGAATTTTCCTTCCTCTATAATGGCAATATTGCCACTTATATGTCAGCTTCTTTCATTTGTCAGGAAGGAAGACTGCCAACAAATTCCAGACTTACACATTCCTCACCAATGGAGAAAGATTTAACTCTCCTTTTCATATTCAATACATTCTGAGAACCCTTTGGATGATCTGTGTTTGACCTGCATGCCCATTTTTGATGCCAGGAGAGAGTCCCCAGTCCACGTGTCTCAAAATGTAGTTAAGTTGGGCAAAGAATCATTTACTATAAAGATATTAGCTTTAAATAGCTACTAAAATTTCCATTTTACTGAAGAGAATGTTGCATTTAT
>NW_006357170.1:0-625 GCF_000327345.1 Myotis davidii
TTTTTTTTTTAATGTAAGGAAATTATAGTTTCAGTTTTCAAGGATGTTTTCTCAGTTTTTGACTCATTCTCAATTCATAGTAGCCTATTCTTGTTTCCATGTCTGTAGCATGCTATCAAATTTCCCTGAGGAAAACAATTAGAAAAATGTGAAGTTATTTTGTCTCCCATTTTAAATTTGTTTCCTCAATAGTGTGCCTTTATATTTCTATTTCCTGGTATTTTTCTCTTTCTCATTGGTTTTCTTCGAATGCCTTGAGATGCTCTGTTGTCGGTCTATGTTAATGGATGAGAGATGGGGGACTTCTACGTATACTGTCAGTCTGTTTCTCCAGATTCCCCTTTGGGGGCTGCATCACCAAGCAAAGGCGTAGACATACAGGCTTCCTCTTATGGTACAGGGGCAAGGGAACAAGCAGGAGGACCAGTTGCCAACTTAATGTCCCTCTTGGGCAGTGCTACTTTTCCCTTCTTCCATACCAGTTGTGGAAGTGCAGATTTCCCTGAGCATCCACTACGATTCTTTCCTCAGCTCTAAAATGCACACTAGAGTCCTCCCCAGACAGGTTAGGCACTTTCTTTGATGATTTCTCAGGCCTTAACTCAATTTCTCTGTATGTAGCTAC
>NW_006357171.1:0-625 GCF_000327345.1 Myotis davidii
TTCACACATCCTCTCTGCTCTTCCCAAGTTCCGTCCTGACCTATCCAGCACATTGGTTTTATGATGGCCTCTGAGAAAACTACCATTTCAACTAATAATTCTAGTTCACAATTCTTTTTACCTCTCTTTCAATCCATTGATCCTCTCGTGTCAGCTGCATCTCATCTGTAGTTAAGGCTGTCTATTGAGTTGTTTGTTATTTCAGCTAGTACTATATAAAACATCTAGTTTCCAGATGTTTTATATAGTACTTTTTTAAAACTGCTAGGTCACGTTTTATAGCGTCTGTTCTCCGAAGATTATTTCTACTTGTCTTTTATCCTTTATGTATAATAGGTTGTTCTATATGTGTCAATTCCAAAGTTTGGTTTCTGCTGATTCTTGCTTATTTTTTGTGTGATTAATTATATTTTACTGTATAATGCTTATTTTTTCTTGAAAACTTATTTATGGGCAATCTCTGAGAACAAGCATGGAGATGTCTCTGACAGAAAGAATTGGTGTTCATTTCTGCCTAGTCCCCAGGGAAGTGTCCAAACCACATATGTTTAGTGGTATGTGTTTTATAATGTTTTTGGACCCATAATGTATGCAATGGTCCATTTTAAGGATGAAAATTCTTATG
>NW_006357172.1:0-625 GCF_000327345.1 Myotis davidii
GGGGGGAGTGCTCAGAGCAGCTGCTGTGTGGCTCTGAGCATGCCCCCATCCCAGCCGACACAACCTTGTGGCCCAGCCAGTGCTAGGCAGGTCAGGCGCAGGTCCGGCCCCCCACGGGGTGCCTCCTCACATGGCGGTGGGAGGCGGGGCACCTCCTCCCATGATTTCAATGCCGCTCAGGGCCTCTGGTATGTATATATTTGCACAATCCAAGCTTTGTATGAGAGTAACAACAGACTTTATGAGGGTCATTGCTGATCTGCTTTGGATCCAGGAGGGATCTGAGCCCCTTTCCACCAGACAGATGACCTCTTGAGTACTCCCCACTGCCTAAATCATTAGCAGACAAGTTTACTTACACAGCAGTCAGATTCTTTTAGTTCATTGTTTTGCTGAGTCAGGCCTGAGTGTCTGGTTTCTGTTTAACTTATACAATTAGTCATGTTGCTGGGGAAAATAGGATTCTTCCATGATTCTACAGGAAATGCAATACACACATGGAGGATGAGGTGTACTGGCAAGATTTGGGGGGAGCAAAAACAAAGGCCCGCCCCCAAGTTCCCAATGCCTCATCCACAACCAGGTGGCACAGCTCCATCTCCCTGCAGAAGTCCATCCTCTGGGA
>NW_006357173.1:0-626 GCF_000327345.1 Myotis davidii
CATAATGTGTCTGCTCTTGCCCATCTTGGAACTCAACTGTTCAACACATTAATGCGGCCCACCACTTGCTACTCAGACTATGGTCTGTGAACCAGCACCCTGGCAACTTTCTGGAGGTTGAGTCTTAGGCCCCACCCCAGACACACTGAATCAGAATCTGCATTTCAACAAGCCTCCTCCATCGATCTGTATGCACAGTAAGTTTGAGAAGCACTGACTTTCCCATACCAGACATGACAAAAATCTACCAAGAATATCTCTTGAATGACTGTAACAGAACAGTCAGCACAGATGTCTCTATTTCTGTCCAGTCAAACCGATCAATTTGGAAGAAGTTTAATATCCTCTTCCTGTTACCTCAGTAAAAACAGGAAAGAAAACAGACCTAGAACAGAGGGCTCAGATGAGAAAGGACAACTCACCTCCTGGAAAACAACTGATACGGAATTGGTACTTAACATCGGAGGCTTTGCAATAGCAGAGGCCACAGGGGTAGGCAGGTCCCTGAAATCAGGGAGCGTACTTAGTGGAGCGGGAGCACACAGGTGCACAGGAGTGCCCAGCAGGGCTGGGAGTCACCAGAAAAGAAGACAAAAGTGTAGACTGCCCAGGTCTTGATGGGGAAG
>NW_006357174.1:0-626 GCF_000327345.1 Myotis davidii
CCTCTAAAAGATACAGTTCTCGATTTTCTCCATGAAGGTCTCTTTTTCTTCAGTGGTGTTGAGGATTGGAGATGGCTGGTGAGGTATTTCAGCTCGGTGCTCAGCACACCTGGACTGTACACACTTTATTAAAGTCAGAGTGTAACCCAAACCAGCCACTGTTTCCTAGCACCTGGCTGGGGAGATGAAGCTGCAAAAGCTCTCCTAAGGGCCCTGCACAGCAGGAACCCCGCAGCAGGCCCTGCATGGCAGAGCAGAGATGCTTTAAGAGAGTGGGGGTTACGAAGCTTCCTGAAACTCTCTCTCACCCAGGTCTATGCACGACATCTAGAATTTGTTTCAGACAAGTCATAGCCTCCTGATACATGTTACCCTACCCTCAGCACACTGGGCAGGTGCCTCTGATAAAAGATTTCCAGCAATCTCTGAGGCCTGGACTAGATAACTTCAAATTAATTGAAGACGTATTGTGCCCATGATGTTCATAAATAGTTAACAAATGCTAGATTTCTGCAAAAGACCTAGTTGTTTGGTTTGATTTTAGATAGTATCTGTAAAGAGTTTGGCCTGAAATTAAACAGCCAGGACTATATCTTTGCATGCGTAAAACTGGTATTTGTTTACTT
>NW_006357175.1:0-626 GCF_000327345.1 Myotis davidii
CTCCCTCTGGGAAGAGAGATGCTACAGGGAATATAGAGAACCATGCAGGGCTCCAAAGCCATGCAGTAGTAACAGGAGTGTCCACCAGATCAGCTCTGCAGGCTGATTCCGGCTCTGTCCCTGGCTTCATCCCCACAGCCTGGCTCTCCAGCGCACCCAGAGACCGTGTGAACAGGGCAAAACCCTTTCAATAGTCCATTTGCTGCTTAAATCAGCCAACAGTGATTTATTGTTACAACCAAGAACCCTACGTTAAAAGGTATTTATTCAATGTTTTTACCATGTGAAAATCAAGCAAATGCTTGGGGTTTTTGTTATCCTTCAAAATCTTCCAGCTCTTTCCCAACTTCTGAGTTTTTAGATTTTATTTTATATCCACCCAATCCTCAGAAATTTCCCTAACCCCTCAAAATTCCCTGATTCTTTATTTACAGCGAGGAATGTATCCAAAGTAGGAAGATAAAAAGGATAGGAGGGCTGGAAGATGGTAGGATAGGTAACCGCCTGTATTTGTTGCCTCCCACAACCAGATCAAAATTTATACAACTAAAATACAGAAAAACCACTATCCAAAAGCGCTGTAAAGCTGGCTAAACGGAAGTCCTACAACTAGAGAAGTAAAGAAG
>NW_006357176.1:0-626 GCF_000327345.1 Myotis davidii
TACACATTCCAGCTCAGTCTCACACCCTCCCCAGCTGGCCTTGTGTTTCTTTTCAGACCAAAATCAGCACCACAGGCCATCATGCCTATATCCCAATTACATGTTACTCTGAGGAGGACTTAATTTTCATATGATTTTTTGGGATGATTTAAGTTTGATGTCAGGTTGCTTTACGATAGCATTAGTGTAAATCTAGATTTCACTAGAGGAAAATAAATCAATAACAAGGATGATGATAGGAGACTAAAAGTAAAACGGAACCAAAATCTTGAGAAATAACTTTGCAAAACTTAAATGCCTGTTAATAAGCTGTAACACTGAAAAATAATTCCCCAAACAGGATTACAACAAAGGAAGGGAGTAGGAGAAATGACAACAGAGGGAATGGGGAAAATGTTATTTGAGATTCTAAATCTATTGAATCAGAACTGCCAGGACCTTGTGGCCCAGGAATCTGCATGAAAACTCCCTTACCACCCCCACCCCCCATTGCTTCTGACAATCAGCCCAATTTCGGAATCAAACTGAGGTGACTGAGGGCACTTTCCTAAGTAAAAGCATTAGGACAATAATTTATAAAGCACATAATTTCTGTTTTCGCTTCTGCTATATTATCTTATTCCTAC
>NW_006357177.1:0-626 GCF_000327345.1 Myotis davidii
TTTTTTTTTTTGGAAAATTGAATTGGTGGGCCTCCCTGGTGTGGGCAGAACCACACTCCTAGGGCAAGGACAGAGCTGTGGTATAAAGAGTGCTACATTCTCTGCTCAAAGCTGAAGTCTCCCCCTGATGGCCTCAATGGAATTATTAGCTCAATTCTAAACAAGTCATAGCAAATCAGGGAACTTCTTAACATAATCATCTACCCATCCATCTTTCTATTCATCCACCCACTATTCCACATTAAGTACTGCCTGCATGCCAGAACCATGCTTGAGACAGGGGCTACAGAGGAACAGGATGCATGCCTATGTCAAGGTGAATCATTTTTAAAAGCAGGGTTCTTGATTTGGGGTTTTGATTGGAAGGGGAGCCTATGAATCCTTTGAAATTAAAGGAAAACTGTGTGTGTTTTTGTGCACACATGTGCACACCATGAGCATTAGTCTGGAGAAAAGGGTTTATAGCTTTTATCTGATTAACACAGGAATCTGTGACTCAAGAAAGGTTAAGAATCACATAAAGCTTTAATGCAAATTGCTGTGTTCTGTCCCAGAGATCTAGCCACAGAGACGCGATAAGACAAAGCTATGCAACAAAGGTGATGCTTGGGTGGGGCTTTGACAAG
>NW_006357178.1:0-626 GCF_000327345.1 Myotis davidii
TTTGGCTTTGTTGACTAATGAGTTTGCCGACCATTATCACCCTCTGGGCTGCTAGACTGAGATTTAAGGAGGGTGTTATTTTCATTGAGGTGCAGGTTTCATTGAAACAGATCTCATAGGAAAGTTCTGACTCTAAGATCAAAGAAAGGGGGGAAAATCACACACAACTAAGAGCCCTCCCACCCAGAGTCCCACAGAAGTATTTTGGGGGTGTTTTGCAGCAAAAACCTGGTTGCTTTCCTGTAGATGGAATTTCCGTCTAGTGAACAGATGGCATTGTTTTCATATGAGGAGCAAAAGAATGTCATGTACTCAAACACTGAAAGCCTAAGAAAACACAGAGAGCAGGGGCAGTAATTCGAGTGGGGAAAGAACAGGATAAGTCAACAGAGAGCTAGACTCTGTGCGAAGCCAGAATCCAGCCAGCCGTGTGTGGTCTCTGCAGGGGTGTCGAAGTTGGGGCTGCGTAGGCACTGAGGTGGTGGGTGCTGCTGAAAGGGGCCCTGGGCCGGGCGAGGGTCTCATTTACAAGCCAGCTAAGACATCCTCCCTCTCCTTAGAAGGTTCCTGTTTTGCGGGTGGCCCTGAGAATTCAGAGGTGAATCGAGACAGTCCCTGCCCTCAGC
>NW_006357179.1:0-625 GCF_000327345.1 Myotis davidii
TGCTCCATGTTGAGTGCCAACACCTAAAATGCTGATCAAGGCGAGTAAAAGGCCAGATCCTTCCGTGCAGAGAGGAATCTTAGCCACTCACAAGTTTTCAAATTAGCTGGACCTCAAAAGTCAAACCATCCCCTTTCACTGTGTAGGATAAATTCTGCTCTCTTTGCCCTGACCAGCAGTGGTCTGAGGCCTGTACACAGGTGCCGGTGCTCTATGCCTGGAATCTGGGGTTCGGTCATACACCTTTGAAAACGGTACAGGTATAACTGCTGTAAATGGTCAAACCGTGGCTCTCCAGCAGTGGGTCCCATCACCAAGATGCCGTTATCAGACTAGGAACCATAGAGTTTCCTGTGCAAAGAGACTCTCCCCCATCTTGATGTTCTGTTGGACAAAGATAATCAGGAAGGAGCCAGATCATGCAAGCAAAGCAAATCATGAAATCAGGAGCACTGAACTTATGACATTAGCGGGTAAGTTTCCCCTCTCTCAAAAGGAATGTCCCTTTACCCTGTCCCTAACTTCCATCCGAACACAGGCATACACACAGATGCACCATGAAAAAGAGCCTGCACAATGCAAGCAGGGCAAGCTTAGAACACACACACACACACACACACACACA
>NW_006357180.1:0-626 GCF_000327345.1 Myotis davidii
CTGGCATATCGTTAATTAGAGAGGCTAAGCCTAGTGTCTGTGTTCCCCCAAAACAAACAAACCTCTTTTCTTAGAAAGCTCTCTGCATGAGTTTGGGTGACTTCAGTTTCCACAGAGGAACTCGTTTTCTCATTCCTCTCTCAAATCACACTCACTGTCTTCGCTGCACCGCCAGGCACCGACGAGGATGCCATCATCAGTGTGCTCGCCTACCGCAACACGGCCCAGCGCCAGGAAATCAGGACGGCCTACAAAACCACCATCGGCAGGGTAGGTCACAGTCGCAATCACAATAGATTGAAATATTGTGCTGTGGAATCAGGTTTGTGAGGACCAGAGAACTTGACTTAACTAGGAGCTTGGCTCCTTACTGGTTGGTTGATCTTAAGCTGGTTCTTAAACTCTCCCAACCTGGAAATGTGAATAAATGTTTTTAGAATTTGGTACTTTGTTCAAATAATTACAGTTCTTTTTAGGAATTGAGCTGTAAGAAATAATTATGAATGAACAAAAAGATATAACTAAATGCCTGTGTCTACAACATTAGAAAGAGAGAAACAGGGGACTGGTTAAAGAAATTATATTGCATTTATATATAGACATTTCTGCAGCTATTAAAAATGTCA
>NW_006357181.1:0-626 GCF_000327345.1 Myotis davidii
TGAAGGTCATTGGTGCTATTTATCAGATATTTCTGCCTGTCTGATTTCAAGCACATGGTAGGATGCCGTCCTGACTTGGTTGGGGCCATATGATTAGTTCTGCAGAATTAGTCAGTGGAGGGCATATATGTCACTTTGGGCCAGACCATGTCGTTGCAATAACAAGTCCTCCAGAGCAATCTTTCCTCTGATGTGTTTGCGATGATGGAGGCTCCATTAGCCTGGAACTGTGAGGAACTGCAATGGGCAGAGACTTCTGCCAGCCTATGATAGACCCATTGCATAAACAAGAAACAAAACTTTGCAGTTATAAGCCAGTAAGACATTTGGGGCTGTTTTATAATGCAGCATAACCTATCATATCCTGACTGAAACAGTCGCTGAATGTTCATTAACAAGTTCTCAGTTAAGACTTTTAAAAGGCTGAATTCATTTACTTGAATCATTTGCAATTTAGAAGTAGTGAAAATGCTTCCTTAGGCCCTGCGTCTCCATGGCCTGCTGATCCTAGGCTCCTTTTCGAATGCTTCCTGCCACCCAGGAACTCTTCTCCGGCTTTTCCAGTCTTTATCCTTTATATCTGAGCTTGTCAGTAACAGGGCTTTTCTTCTTGTCCAGGGCAAGAG
>NW_006357182.1:0-626 GCF_000327345.1 Myotis davidii
GAGCTTGCCTTTCATAAAATCCAAACTGGGACAGTTTCTGGGAAAAGACAGTGAACGCCAGGATACTTTCTGGAAAAAGGCACAGTGGACACTGGGGTTGTTTCTGGGAAAAGGACACGGTGAAGCTTTTCAGTGCTGTGCAAGCACCTCCTGAACCCCACAAGGCCTCACGCCATTTTGTGCAGGCAAATGCCATTTTTAGAAAATGCAAACCAGAATTAAGAGTTACGCTTAGCAAGTGTATATATAAGTACACATTTCCGATGCAAAATATTGTTTTTCAGTTTTCAACATAATGCCAAGCATACACAAATAGATGCCTTTAAGAAATGTTTTCTTAAATGGGATCCTGTATAGTTTTGTACAACTAAAACCCAAGTTAGTACAGCTAAAACCTAAGGAGTTCAGAGTCCCTGCCAATTGAAGATAAATCAAAAGGTTGATATGCATTTCTGACATTATATGTGTAGCCAGAAAATCCACTTTCATGGATAGTTCGTTACGTGTTCTGGAAACTTCTACATTAGTGTGAAATACACTTTACTGGGTAGTCTCTGACCCACACTTATTTATGTATGTTCACGCTTATCTCTGAGGGCCTCATGATCAGATGTGGATTTACCAAC
>NW_006357183.1:0-625 GCF_000327345.1 Myotis davidii
AAAAAAAAAACAGATACAAAAGAGTACATAACACATGACTCCATTTATCTAATGTTCAAAACCAAGTAAAATTATTCTTTGCTCTTAGAAGTGACAAGACAATAGCATGGAGGGGGGATGATCCGGTTATAGTTCTTCATCTGAATGCTAAGCACATGGTGTATTCACTTTGTACACTTATAGACTCTGCATCATTCTGTGTACATGGCATTTTAATTTTTAAAAGTTGACATAAAAGAACAAGATCAGCCATGTGCAGCACTGCATATAATGAGGTACTCAATTATGGAATATTTAAGACACGAGAGTGTGGACAACGTAAGCTGTAATGGAACACTGGTGAAGCGATATAATGGATGCAGTTCCATCTAGAATGTAATTCACCATCAGGGAGTCGTTGGGAGTGGGGAAAATTTAGGTCAAGGAGCTGATGGCACCAGAAGGTGTTGTTGGAGCATTTACTACCTCTGTCATTCATCTTGGCATCTAATCACATGGCGCCTTGTCTTGATATTTAACTGTCTGATGAGTGTTTCCCTGAAAGCAGGGACCCTGTTGATACTCCTGTAGTATAAAGCAGAACTAGCACAGGGCATGTCATAAGACTCAAATTACACACACACAC
>NW_006357184.1:0-626 GCF_000327345.1 Myotis davidii
GGAGCTGAGCCCTCAGGGCTGCATCGCCTATACCTGCAGCCTCCTGCACCGCCCATCTGCCCACCAGATCCCCCGGGACACAGAGCCCACGTGGGGCCCCACCCGAGGCTGGGAGCAGAGGCAGAGCTGTGTGAGGGTCTCAGCACCTGCTCTTGCTGGCTCGCCCGGGTTTCCTGCTCCCACTGCTGCCAGGGTGAGAACCAGGGCTGGTTGCGTGGTTTACGGCACCAGGACAAGGGGTGTGAGCCTCCCTGTCTCTGAGCTTCACCATGAGCCCTGCAACCCGTGTAGCTTATGACCCACGGCGGGTGCCCAAGGCGGGGGCTGGCAGGGTGGGGAGCTGAAGGGAAGGTGGTGGGGTCACGGGAGCGGGTTGGTGGTGTGGGTAGCAAGAGCATTACCGTAGAGCTTGAAGTCCGTTATTGGAGAAAGAGCAGAGCCGCAGGTGAACATCTGACCCTGGTTTTCACCCTTCGCTGGGAGGATGTAAGTGCTCAGGTACCCACCGTAGTCCTGGGGGAGAGAAGGACAGTTAAGTGGGGGTAAATGTCCGTAACTCAGCCATGAAAACACCCAGACATTAACCACTCAAGCAACCATTTTCATGTAGCTGCTTAGAAAAAAAC
>NW_006357185.1:0-626 GCF_000327345.1 Myotis davidii
TCTATTTATCTACAGTATTCTTCTTATGCCTGGAGATCACCCAGGATGAGAAGAACCATATGGCTATAATATATGCACATAGGGTCCAAGAGAATGTTGGTCAGAAAAGCCATAATTCTGTGTGTGCCCAGCTGAGGAACACATGCCCTATGAGCAGTGAGAGAGATGAATCTGTGTTCATAACCAGACCGTGTGGTTCAACTGATGAGAAATTCTGGTTTGTCTTTGCTCTCTTAATGCATTCAGGTGGCCCCTTCACTATAACCCAGGACTCCTGATTCCTGTCCTCAGAGACTGGAACATAAAATTGCAGTATCAGTGGTTTACTGAACTTATAGAATTCATAAAAGCAGCTGTGGAAGTCTACTTAGGCCTTAGAAGTCAAAAGAAGTTTCAAAATACACCAGATGGAGAAGCACCTGGAAGTCATTTGAGGAATCATCCCAGAGCAGTCAAGTTTGTCTTTGATTTCAGGATAGAAAAGGATTGAGGTGTACTTGGTAAACCATAATTCTCTTAAGGATGTTTAAATATCTTCATTCATGAAAGATGAATACATTTTAGTTCTTTCCCATAGTCAAGGCATACATTATCCATTGATATTCTTTTCTGGGTTAAAAAACAAA
>NW_006357186.1:0-626 GCF_000327345.1 Myotis davidii
AAGAAAAAAAAATTGACTGTCAAATCAGATTCACAGAGATCAAAGATGTTATTGAGAATTAAACCACACTAATGATTTCAAGGAAACAGGAAGTCATAAGAAGAGGGAAGGATGGAGAGATCTTGGATAGCCAATGTCACTCTGCAGATCCTGTGGTACAGAATTAGCACTGCTTTGGTCTAGCTGTTGTATATGAGCTTGATATGTTACATGCCAAAGCATTACTTACATAAAAGAGAGGTATTTCTGTTATGATACACTTCCATTTTCTAACAGATGGTCTCACAGCTTAGGTGATATTTTCCAGGTAGCTATGTTACCATAAGTTCACACATTTCCAAGCTTAATATAAGCAATCCTAGACAAGCCACATACTGTACATGTAGTAAAAATGCTCCATGTAAAAGAATCCTCCCACTAGTAAATACCATAACTGTGTTTGCCAGGAGCTCTCTCTTTAGCATGTTTACAAGAGGTTTTGTGGTATCTTTCCTTCCAGCGGCATCCCACAGCAAAGGGAGAAAACAACGTGCAGGTCTACAACTGACATTTTCCTTTCTGAATCACGGATCAACTGACTCCTGCGTACCCACTTTGGGGATCAAGCCTGCAACCCAGGCATGTGC
>NW_006357187.1:0-626 GCF_000327345.1 Myotis davidii
AGTGCATGAATTTTGTGCTCCGGGCCTCTAGTTCTATCTATAAAAATACTAATTGTAGCACGTTTTTACAAGGCAAAAAATTTTTGTTCATCTTTTAAGTCTTACCTGTTCTGTAGAGATTTCCCCATTACCCTGAACAGGGGGTTTTGTTCCTCCAGGCACCAATGTGTCTTGTACAGACTTCTAGCAATGTACTTGTCTCACTGTATTGTAATGAACTATTTGAATTTCTCTCTTCTCATGAACTAGACTATGAGCTTCTAGTAGGTAGTGGCTAAATCTTTTCATCTTTGTACCCTGAGAACAGTGTCTGACACCAATTAAGTCTATCATTTTGGAGTGTATAAATTCAATGAATGCTGAGTGAATAAATGAATGACAGATGCAAAGACGAAGGAGACATAGACTCTGCCTCCAGGAACTCAGAGTGTAGTGTTAAAAAGTGACATGTGAACAGAATTATCCTATAAGATGACAAATGCTATATAATAAAGCATGTAAAGGACTTTAGAAGTAGCAATCAATTTTATGTGTGTGGAGGCAAGAGAACTTGGCAGGAAAGTTTTTAAATAGAAACTATCTAAGTCAAAATTTGAAGCAAAGCTGCCAGTTGGATAGGGGTAGTG
>NW_006357188.1:0-626 GCF_000327345.1 Myotis davidii
TTCATAGCATCTTAACCATTGTCCCCTCAGGTCAAAGGTTAGTACTTAGGAAAACAACACAGATTCCTCAAACTTGTTCCAAACCCATCATCAAAAGACCAGAAATCCATATTTTAATACTCGCTCCTCAGCAAGTTTATGAAGTTGGACAGAGCAATGGATTGTGTCCTCTCCTTTTGGACACATCTGCAGTCCAGTGTGTGGGGTGCTGTATTAGCTTGTTAGGGCTGCCATAACGGAATACCAACTACCACAGGCTACCACAAGTGCTTAAAGAATGGAAATTTATTTTCTCACAGTCTGGAGGCTGGACGTTCAAGATGAAGGTGTTGTCAGGGTTGGTTTCATTCTAAGGCCTCTCTGCTCAGATTGTAAATGATCATCTTTTCCAGTATCTCCACCTAGTCTTTCCTCTGTGCCTGTGTCCCAATTTTCTCTTCTTGCAAGGACATTAGTCATACTGGATTAGATCCCACCCAAAGACATTGTTTAATATTAATTACCTCTTTAAAGGCCATATCTGCAAGTACATTTACATTCTGAGGTACTGAGAGTTAGGACTTAAGCATATGAATTTGTGGTAGGAGACAGAATTCAGTTCATCCCATAACAGGGTTTTTTTTTTT
>NW_006357189.1:0-626 GCF_000327345.1 Myotis davidii
TTTACATGTTTGTCTATTATTAGGTAAGGTATGACAATGATTCTTATGGCAAATTAGACAATTGGCATATAATATGTCTGTGAAAATCTGGCTGCAGCTATTTAAATACTCCTATTTCTGAAACCTAGATAGGGAGAAAAGTAAGTATTTTAGAAAAAAGATCAAAACCTCAGTTAACTTTATATTGTTCATCTTTAGGCTATATATGCTCTACAATGAAATATGGACTAGTTTAAAAATAATTGGGCTATATACTCTTCTTTAAGCATAAATTTAAATATACCAGAGGGAAATTTAGACTCTATCAATAATTTTGGAAAGATTCATTTGATTGATTAATTTGTCCATTTTTCTGCTTGTTTATAACTTATTCTAAAAGGATTTAAGGCAGCTTGAAAAATAAGTAAAACAGAATTTTGAAAGAATATGTAAATATTTTGGTGAGGGAACAAAGACTAAGGTAAATAACATAAATCCAGAGAAGAAGTAAGCATCCCCAAATGAGGTGCACTGTAGAGTTCTAAAAGTGGGAAAGATGTTTATTTGACTCTGAAATTCCTGGTAGGAAAAGAATAAAAATAAACGCAAAATCAAGAAATATGCAATAGCACCATGTCTAAGAATGA
>NW_006357190.1:0-626 GCF_000327345.1 Myotis davidii
TGTTTTAAAATCTAACCTAGAAGAAGCTAAATCGGGACAGGGGCTTAAGTAAGCAGACAAGGAAGGCTGTCCATTCCTTATGTAACAGTGATACCAGGGGGCAAGGAACTGACAGAGGGAGAGAGAGGAAGGAGAAAGATACTGAGGACAGAGATAGAGAGACTCATACAGCTAAGTTTTCAATGAACAGAGTCCCATTCAACCAACGTTTACTAAGCCTGTGCTCTTCTAGATGCTGGGACAAGACAAAGCCCCTATTCTTGTGGAATGTCCATCTTAGAGCACCGCTGTCCAATGGGAACCGAATGAAAATCACAATGCAAGCCACATGTGGAATTTAACATATCAAGTTAATCCATAATATTATTGTGTCAACGTGTAAGCAATATAAAAATGATTAATGAATGAATACTTCACCTTCTCCTTTATGCTAATTCTTCAAAATACTGAGTGTATTTTATACTTACAGCACGGCTCAATTCAGACTAGCCATTTCCCAAGTGCTCTATAGCCAGGGGTGGCTAATGGCTACCATATTGGATGGTGTCATTCTAGACAATAAACAAGTAAACAAAAATGGAATATGTAATAAGTATATTTATAAGTAGTATAACTTCAGTATTGAG
>NW_006357191.1:0-626 GCF_000327345.1 Myotis davidii
AGCTCTCCTGCCTCCGTCCCTTGGCTGATTCTAATCTGGGCCCCTTCACTGTGATGAACCACAGTGAGCTTCACAGCTTTCAGGAAGTTCTGAGCCTCACAGCACATTATGGGACCCGACAGTGGCCTGGGACCCCAAGTTTCCTAACCTGCAGAGGCCGATTCTAAAGCACCAGAGCCAGATGAGCTGAGGGCTCCTGGGGTGACTGCCATTCTCCCAGGGGAAGCACAGAGGACCCAGTGTTAACTTCTTTGCTTGTGAGCTCCCACTCACTATTAAAATGGAGGGACTAGCAAGCAGGTTCCAAGTCCAGTGTCATTGGCATAGGCTGCCTCAGGGGCTTGGGGGCAGCATTCTGAGGACGCATCTGGAGAGCAAGAGCTGCCATCATTAGTAATGTCTGACACCGGACTCTGGGACACTGGAGCTTGGCAGATCTAGTCTTCACGGGCGGCCAGCCCCACCCAGGACTCAAAGGCTTGGAAGAGGAGCTGAGAGCCCTGCGGTGATTCACTCCTTCATTCACATGAGACGGAAACTCGATGTGTGGACACTGCTGGGCCAGCAATAATGCCCTTTCCTTTGTTGAGATGAGAATGAGAAGCTTACTGCTCATCTTGTTTAAA
>NW_006357192.1:0-626 GCF_000327345.1 Myotis davidii
CTTTATTTATTTTTTTCCCCTTCAAATTCAGTAAATGTGTGGAGCCATCGGGAGATCTGGTTTATAATTTAATTTTGTTGAGGTTTACACTCATAACTAAACAATAAAGTTAAAGTAATGAGTTTCAATCACTGGACTGAAGTACATAGTTTAATTTACATAGATAATTAAAATCACCACTCCTACTGTCCTTTCTTTGTACTTGGAGCTGTACTAGCAAGATAGCTGGATACTGCTGGTATCCCTTTTCTATTAAAGGGAGATGGAGAAGAGAAAAGGGGTGGGCAGGGCCATTTTAATGTAATTCACCCGCCCCTTTCAGAGCTGAAAATGCTTAAAGTGAAAAAACGTTTAGGCCAATTGGTTTCAGGTCGCAAGGGGAAATTATTCTGATAATTAAGGGAAGTTTAATAAACTGGCCTGAGTGCCTCATCAGAAAACATTACTTCGGATGTACTTTCCGGCATGTTCGGTGGGGTTTCCTTGGGAAACTTGAGTTGCATCCTTTTACCTGCTGAGTCACAGAGCTCTTCCTATGGCCGGTGATTTCTCGTTCCACTCATTGTTTGCAAAGTGTTATTTGCCTGTCAGACACCCATCGTGGAGAGACAAGTCCTAATTTTACA
>NW_006357193.1:0-626 GCF_000327345.1 Myotis davidii
GGGAGACAGTGGATTTATGAGAACTCTGTACCTTCTGCTCAATTTGCTGTGAACCTAAAACTGCTCGAAAAAATACAGTATTTTCCAAGTAATGCAAAGGAAGGCAAGAAAAACAAATATAAACAGAAAGAACAAATAAAAATCACAAAATAAGATGGTAACTATAAACCTGAATTATAAGTAATTCCATCAAATGCAAATGGATTAAGTAATCTAGCTAAAAGATGGAGATCAGACTGAATTAAAAAACAAATAAAAAGCAAACCAAACATCATATTTAAAAGAGATACACCTAAAATATAAGGATACACAAAAATCCAAAGTAAGAAGAAGGAAAAAAGATTTATCATGAAAATGCTAACCAAAAGACACCTGGTGCAGTCGTGAATATTAGCCAAAAAACACTTTAAAAAGTATTTCTAGAGAAAGAGAGGGTCAATTCCTAATGATAAACTTTCAGTTCACCATGAAAAAAATAATTTATGATGAGTATGTACCCAATAACACAACCTCAACATATATTTTTAAAAAGCAACAGAACTAAAAGAATAAATAAATCTACCGTTTCCAATTGAATAACCAGGGAGAAAATCAGAGAATCCTATCTAATAATAGACAAACATGGT
>NW_006357194.1:0-626 GCF_000327345.1 Myotis davidii
TTTGTTTTTGTTTTTGTTCTTTTAGATTTTGTTTTTTAATTCAGGAAGAAACTTTCCCTGATGTTGGTGAAAATCATTTAGAATGTCATATTTAAATATCTTGGTAAAAGATTCATTACTTATGCCAATAATTATAAGCTTATTTTCTTCTTTCACCATATTATCCGCCTACCTCTTTGGGTTTAGTGCAAAACCAGGAGCAAAACAACAGTATTCTAAGAAGCATGGCTCTGGCAACAATCCTCTTCAAGGCAAAGGGAAAAGCCTCATAGAGTCATTGGTTTCATGAGCAACTCAGGCAGTTTCACATAAATAGCTAATTCATTGGAAACAAAGCCAAAGAAACATTAACATTTTCCTAGGATCTTCATAAAATTTCATTAGTACTAGTCAACACGCTGCCTTCCTGCCTGTTTTAGTAGCAGCAAGAAACCAAAATTGTGATTAAGGAACTTGTTTTCTGCAGCTGCCCAAGATTTGTGGGCAAGAATTACCTCAGTCTAGGATATACAGAAAGAGAGAGCTACATGTTCATTCTACAAATTGAGACCATGAAAGGAAAAGACTAGCTTAAGTAGTTCTTTAGGAGCAATGAAGGTTCCAATAATAATAATAATAATAATAAT
>NW_006357195.1:0-626 GCF_000327345.1 Myotis davidii
TTTTTAAAAAATTATCCCCTTTAGCGGATCTGGGTGGTGAGAGGATTCTCCTAGAGAACCTGGTAGAGTATGAAAATCAGCAATGAGAGGGAAGGGAAGGGGAAAAAGAGTGGTGTATGAAACTCATTGGATGAATATGGTCAGTAAGAAGAAATGTTGGATAAACATCTATGGAATGATTAAAAGAAAGCGGGTTCACAACAGAGGCAGCAGAACTGGTCAAGATTCTTATAACACAATGATGGAAACCCTTCTAGTCTTCCAAATAAACTGTTAAAGAATGCCAATACACGAATTGACAGCAGTTTTCCTAGCTGAAGATTGAGTCAGTATTGCTTAACATCTCTCTGTGGCTATTGGCACTACATTGTTAACGTCATATTGTGAGTACATATATCACCCTGAGACACTAATGAGATGAGATGGCAGTTTCCTCTTAAAGTCTCTAAAGCCATGCAAATGCGTACAGTTGGGAATTTTAGCATCAGATCACAGAGCTATTTCCTCCCTCCCCCACCACCTCTCCCCGCTACCCGCAAATAACATAAAACACTGGACAGGAGACATTAAATAACAAACATACAAATGAATGAAATGAACAACTGAAGAATACTAACAGTTGAAAA
>NW_006357196.1:0-626 GCF_000327345.1 Myotis davidii
CCCCTAACCACCTCTGTCTCAGCCCCTGCCACCGTGGCTTTTTCCAGAAGGACGTCTGGGAGATGTCCGGTCTAATTAGCTTATTACCATTTTATTAGTATAGAATTTCAGTCCCTGGGTTCTATATTCTGCTTCTTTTATGGATATTTCATTCCCTCAGCTTACCTTTATGTGTTTAATTCCAATATGTATAATACTAGTCCTGCCCTTTTCCCCCAAGTGCTTGTTAGTCCCAGTTATCTAACTAGACTTACGATGCTAAAATCAAACTTCTTTCATTTGACACATGTTTACTGAATATTGACTGAATGTTAGGCCCTGGGCTGATAATGTTGGGGTAGAATTGAACTTAATGGTTCCTCTTCAGTGTTGTAAAAATAATTGACACGTTAATGATTACTTCCATTATGGCAGCGTTTTTTTTGTGTGTGTATGTGTGTGTGTTTGTTGCATGCACAAAGCAGAAGGGAAAATAGTAAAGGTATACCTAAGTTTATTTGGTGAAATGAAACGGGGGAGCCTTGTATAGTAGGGATCATTCAATAAATGAGGAAAAGTTTTCTAGACAGAAAAGCTGTGGGAAACTCCTGTCTCTTGGCCACCAACATGACATCCAGACTGAGGAA
>NW_006357197.1:0-626 GCF_000327345.1 Myotis davidii
AAAAAAAAACAGCTGGATGAAAGATTGGGAAAATATATGTGAAATGCCTAAAAATTATAGGAATCAGTAACTCTTCCAAATCCTCCAGAAAGTATAGAAAATATAATAAATATAAAAGTAATAATAACAATAATGATAATCGCTGTTAAGGTTTTACTATTCATAAGTAATGCACATAAGTGCTATCTATCTATTTACTTGTTTAATAATATTAATAGAAAATTCCCAGAAGGGAACATCAAAGTGATAAATATGTATTTTGAAGAAATAAACTCACCACAAAATAGAAATGCAAATTAAAAGCACAGATTTCTACTTTATACACATCAGTTTGGCAAAAAATACAAAACAGGAAAACATTAAGTCCTGGCTATGGATGTAGTGAGGATTCCTGCACTGCAAATAGAACTGCAAATGGGCGTAGCATCGTAGAAACAATGTGACAATACTCCGTGATGCTGTGTAAGTAAATTACCCAGCAATTCCATTCCTGGCACTATTGTGCCACAAACTATGAAGAGAGCGTTTAGATAATACGGCATAATTGGATAAAAACAAAGACTCCCAGCCAAACTATTTGGGTTCATATGCTGTATTTCCCATATATTAGCTTCTGAGCTTGGCTG
>NW_006357198.1:0-626 GCF_000327345.1 Myotis davidii
GGTGTGAGGTGATACCTCATTGTGTTTTTGATTGACATTTCTTGGATGTTAATGATGAAGAGTATCCTCTCATATACTTTTTGGCCATCTCTGTGTCAGATTTGGAAACATATCTATTCAGATCTTCTGCCCAGTTTTGAATGGGATTTATTTGTTTATTCATTTATTGCCATTGAATTGTATGAGTTCTTTAAATATTTTGGATATTAGTCCCTTTATTAGATACATGATTTAAATATATTTGTTCCCATTTAGTGTGTTTCCTTTTCATTTTGTCGATGAGTTTCTTTGTTGTTCAGACATTTTTTAATTTAATATATTTTTACTTATTTTTCATTTTTTGCTTTTGGTATCATATTTTAAAAGTCACCACCAAGACGGATACTTATGATTCTTCTAGGAGTTTTATGGATTTAGGTTGTAGATTCAAGTCTTTTATGCATTTTGGGTTAATTTCTGTGTATGGTGTAAGATAGTAGCCCAGTTTTATTATTCTGAATGTGGCTGTCCACTTGCTAACACTATCTCTTGAAGAGATTGTTCTTTCTCCATTGTATGTTTCTGACTCTTTTGTAAATTAATTGGCCATCTATGCATGGGTTTGTTTCTGAGCTCTTTATTCTGTT
>NW_006357199.1:0-626 GCF_000327345.1 Myotis davidii
CAATGTTCAAAGCATGATAGCAATGGAAAGCAGGAAATGAAAGATCAGTAAAGTGGATTACTTACAATTTTCAAACTCGGTTATGCCAAGCAGTATCATACCAGTGATACATTAAATTGGCAAATAAGAAAATTATATATGAAAAATGTCAGACCATGCTTTAACTGATAAGAATTTTAGACACTAACTTACAAATAGAATAAATGGGCAAACAATATAAACAAATCATTCAAATAAAAGAAATACAAACTGCTAATAAATAAGTGGAGAAAACATATCCTCACTAGCAATCAAAGAAATGCAAACTAAAATAACTTTTCTCCCACTAAATTGATAGCAGTGATAATAAATGATGGTACTCTGTGTGTCATGTTGATAATGTCTAATGCAGTTGTGTACTGTTAGGAGTGAGGACACATTGTAGGGCAATGTGTATCAAGAACCTTAAAAAGCGTGTAGATTATCTCCAGTAATAAATGTGTTTACTGAAACGTTATTTATAAGAATGTATAATTAGAAACAAATGTCCAATAGCAACAACAACAACAAAAGTTGAATTGGGTCCGTTGTTCATGAAGAATTGTCTGAAGCAGTGCTATTGTGGATGTGGCCCCAGATCAGCAGCA
>NW_006357200.1:0-626 GCF_000327345.1 Myotis davidii
GTGGGTGGGTGGGAGCAGAGCCGGCAGAAAAGAGCACAGCGCTGATGATTAAAAAACAACCAGAGATCAAAGCTGCTTCCCAAACATCCACCAATATCTCACTGCTCAGCTCTTTCTTGATTCACTGACCTCCATTCCAAGCACAAAGGGGAAATATCAAGTATTGGTTGGCTTTCTAACTAATTTTGTGTGAAAGGGAGCCTACCACACTTAGCAAGACTTGAAATATCATTCCCTGGCACCATGAAAACAATTCTCATGTAAACTTTTAACAAGTTTGGTATTTTGGTAGTTTTGTCCATTACAAGGAAAACAATGTTCACATGACCAACCATTTCAGAATATGTTTGAATATGTCATAGTTTTCAAAAATGTATTACTATGAATTAATAAATGCACACCTGTGACTTGGATAGAGGCCAACTGTTATGATTAATGACTTATTTAAAAAAAATCAGAACTGTTACTTAAGTTGTGTGTTTCTAGGATGGAACAGCAGTAACATTCTGTTACTAATGGCAACTCAATGCCATTTTCCTATTGAGGGGTTTGATAGTTGGTCTAACCATCTGTGAACAGAGCAGCCTGACCATTTGGTTATTTGTACAATGAAGAATAGCCCATGA
>NW_006357201.1:0-626 GCF_000327345.1 Myotis davidii
TCTCTGTAGAAAATCAATAAAGTATATTAAAAAGATAAATAAAACGCCTGTGTTGTATGGAGGGTGGGATATGGAAACATGGCTGTGGTGGTTTCACAGGGATGGTGGGCTGGTGGGAAGAGGGCACCGCGACTGGACCTCTGGCATTTACAGTGAAGTCTTCATATTTTTGTGGAGATTGTATTTGACAAACCGATAAAAACAAGAAGGCATTCTAAAGTTGCTTTGACTTGCACTCTACATAGAAATTTCATGAAGCAAGTATTCTTAATTAATACCAAGACAATAGTGACCACGCCCAGCAGCCCGCCCATGCGGGTCTTCAGGATCATGCTGTTCAGTTTGGCTTTGGTTCAACGGCATCGATCGAAAGCGGGTCACGTTTACTCTGCTCCCCAAGCACACGAGGCCCAGCAGGGGGAGGTAAGGGGCCTTCTCCCCCCGGCAGGAAGCAGACACCGCGGTCCCTTCACCTCCGGCCCTGCCTCTTGGGAGCTTTGCAGGAAGAGCTGCGGCAGCACCTGCTTTGCAGTCATTTCCCTGTCAAGTCCCCTAATCACAGAGGACAGAATTCCTGGTCAGTCACTCTGGTGGGCCCGGCCGGTGTGGCTCCGTGGCTGAGCGTC
>NW_006357202.1:0-626 GCF_000327345.1 Myotis davidii
ATGTCATAGGTTCGCCATCACTGCTCTATACTCACATTTGACCCTTAGAGATGACCCCACTGGCTATCACTCTTGCAGGACCTTGTAAAGAACCCACATGTCCTGATTCCCCTGCCCAATCTTTCTCCAAGTGAATAGGAGTCTCCATGTACAGTAACTAGCAATTTGGGCATTTGAGGCTTGAAATATGACAAGTGGTCTCAAGCCAATGGAACAAGCTTAGTTAGCATGGTAAGGGGAGAGTGGCCCCTGCATAGGCAAACTGCCCTCCATGCACCCTGATATCCACAGGGTGACACAGGGACAGGACGTACCTGGCCACCCAGCCAGAGAGCAGCACTTGGGGTGTGGGTGTGAGAAGGGAGGAACATGATAGGACAGTTCCTTAGAAGTTACCAGCTTACAACTTTGTACGATCTTTTCTAATCATTATTTCAAATCATCTGCACTCTCGAAACTCCTGTGGCAAAGCATGGCCTTCCTGCCCTGATGTGGGCCTCACATTGCCCAAGGAAGGTTCCTGGGTAACTATAGGTCCTTGGGTCAGTTCCAGCCCCTCCAGGAATCAGGTTATCCCCATAACTTACATTCACACAGTGTATGAAGTGGGCATGGGTGCAGGGAAA
>NW_006357203.1:0-626 GCF_000327345.1 Myotis davidii
CACACGCACACACACCTGATGCAGTGCTTTCTGACTGTGCTGTGAGAAGATCATTACAGAATGTGAAACATAATCGTGTCTAAGGCTCTACAGGCAATAGGGTTCCGTCATGGGGCCCAGGTTACAGCGAGGGGCTCGCTGGCTGCTTCTGTCCAGGCGGCGGCCACTCTGTGGGTGTCAACAGGAGAGTCTGCGAGGGTATGAGGCTGCCCCGCCCAGGGGTCTCGTGTCCTCGCTGTGATGGGCTCATCCCCAGGTGCCCTTCCTTCGGGGGCACTGGGAGGGACTGCCTGCTCTCTGAGCTCCACAGACCCCACTCCAGGGATATCTCCAGACCTAGTATATTAACTATACAGCCTCCTGCTCAGATAGGGAGATGGTATTCTCCAACGCCGTAGGATATGAGTGGCCGAACAAGCACTGGATGGGGTGACAGCCACGGGCCATGGGAATCAGGCTCAGGGATTCGATGCCCAGATGCCGACCCCCTGCTGTTGGCTGTGCGTGAGCAATAACGTCCTTAGTCTCTGGAGACTCTGGATGGGCCTTCTTTCCGCATCCACTCAGTGGTGGCGGCCTGATGCGTTAGCTTGCAACTGGGGTCACCCAGGAGACCCTTGGTGATA
>NW_006357204.1:0-626 GCF_000327345.1 Myotis davidii
ATTTTCTTATCATTGCATACAAATATGAATACATTTTAGAGTAATGGAAGAGCACACTGATAGGATAGAGAAAAATATACAAAATGTTTAACATTGGGCAGAGAGTTCTAGAAACCAGTAAGTCAAGTTGCCAAAACACTCATCACTATATGAAAAACATGGATAGATCTGGAAAATAATTAACCTGAAAGTCCTGATTATTAATAAGTACATCTGTAAAATTGGGTTGAGAAAACCATTATGACAGTATATTGCACTCCTTGCCAGCAGTGACTTAACTTTCTAGTCTTCGGGTTTTAATTTCTGAGTTTACCTTAGAATCAGGTGTGAAATTAGTATAAATGAGCTATGATTTTAACTAAGGGGCTTTGTGTGCTAGCTAAGCCTTGGTGCTTTGGCATTTTGTTTGTTTCATAGACTCTGGATTCACGTTGAATAATTATTTGGAGGCAATCCACATACAGGATAAAATTTGCTGGCTTTCTAAAATATTTTCCTTACAAACACACCTAAAAATTACTAAAATGCTGGTTCAGGTATCTATTTTAAAATAATTTAACATATATTTGATATATGTTGCAACACAGAGTGGCCCTAAAACCTGTATAATTTTGTTAACCAGTGTC
>NW_006357205.1:0-626 GCF_000327345.1 Myotis davidii
AAATTTTGTGCACCAGGCCTCTAGTACTTCAATGAAATTATTTGCTAGTTGTTCAAAAACAAACAAAAAAAGAAAACACTAGACTACACAAAACAACAGTAACAAATAAAACAGCAAACACATACAACATTTTGCAGCACAATCAGTTGAGTTTTACACCAGTCTTCTACCAGCTTCTAGTAGATCATTGATTATGAGAACAAAATAGTGCCTTTCTAGTTTGGGATCCCTATCTCATCTTCCAATGTCTACATGATGCCATAAATGATCTTCCAAGTGTTCCAGTCCCTTTAAGACTGTAGCTAGATTTTGGTGGTCTCTCTGATTTCTCAGGAACTATAACATTGATCCCAAGCCCAGAAGATAGTGTCCTGCTTGTCATATGCTCACTCAAGAAGTTTTACCCTTTCTAGGATCCTAGGCAATAAACTATAAACAAAGGAGAGAGAGAGGGGGAGAGAGAGAGAGCGCGCTTTTTAATAGCCTGAGCTTTTAAATATAATAGGAAAATGTCTGTTGGTCTTCTGTCTCTGTCATCTATTTTCACATATATCTAGTTGCATCTTTGTACATGTATGTAGTAAGGGATTCTGTGTAATGAAAGGATAATTTCTGTGTCTGGCACT
>NW_006357206.1:0-626 GCF_000327345.1 Myotis davidii
TGAAATCAATAAAAATATATTTTTTAAAAGTCACTGCTACTCCTGCTCTTAAAGAAACACTGAAGTATGACTTTCTTTGAAAATGTTGGGATATTCTGTAAGAGATTAGAAATAGAATAGCATGTTAGAAAGGAGTGTTCCCCTGCAGTTAAGGGAAGTTGTTTTAAAGGAAGATATGTAATTAAAATCTGAAAATGCTAATAAAGATCTATAATGTGGATGACAAGCATGAGCAGAAGAGAGCTATACACACAGTGCTGATGGAACATATTTTGCCAGAGGATAAAGGTTTGTTGATTGCACATGACATTTTGGATCAAGAATAGAGGCATGTCAAATCTCAAAATCCATGCAGGATGGAATAATCCATGGTATAGATCATCTGGAAGCTATTTCTGTCTGAATTTGTGTAGTTTCACATGTGACATTTAACCTTCATTGTTTTTGCTTTTCTGTATTTGAAATTAGTACCTTGGCTGTAAACACATTCCTTAAGGATAAGTGATTGTGGAGGAGGAAACTCAGACACATAATGAGTGACCTGGAGGAGGCATGTGGTCATGAGAGAGCCACATGTTGTCTGGACATCAGCACGTATTTGCACTTCAGGAAAACACGGCATTGAC
>NW_006357207.1:0-626 GCF_000327345.1 Myotis davidii
TTTTTTCTCTTTTGTTTATTGTTATTTACCTAGCATCTAGAATAGTGCTTGGTATAAGGTAGGCACTCAATAGTAGAGCAGACTGAATAAAGTTCACTTGCTCTCTAAATTTCTAAACATGGTGAGGATCCCACTTATCCACTCTTGGATTTCCATTTGGGTTGGGGGAAGAAAGATGCCTCTATCCTCCCTTACCCCAAATTCATAAGTCAATCTATTAACCTCTCCAAAGACTTTCCTTATCGCTATCCAGGGATGTTTGCCTAGTTGAGGGAAGGAAAATGGAACTATTGCTCTTCAGATGGATTCCCATCTCTCTTGTTCAAATCCTGGTTCTTTTCCTTTTTCTCTAGCGGGTTAGGTTCTTGAAAGTCAAAAGCCAGAAATTGATTCATTTCTTCCAGTGTGTCTCTATCTCTGAGGCACTGAATGAAGGCTTGCTAATGGAAAGAAGGAAGAACAAGGAATGTAATAGAAAACAAGGGAAGAAAACAACATGGATAGTTCCCCAAAATATCATTACACCAAAATTAGAATAATAAAAATAATAAATATTTTACCATATGTAGATACGAAGTACTTTGAGAAGACAGAGAAAAATGCCCATGGCAGTGGCCAAAAGAAGG
>NW_006357208.1:0-626 GCF_000327345.1 Myotis davidii
AGAAGAAGAGGAGGAGGAGGAAGAAGAAGAAATGAAAAATAGATTGAGATTCTCAGTTTTCATACATTTTAAACACTTGAAGTGCCTTCATTGAGAAAATTGTACTGATCAGAGAAAAATATCTGAATGAGCCACTGTAGCACTTCCGGAGACCAGACCTTTTATTTCTCTGATGCACCTTTGGAAGATCCAGTGTCTCTTTAATATTCTTGGATCCATGTGACAGAGGTTGTGGCTTTTTAAGTTTTCAAGTTTTAGTTAACTTGAAAGGGGCTGTTTGGGATGACCGTAGCGTATCGTATCCATAGTTCCAGTATGAAATCTTGTTCACAGGTTTCTAAAAATGAAGCAGAGCATTCTGGAAGCCAATGCAGTACTCCTGGCTGTGAAGGTGAATTCAGTGTTAGCTCAGCCTGTCTTGGACCTTCACAAGGAGATTTCATTTCTGAGAGGCATTTAGCACTGAGCACACAGTAGGAGTGTAATATACAGTGATTCCTTGAATGATGAATCTTTGGGGAGCAATGCTATTATGTTTTTCTTCTTTTTGTTAATTCTCTCCAGAGGATGTTTTCCCATTGATATTTTTAGATAGAATGGAAGGGAGAGGGAGAGGCAGAGAGAGA
>NW_006357209.1:0-625 GCF_000327345.1 Myotis davidii
AAAATTCCTGTTTCACTTTTATTAATTTTCACTTGATTTAATACCCATCTCATCCCCCAAAGTCCGCAAAGTTCAGCTCCTCCAAGTGCTTTTCCACCTTGCGGACTAAATTAGCCTGTTCCTTCTCCTTGCCCCAGAATACATCATAGAATCTGCTATTGTAATCATGGTAAATGCATATAGTGTTTACTATATGCTCGACACTATTCTAGGTTTTTAAATATATTAACCCAGTTAAACTTCAAACTAACTCTATGTGGAAGGTTCTGTTATTATCCCCATTGAACACACAAATGTTAAATAACTCTTCAAAGGTCACATACCCAGTAAACGAAATAGCTGCTTTTGAACCCAGGTAATCTGGTTTAAGGGTGCTTAAGAGTTCATGCTCTTAACCACTATACCAACTATTTCACTGGATTAAAATAGAATCTGTACAGGTCTGGGAGTCATGGTGATATTATGATTTGTAATAGGAAGTATATATTTGGTCTCAGTTCATGCTCCTGGCACAAAGCTCCTGAAACCCTGGGAATTTCCTTAGTGATAAGCCACAAAGGTGTCTTTTGTTATGTTAATGAATCACTTTTGGAAAGCCTCTAAGACAGTGGTTCTCAACCTTCTA
>NW_006357210.1:0-626 GCF_000327345.1 Myotis davidii
GGCTTTGTCCAAAAGGACATCCAGAAGGTCTCCAAGAAGGTCCCAGTCTACTTAGCATATAACCCTTTTATTAGTATAGACCGTTATTACTGCCAGAGGAATTATGCCACTCACACACATACACAAAAAAGTTGGATATGTTGTGGTTGCAGATCAGCAAAGGTGGTTGTTGGAAGATATTGTAATTGTTCATGCTTGCTATAAGTTGAGTAGGTGGTCCTGTTGTCAGCCGTGATGTTCATGGTGTGCTGGATTAGTCTGCATTCTTGTTCTGATGAGTCGAGGATATCACTTCCCAGTGTGTGGTCGTGGTAAGATATGTTCTGTCCACAATGGACAAAAGCAAAATTTCCTAGATTGAAAAGGGCTTTCCTCAGGGGTGTTAATGCCATGGGTAGTGAAAGAAGATTAAGTTCCAGTGGTTGGGTCGTTACATATGTGAATTTGGACCATTCTATTAGTTGATCTGATTGGAAAAAATATGGGTCTGCATAAAATAGTTTGCCTTTTGGTATAACTGTGTTCCCATTAGGCAAGGTGTGTGGCATTTGAGAAATAGGTATGCTACTAGTGTGTCTCTGCCTGAAAGGGTTTTTATAGAAAATGCACAATCATTTATAAAACAA
>NW_006357211.1:0-626 GCF_000327345.1 Myotis davidii
AATGACTAAAGAAACAGGAATAAAAAATTCTTTTAAATGGGTCTTTGTTGTTCATTCACACAATTTTCATGATATTAAAACAAAGGATTATAAGAATATTATTATTTATTATAATTAAATATAATTCTGATGTACTATCTCCTTAATGTGTTAATATATGTTCATTTTCTACTCAACTACTGGAATATCAAAATTACTACCATAGTATACTGTCACTACTACCATAATAAACTGTCACTATTTCATAATAAAGTGTCATTTTTGTGAGCAATGTGTTTTACCAGTCATTCACAATAGCTGCTGCTACTTTTTAGTAAAAGTTGATGTTGTACAACAGGGAAGTTTTTGACTAAAAACCAAGATGCTAAATAAAATAATTATTATTTACAGATGTGGTGTACCTGTTATAAAACAGCTTATAACAGGCTTAGGAGATTTCATCCCAATTTTACAAAGTCAACCATAAGAATAAATATAAAAACAAACACTTTTCAGTTTTGGTCTTCTAATGAGAGATTTGTGGAGAAAATAAAATCAATTAGTTACACTGAAAATATAGTTAGCACACGAAGCATTCAGTGGCCAATTATAAGTCTACTAGAGGCCCGGTGCATGAATTCATGCAC
>NW_006357212.1:0-626 GCF_000327345.1 Myotis davidii
TCAATGGTAAAATTCAGAATGCCTTACCATATAGTTAGAAGGAGGAGAGGAATGAGTGGCTACTCTCACCACTTCTGTTCATCATTGTATTGAAGGCTCCAGTCAGTGTAACCAGTTAATAAAAAGAAATAAAATGCTTCCAAATTGTAAAGGAGGAAATAAAACTGTCTTTATTTATTTGCTCTCCTATATAGAAATCTAATGGGAAAAAAAAACTACCAGAATAACTGACTTAGCATTCATAGTTATTGACTCAAGAGAAAAGGAAATATGTATCAGTACAAGTCTTGTTCATAAATGTTCACAGAAACTCTATTTTCAACAGCCCAAAACTGGAAATAACCCAAATACCCATCAGCAGAGGAATGGGTAAACATATAGCAGTATATTGGTACATGGAACACTACTCAGTAGTGAAAAGGAAGGAACTATTGCTACACACCATATGAGTGAATCTCAAAATAATCATGCTGTGTGAAAAGGTCAAACCAAAAAAAAGTGCATGCTATATCATTTCATTTATATAAGAATCTAGAAAATATAAACTCCTAATGACAGACAGCATTTTAGGAGCTGTTTGGGGAATAGGATTGAGATGGGCAAGAAGCAGTGATTACAAAGGGCTT
>NW_006357213.1:0-626 GCF_000327345.1 Myotis davidii
AAGTTATTTATAGCTAGTAAGATCATGAATGTTAAATATTCTAAATCAAGTCCTAGAGTAGGAAATAAAAACTCTACCACTGAAAGGAGGTGTTAAATGTTAAGTAACCCCAGAGAAAGTCCATCCAGAATTGCAGTCGTATTGCTACAATTTAAGTCTAAGTAAGGGAAACACTCTGCTGTTGAGTCAGAAAACTCAATTCAATTCAAACTCCCACACAGACTTGGGCTCAGTGCTGTGCTCCAATAGGAAAAGCAAAAGGCTCCCGCTAAAGGATCTGCTACATTACAAGACTGTAAAAAGGCTTTCTTACTTCCCATGAAGATAACACAAATAAAACCTTCCCATTTTAGAGAGTTTATAATGCCATCTCAAAAATGTTCAGAGAAACACAGTGAAGCACTGAAAGGACCTAGAAAATAAAAGACTGACAAATTCTTTATTTTCAGAAATTGCAGGTACTAGACTCAAATTTGTCATTCAACCATGTCAAATGCAATAGCTTTTATGATGTACATTCTGTTTTTTCAAATTTCTGCCGCCTACTTTCTACAGAACAGAGAAAACGGCCACATTTGCGCTGGCTGACAGTACCTGCAATGAGCAAAGAATCCATCCTGGCTGGG
>NW_006357214.1:0-626 GCF_000327345.1 Myotis davidii
GTGTGTGTGTGTGTGTGTGTGTGTGATTGTGAGATATATGTTTTTTTTTCCTGACCTAATTGAAAGTAAGCTGCAAAGAACATGACTCTTTAGCATGTATCCTACGTTCTCTTACAAGGAGCTATAAGACCATTATCACAACCAAGAAATAACATTGATATAATTATGATTTCTAAAATATAATTTAGATTACAATTGTCCCCAAAATGTCCTCTATAGTGGTTTTGTCTTATATCATCTGATTACTACATAGAATTCTACTAAACAGATGTCCAATAATTTGTTCAATGAATCTATTATTGTTGGACATTTAGATTCTTCCAGTATTGCATAATTATACATAGCTCTGAAAAAAATCTTTACAGCTACTTCATTATATATTTGACTTCTTATTTCCTTGGGAAAAATTCCTACAATGGAATTTGGTCCAAGGCAATGCAACATTCTAAAAGCCTGATGCATGATGCTAAAGTGCCCTCCAAGAAGACTATACCAATTGTATCCACCAGCAGTATACAAGAATGTGTCTCCATTCCTTTGACACCTCTGCTATACTCATTTTTATATATACCAATTTAATAGGAGAGATAGTAACCGCTAACATTTATATGCCATTCCTGATGTGC
>NW_006357215.1:0-626 GCF_000327345.1 Myotis davidii
AGTTATCATTGAAATTAAATGGTGGCAGACATGCCCAAGAAATATTGCAGAGATATAATCCCTTTATGAATCTTGTGAAAATGGCAACTAGTGGCCAACAGAACAATATTGGAAGGGTGGTAATATGAGAAAACAGTATCTTCATGTTAGAAGCTTTGGAAAGAGTTATGAAGAATGGCTGTGTTCACCAGAAAAGTCAAGAGCTTCCACATGTCCCCTCTCCACATCACCTGTTTTATTAAAATATAAAAATCAGGTCAGATACAATTTCATAGGGAGCTTTTTGTTAAGTAAACTTTTATAATAGTCAAAAATAAAATACTGTATTATTTTTAGTATCATTATAGTATTATATGAAAGATAAAACACTGTAATGATAAAAATATAAATGAACAAAAATTCTTTACTTACATATTAATCTCAACTTCCTTCCCTAATAAACCTTTTGGTAAATTGTTAAGAAGAAACAGGTAAGACAGCCTCACTCTCCAAAACCATCCCTAATGAAACAGAACAAGTACTAAAATGACTGATAAAACAGAGAAGCAGCCACCTAAATTCAAACTTATATTATCATATCTATGTGGCCCAATATACCCAAGCACATACAGGGTGTCCCAAAAAAA
>NW_006357216.1:0-626 GCF_000327345.1 Myotis davidii
TTTTTTTCCTATGTATTAGGTAGATCTATGACTTCTAGAATTGTAGGGTGGCCTTATGTAATAGGTGTCCTGTGGGACACAGTGAAACCCTCCTCTTGTGCACCTGATCTCAATGCTCCCATAAGTCCCTTGTGTGTTATTTGGGCCCTCCTGTTGTAATTCAAAATAGATTTCTATTGGACTGTTTGTATGTGGGGCCAACTCTCAGACTGGCTGACTGTATCAACCTGTACTTTAGTGTATGCGTTGCTGTTTAAGTGTTGACCGCATGAATGGAATTTGATTCTGCAGGGTCTGGTATCTGGATCTTCCACCGGATATGCTGTTTGTGACGCTGCTTTAATGTTACCTGTTGCTGGGCACTGGGTGTGTTGGTGCTGGGGCCCCTTGACAGTGATTGTGTTGTATATCAAAGTCAGAGGCTGCTCCTGGCTGGCCTTAGGCAACCTGTTTGGAGCTACAAAGTGTGTGGCTTCCTTTGCTGGGCCTGAATGTGCCTGGGAAGGACCAAGCTGAACACAAGACCATCTTTTACCAGCACTGGGCTCAGTGGCAGGTCAGCAAAAGTTCCAGGGCACCTCAAGATCTGCCTCCATCTGCCTTTGCCTGTTAGCTGCCCAGACTCA
>NW_006357217.1:0-626 GCF_000327345.1 Myotis davidii
TTTTTTTTTCTTCCCCAAGGATGTAGGCTCATAGTACAAGAGCAGGGACTGGAATCCAGTTCTGTGGGGGTTTTTTTACACTAAAAACTCAGTGTTTTTACACTACAAAAATTAAGAACATCAAAGTCAGAGAAGGATAACTGGTTTTTGTAGATCCCTCTAACACCAACTATAAAATAATATGAAAGCCATGTCTATAAAATAAAGTGGCAACCTATAGGACCCGCCTTACTGCTTTATGGTCACGCTTCATAATTATCCAACAAATATTTATTGAGCTCCTACTATACACCATGCTCAGCATGATGCAGATCGTCAATCAGATTGATTTCACAATAGCTCCAATTCAAAGACTGGTTCAATTCTTCATGGTACTTTCCCTTCACGTGGCTATATTTTTGTCAGAATTGTTTTCAACACACCTTATCTCCACCCTTTCGCCTAAAGAAGCAACACCTATCATTCTGATTTGGGCCTTAGAATGACAGCAGGACTAACATTGATTTGCTTCCCAGGTGAGGAATGAATGTGTTTACATGACCACAGAGGAAACAAAAATCCTCTTTCTGGACAAAAAACTTACATCCAGCTTCCTCTTCATTTTTGAACACCATGGCTACCTGAAC
>NW_006357218.1:0-626 GCF_000327345.1 Myotis davidii
CTTTTAATGTGCATGAATTTAGTGCACTGGGTCACTCGTGTTAATATAATAGCCTAAGAAGAAAGTGAACCTTAGTCTCCAGGGCCTGGTACTGCCCACTAGATTTGGAGATCCATGAGGAAAACTTTGTATTTAATGGTGCCAACTTGGTAGATTGAAATAATCCAAGGTGGGAGTACTTAATGTATAGAAATTAGCAAACACTGTAAATCAGGGCTTCCCATCTCTATGCTACCTACAAGCCCCCACCATTCTACAGTTGGTTTACCAGCACACTACTGCCTCTTAACCAGTAATTGTAGGGGGGTAAATCCTATTGACATGGACCAGGTATCCATTCCTGAATCGATGACTATTGTAGATTAAACAGGTTTTCCAGGCTGGAGTCACACAAACCTTATGCAACTAGGGTGTTGGTCAGCTCTCTTGGAAACACAAAAGAAGGAGAGGAATGAAAGCAGTTTCAAAATAAAATTGGGATTGTTAGAAGAGGTATAAATAACGAGTATGCAAAAGTCACAAGGCAAGACTCTTAGAGAATCTAAGATGTGTTTTGATCCTGAAGACAAAAATGGGACAGGCAAGGAACTAAAGCAGTAGTTCTCGACCTTCTGGCCCTTTAAATA
>NW_006357219.1:0-626 GCF_000327345.1 Myotis davidii
TATATTCCCCTCTCAATTCTGAGGAAGAGCAGAAAGAGGTCTTTGAGAGCTTGTATGCTGTACCCCAGGTACGGAGATTGTATTAAACAATCTATAAGAACTAATGAAAGTATATTAAAAACAACAACAAGACATTTCTTTTGCTGAAAGGAGGATAAAAACTCTTTTGGGGGAGACATTTTAGAAATAATCTTTATTCTGAAAATGAATTTGCTGTATGTACTTGATCTCTAACATGTCATAAACACTGTCCTTATGTGCCTGCAGTTTCTCAGTCTTTCTTCTTCGTCTCCTCCCTTGGCTGTGCTAAATCTCACCAACGACTTCACCTGGAACTCTGGAAAGTTCTATAACGTATTCCTAATTCCTGTATGAACCCTCTGTGTTCTGGTGCTGGATACATACTAGGAATAATTTTTCAACCTTCACTTTTAAGGAACATTTTGGGATAGCCTTCCCATTTAAGATCCAGGAATTTGTAATAAAACCACAGAGGTTATATTGCTTTTGAACCGAAGGTTGTTGTTGGTTTGTGCAGTTTCCTTCAACTGGAAACACGTATGAGTCTGTGGTTTTAGTGTTTTCCCAGTTTTAGAATATCCTGCTTGTTTGCCTTAATTACAAAG
>NW_006357220.1:0-626 GCF_000327345.1 Myotis davidii
TATTCTGCTACTTTACTGAATTCATTTACATTTTCTAACGAGGCTGGAGGAAAGAGGTGCCAAGGTCCAGAGCTGAAACACCAACTTTAGAAGAAAGAAGGAATTTGACACAATAATATTGAACTCTTCTTTTTGAGATTACTATGATGCTTTGAAAAAAGCCATGTATTTTATATGGTAACTTAAGAGCCGCATTTTTTGCAACCTACTAAAGACTTATTTGTTAACTGTTAGGTATTACACATGTATTTACTTTAACATATGCATCAATATTAAAGGAGTTATGTTAATGTCATGTAACTTTAATGTAGCATTTTAAAATCACCTTTCCTGAGTCCTCCCTATACCTTCTTAATTTCAACTAGCAACTTGATCATTTGCTGTTTTCAAAAAGAACTGATTTGGGGCAGTACATTCCTGGACCAGCCTAGTAACAGTAACACAATTACTGCTGAAAAATGATAGCCGAAGTGGCAGAAGTACACAATGGGAAACCTTTCATATACCCAATAGAAACATACATGTGTACCTTTTATTATTCCCCTTGGAAGAATAAAAGAAAGGTGGGAAAACTTAAGAATATTGTCTATGTGATTATAGTTAAACTAGAGGCCCAGTGCATGAAT
>NW_006357221.1:0-626 GCF_000327345.1 Myotis davidii
GGTTTCTACTGAATGCATATCACTTCTGCACCACAGTAAAAGTCAGAAATTAATGAGTCAAACCATCATAAGCCAGGGACTATCTATACACATGTATGTATGTAAACATATATGTGTGTATACAATACACACGCACATAATAAACACAGGCTTTTTTTCAGAACCATATTGAAGGATGAACCCAAAGAGGTTTCAGAAAGGGCAAGTTTTAGAAAAGCCCATAAAATTAGCAGGAATTAATGAGTCTCTGTGGGTGCTGCCATTTCCGTAAGCATGTTCCACACATTTGTTGGTTTGCATGTTTTTAGCTGAAGATGCAGATTTTAGGAGGCTAGCATCTGATGTGCTTGACCGGGGTGAGAAGAGATGACACACCTTAACAACCTACAACATTTAGCAGTCAAGTGCTAAGTCACAAAAACAAAATTCAGATATTATGGAATAAGGAGCAATGGCTGTTGGGTGGGCAGGAACAGCAGCCAGCGCTGTACATCCCTTTCCTTGTTCTCTGAAAATTTCTTGTTCTGAGGGAAGGTGCAGAGCTGGAGTGGTCAGGGGAACAACTGATGCAGTGAGTATGCCCTGCAGTGTATGTCCTGCAGTGTCTATGGCAGTAGTTCTCAACC
>NW_006357222.1:0-623 GCF_000327345.1 Myotis davidii
AAAAAAAAAGTAAATATCATGACCAAGTAGAATTTATACCAGGAAAAAAAGACAGCATTTGAAAATCACTTAATGAAACTCATCATATCAACAGAATAAAGGGAGAAAAATCTTTAAGAACTTTAATACAGAAAAAGTATTTGACAAAATTCAATACCTATTAACAATTAAGAACTCCCAGCAAATCAGGAATAGAACACTTCCTTAATTTGATGAAAGGTATGAACCAAAAATCTATTATTGAGTTGTAGAAGTTCTTTATTTATCATTGATACTAGTTTTTTGTCCAATATGTTTTGCAAATATTTTCTAGTCTTTGGCACATCTATTCATTATCTTAATGCTGTCTTTTGATAAGAAGTTTTAAATGTTGATAGTCTGATTGATTTTTTTCCCCTTTTTGGTTCTTGCTTTTTGTGCTTTACACTAGGAGAATAAAAGAGAAAAAAATGATTTTGAAAGAAAGATGATGAGACGACAGACACTAGTACAAATAAAGTGCTTAATAAATGTTTGTTGAATGAATCTCTTTCAGCTTGGTGTTAAATACAAACATGATGAACACATATATGGCTTCATTATGATTATTAATATAAATGTAGATTAGAGCAGGCTCAAAGAGA
>NW_006357223.1:0-626 GCF_000327345.1 Myotis davidii
TTCAACTATGCACAGCCCATCAAAAACATTATTCATTTCTGTTACACTGTTTTTCTATCTCGAACATTTCTTTTGATCCTTTCTTCTTTTTATCTCTCTGTTTACATTGCCTACCTGTTCTTGCATACTTTCGGCATTATCCTTAGAGTCTTTAGTGTATTCACCACAGTTGTTTTAAATTCCTGTCTGACAATTCCAACATTCCTGACATGTCTGATTCTATGCTTGCTCTGTCTCTTCCCATGACCTCCTGGCTCGTAGGTCCACACGCAACCACTAAGACATGCCTGCTGGGCTCCTCAATGTTTTTTCCTTTTGTATGCCTTGTAATTTTTTTCATGATAGCTGGACATGATGTGCTGGATAAAAGGAACTGCTATAAATAGTTCTTTAATAATATGGTGGTGAAGTGTGCGGAAAGGGGACACATTTTATATTCTTATAATTAGGTCCCAACCATCCTGTTTAGCTGTCAAGAAAAAAATGCCTCTGGACTATGAAATTTACAAGTGTTTCTCTGTTTCTTCCTCTACTCTTAGATGGTACAGGGTGGTGAGAGTGGACTGGAGTTAGGTACTTCTCCTCCCCAGATCAGTTAAACTCTGATGATACCTCAGTAGGTTCCA
>NW_006357224.1:0-626 GCF_000327345.1 Myotis davidii
GGAGATCTGTTCCGTTTGGATTCTGTGTCCCACACCTAGATTGCCAATATGTAAAAGTATCATCTTTCCCTTCTGACCCCAATAGTCATTCTCCTCTTTCAGTGAGGTTGTCTTGTTTATTTTCTAAAATTTGGATGGGAGGAAAGAGGGCATGTGTGAATATTATTAGATGGGGCATCTTTCTAGATAGACAGGAAAGGCTAAAGACGATTCAACCACTGCTACTATTTGTGAGAACAGAGGAAGAAAAGAAGAGGTTAAGGGAGATAATAATGCGTAAGATCAATGTTTCAAATTGCTGTTGGTGAAGGGTGAAAATAAGAGCTATTAAAGGAATGCCCTGTTTTATGTTTTGTTAGGGGAAATGTTGTCTGAAAGGATGACCAAGTGACCCTGCCACACATTTGTATCTTTATGGCCCTAAAAGAGAAGGCATTCAAACAACTTTAAAACAGCAGTGAGCTGAGAAGCCTGGAGGTGAGTTTTTCTACAATCTGAGTTTTACCAGGAATAGACTCTCTAATTTTGTGGACATTAGAAAGTTAGTACAAGTGCCCGGCCTGAGTGGCTCAGTGATTGAGCATCGACCTCTGATCCAGGAGGTCACAGTTCTATTCCTGGTGAAT
>NW_006357225.1:0-626 GCF_000327345.1 Myotis davidii
GCAGATTACCTCACTGGTGCTGATTAGTGATTGACGGGTTTAAAATTTCCCTTCTGGGACAGCCAAAACTTTAAGTAAGTAAAGTCTCAGTTTGGTGACATGAAGCTTAGCATAAGCAACTACAGTTTGGGCCTGTTGTCTTGTACTTAACACTACTATCCAAGGGGTTCATACGTTCATGTTTGTCAGTAAGTGGAATGGCAACACCCAAAGTCTAAAGGTTCAGGAAACCTTGACTACATTAACATAGCCAAATTCTACACTTTTAATAAAAGAATGGTATAATCATGAAAGTTGTATTCAAAACAGAAAATATCCATTGGGAAGTACCTACCAATTGCTAAATCATAATTTTGATTTTTTTATTCTAACTTTATTTTTAAACTTTTAGTGAGTTTAATTAACATACAGAAAAATTGCACAGATCATAATTACGTAAATCAAAATGTATTTTAACACAACTAGATAGCCACCACCCAGGTTATGAAATTGAACACTGGCAACATTCTCTTTCATGTCACCCTTCCTATATTATCCTTTTCCAATCCCTAAGTTTTCCTGGCTTCTACCACCATAGATTTGTTTTTCCAGTCTTTGAAATTTATATAAATGGAAAATACAATATT
>NW_006357226.1:0-626 GCF_000327345.1 Myotis davidii
CCCTGTGTGTACTGAGGTGTTAAGATGGTCTTTGTGGTGAGAGTCCCCCATCTTCTCAAGCTTCCAGCTCCTGAAGTAAGCTGGTTTCCTTCCATCAGATCCGATTTCTTTCAAGAGGCAGGCAGCGAACCTGGGTTCAGTATTAGTTTCAAATTGTACCTTCCATCCTCCTTTAGGTAATCTCTGGCCTCCACCACCCTCTCTGTGATGCAGTGCTGACTGCATCCTAAGGGGCGGGCCCTACACTGGTCTGAGGCAAATGGTGGCTTGGGATATTGATTTTGGGCTGTTTACTAGGAAACAAGACTCAGAAAGAACCTTGGACCCCTCCTTCTTTTCTGTTCAAGAGATTCAGAGAAACCGACCTCATAGCTTTAATTACTGTAAACTAGAGGCTTCAAGGAGGTGCCTGCTGGCTAAGTACCCACTGTTTCTGAGTCACTCAGCAAGGATTTTCCTGCCATGTGCGTCCCGCTCTTCTCACTTGTGAAATCCAATACTTCATTTCCCCTTTTTTCCTCCTTTGTCCAAAATGTTACCTAATGGTGCCTCACTGTCTTGGGGATATTACAGATTTATCATGTCTATGTGATTTCCCCATACACATGCATTAAACTTTGATTTTC
>NW_006357227.1:0-626 GCF_000327345.1 Myotis davidii
GGTTGAGATTTACTTATTTGTTATTTATTGGGGTGTCAGAGCTTGGGTGGGGAGAGGAGGGTATTGGTACAGAGGATGCGGCTGCCTCGCAATCGGACTTAGAGTCAAGGAGAGGGAAGAGGGCGCCCTCATGGACAGGCAGTCAGGCCTGGGATCACAATCCAGCAGAGGTGAGGCGGGCACCTACAAGAACAACTGGGAGAAGCTGCTCGGTTTGGGGAGTTGAAGTCCACCCGTGCTGGCGAGAGTGGCCACAGGAGGGTGGCACCTTGACCTGCGGAGCAGAGGCGGAGCAGGGTAAGATGGGTGCCCCTGGGTGGAGTATCAGAGGCAAAACGGTGTCCATACCCGGGGCAGTCTGGCAGGGAGTACATGGGCCTCAGCAGGGTAAGGGGGGCATCCACAACGAGGGGTGGCCTGGTGTGATTATTGTAGCCCAAGTAGTGTAAGGAGAAAATCCTCACCCAGTGGAGGGTGTGGTAGCAGAATTAGGAGTTTGGTACCACAGGGGAATTGATCAAATAAGTAAATGCATACGTGCATTACACACATTATATCTCTGTTCCCTGAGAAGCCCGGTAGCTGTGACCCCCAGAGCGGTGAGCACTCCTAGTGCACAGGTCTTC
>NW_006357228.1:0-625 GCF_000327345.1 Myotis davidii
CTGAGACCAGGATGCACATTTATCCAGGAATCACTAGAAAGGGCGGGGCAGGAGTGGAAGGCAATGCAGTCAGTACCAGGTGACACCACGCCCACTGCCCCTGTGGGCAAACAGGGCTTACCCCACTAGGAACTCTGGGAACCAGTGAGGGCACTGGGGTATCGACCCACCAGCGCCCCATCTGTCCCGGGTCCCCTTCAAAGGCATTCACTCTCCAGGACTGCCCTGCCCCACAGGCCAAGAGCCCTCAGGCACAGTCGCAGGTGTTGGCAGAGGTTTGCCACAGAGCTCAAGGCAACCACCAAGAGTGTCTACTCGAGGTTCTGTCCCCTGCACAGAACCAAGCAGTCCGATCACCAGCGTGCTGGAGGACACCGAGCCCAGCCCCTGCCTCCTGCACTCTTCCGCCGAGAGGCCACAAGCTCCCGTCTTCATCTTGTCCAGGTCTGCTCAGCAGTCACCTTCTCAGAGAGGCCTTCCACACCCTGCCCGCTCCCTGACCCGCCCTGTCCCCTGCCAGCTCTCTATCTTCTTCCATATAATTTACTCAATTACAATCTGCAAGACCAGTTGCCAACCTGTGCCACACATCAGCAGACACCGATTACCAGGTCATAGTGCAGAC
>NW_006357229.1:0-626 GCF_000327345.1 Myotis davidii
ATTTCATGCATCAGGCCTCTAGTATGTAATAAAGCAATGCTTGTAAAATGTTAATTGTGGAATCTAGATGGTGGGCATATGTGTACTCATTGTACAATTTTGTAAACTTTTTTTCGTGTTTGGCATTTTTTATAATAAAAATGTTTATAAAAGTGAAATGAAACTACAATTATACTGTAGAGAGATAAGCAAATTAGCTAGGTTCTCTGTTGCTTTAAGCGTTGTGGTACAGCAAAGCAGTAACAATAAAATAGTAAGTGTTTTGATGTTATTATTTGCTTAGCTTCCCATCTGGAAGACAAGTACTGCTGTAACAAATAAATACCTAAATATTAGTCACTCAATATCACCCAGTTATTTTTTACTCTCATGTCCATGGCACGTTGGCTTAGGGCTCTGATCTAGGACCCAGGGTGACGGAGGTTCCCCCATGTGTAATGTCACCAATCCTAGCTGAAAGGGAGGAAAGCATGGAGAGTCACAAAATGGCTTTCAAATACAGGCACGTCTAGTCTTTCATGTGCTTAAAGAGTAGAGGAGAATTTGGTAGTGGTTAATACTAACTAAGACTTTTATAGTGAGACTGAGCATGAAGTAGAGTGTTCAATGTCCATTACTTAAAAAAA
>NW_006357230.1:0-626 GCF_000327345.1 Myotis davidii
TTTTTTAGACGTCATTAATATTTATAATGAGTAGACTTTGAGTAAAGCTGGTTACCTTCCATAATTTGAGTGGGCTTTATCTGATCAATTGAAGACTTTAAGAGCAAAAGTTGAGGATTCCCAAAGAAGATATAATTATGCCTCAAGATTGCAACATAGAAACCCTCCTGAGTCTCTTGCCTGCCGGCCGATTTTGGACTCACGACTGCAACATCAACTCAACCCCTGCCCCTTCAGATAGAAGGATGGATAGATAGAATTTCGTATTGGTCCTGTTTTCTGGAGAACCCTGAGTAATATATCATACAATTCATCAATCCTAATGTTAGGTTTTTACCTATGAGAAATAAAAAAGTATGGTCACATTAAGACCTATCTGTGAATTTTCTATCAGCTTCATTCATAATTGCCAAGAATGAAAACCAAATGCCCTTCACTTGGCGAATCGAGACAAAACCATGGTTCATCCATGCAATGGAATATTAGTCAGCAATAAAAAGTAATAGTAGTCATAATACTATTAGTATACACAATTACTATTAGTATAATGCTATTAGTATACAGTCTCAAAAGCAGCATGCTGAGTGAAAAAAGCCAGTATCAAAAGTCCATATGAGCCTTTTAAA
>NW_006357231.1:0-626 GCF_000327345.1 Myotis davidii
AAAAAAAAAAATGGATCCAAAGTCAAGAGGTCAACCAGAATACTGTTAAATAAAATGAGAATAGAAAACTGTTCATAGACTTGGCAGCATTAAATGACTGTGACCATGACAGAGGCAGTGTTGAGAGGAATGGCGAAGGCATGGACTGGAAATCCCAGGGCTCCATTTTCTACATATTCTTCAAATATACCTCCTTCATTCCATCCTAACTCAAGCTTACAACACTGTCATCACTCTTGCATCTGCTTCAACTTATTCCCCATCCCACATCCAGAATAATCTCGCTAAAACCCAATTCTGAGCATGTCACTCACCTGACCCACTTAGAATTCAGACCACATTCCTCCTGATACCTTCAACAACCCCCACCATCTGGCCCCTACCAGCTGCTTCCATTCCATCTCATTCTACTCTCCCTTTTAAGTTCAGAGCATCAGGCATAGTGAACATCTAAGGTTCCAAGCACACTAAATATTAGGGCATCCCAGGATCAATTCTGAATCAGAGCAAAAGGAAGGGAGAAAAGTACCTGTAAGCTTGAGGGAAATGTCCTAGATGCGTAGCAGGTATGTGTTGTACAACTGAACTGACTCTTCTTTTCCATTCTTTTTTATTCCTTCTGGGTC
>NW_006357232.1:0-627 GCF_000327345.1 Myotis davidii
AGCAAAGGAAAGGGGAGAAGAGAAAGGAGAGTGGAAGAGAAAGAGGGAGAGAGAAACAGAAAAACAGAAAGAAAACAATGGGGAATGAGGCATTCAAAAATTAAATAAAATATCACTAAAGAAAAATGTTAGTATTTTGTTTCAGTTCTCTAAAAACAGCAAATATTGAATATTTAGAAATATTTGCTCTTGTCCAATTTCTTAACTCTCAACAGCAATGTATTTAAAAATACTCTCACAAAGGCAAACGGCTCATTTATGAAAAACAAATTGCTATATTTGTTCTTCATATTATTCGCATGCAAAATATTAATGAATTACATTTACCATATTTTACAAATACAAAGAACATAGAAATATTTAAGTCTTAAGAAAAATGCTTTTAAAATTACTAAACCTACAATTGCCTCTATAGTTCAGTAGTTTAATATCAGTTTGTAACAAGCTGATATTTTCACAAATCTGTATTTTAAATTAAAGCCCAAACTAATAAATGAATAAACGAAGTGGTATATACATGCAATGTAATATTATTCAGCCATAAAAAGGAAGGAAATCCTGTCACTTGTGACAACATAGATTAACCTTGAGGAAACTATGTTAAGTGAAATAAGCCAGTCATAAAAA
>NW_006357233.1:0-626 GCF_000327345.1 Myotis davidii
GCTCCCAGCACTTTTGGCGAAAGACAGGAGTGCAATCGCGCTCCCCAGCACTCTAGGGGTTAAGCGTTGCTTTTATGATAAACTCTCCAGGGTTGTAGAGCACACCTAACTCTTCCATGTACCATCTAAAATAGGCTTGTGCTTTTACATTTGTTTTTCCATTAATGCCAAGTGAATTCATGCTTATTTATTTATTCATTAGCTAGGTTTCTTTTTTGAGCAACACATTTATAAAACTGTCGACCAAATCAGGGATACAGTCTATGAGCACAAAACAAAATCAAACATGGTCTTGGTACATGGGTACCTAAATTAACTGTCAACAGAGTTCCAAATAAATAAGAAACAATGTTCAGTGAAATCACAGATTTACTGTGACTCCATTACTTTTATCAATTTAAAAATTATTTCATATTGTAGTTTCACAAATATAAAAATCATATTTCATAGTGTAAGTTAGGCACTAAAGCAAAATTCAAGCAAAATGGCACATGAATTAAAAGCTGATCTTTGGGTTCAAATCCTACCTCTATTATCTCTACTAAAACAAATAGCAAGTAGATACTTATGTAACTTACTAAACTTCTCTTAGCTTTAGATAGTCCCTTAATCAAGGGGAACTATTA
>NW_006357234.1:0-627 GCF_000327345.1 Myotis davidii
ATGCATTGGACCAAATGAAACAATAAAGTTTTTGCAGCAAAAACTAAAACAAAAAAACAACACAGTACTTGCGGTTGTGGATCCCGTGGTGCATAAGAGGACAATATCAACATTGCCCTCAAGAACTGTACAGTCCCTTTGGAAAGACATAAAAAGATAAGTCAATAAATAAAGTAACTACAAATTGTGTTAAGTGTTAATAAGAAAATGAGATAGAGCTCTGAGATAGAACATTCCAGGGCAAAACACAAAACCACACAACAGACCTGTCCTGATGAAGAAACAGCTGCCGATGCTTGTGCTGACCCACCCTGGGCAAGGTAAATCATTTCTGCTGCCCATCAATGTCACTTTTGTATGGACCTTGATTTTTAACCACTGAAAAACTGCCACCACTTCCACTGTGGAGGACACCTCAAGTGCCTGTGTGACAGCAAAAGGGAAAGCAGCACTTGGAGCTTTTGCAAGCTTATTGAGAATGTGTCTGATTAGTGGGTCCTGGTCATCTATCTGCTTCCTAATGTAAGGGTGCCTGGGATTCTAAGTGATAATGTTTCTGTCGGGCAGGTGTAACTCATTATGTGGGGATTCCCATAAAGGCATCCTATATAATAAAAGCCTAATATG
>NW_006357235.1:0-626 GCF_000327345.1 Myotis davidii
GCACTAGCAATAAAATAATGGGCCATCTTTAAGTTATTTAATTTTATTAGAGTCATGACCCTCTGCATTAACTGTAGAATGCTCCACGAGGTAGAAATGTTGTAGGAATATTTCTTCTCTGTTACTTTCCAGTCAGTGCCAGTAAATCTGAAGTGATCTAATATAGAACCTATTAAATAATATGACTTTCCTCAGTTTAAGCAGGGGAAAGGTGAAAAAAAATAAAAAGAATATTTTTGAGTATCTACTAAATACTAGACATTTTATTTGTATTATACCATTTAATCATCACTACAAACCTATTAGGGAGAGAGATCCTATATGTTACCCAACTCCAGCAGGCACCATTCACATAGAATACAATGACAAGAGTGCTTATTCACTGCATAGAGATGTGACACCCTAAATTAGAAGACATAACTATTTTTTGTTTATTTAGTGTTCCATTCTTTGGGGAACTAACCACCTCCATAGCAGTCTTGCACCATTCGCATGGATCCATGGGCCCGACTGTTCCCCTAGCAACAGGTGTTAATTTGGTCATTTGATGCAGGTGTGGACTATCTCCTAATCACAAAGAATTAAGGATGTTATTTTTAAAATATTTTTAAATTGATTTTTAGAGA
>NW_006357236.1:0-626 GCF_000327345.1 Myotis davidii
TTGTGATAGCTACAAAGTACAAGGAATGATCTCTGTCTGCAGAAGCATAAAATATAATTTGAAGAGGCAAGACGTAGATAGAAAAAACAACGAGAGAATGTAAGGCTTATGAAGTGCTAATTGTGTAGACTACCCATACATGCCTTAAGGAAAGGAGAATAGATGGCTGGAGGCACAGGTGCAGGGGGAGGAGTACGTATGAAGTCATTTTTATTATTGAAGGAATCTGTTACAAATCAAATTCACTTAGTCTTAATTAGTTTTCACTCAGGCCTGTGCTCATGTACATGCATGTGTGTGTGTATATGTGTATTCATAGAAATGGCCATTTGTATCCTTAGGAAAGAATGTTCTTGATTTAACATTACAGTAGAGTCAAGTGATTTCCACATTTATTCCTCTTTATTTAGTCAACAAACTATCATTAAACACCCTTTATGTGCCAAGACAATGGGGAGGATACAAGTAGATGTGGTTTGATGTTGTGGGGAAGACAGACATATACACAAATAATTATAGTAGAGCTACGTTGTCTAATAGAATAGCCACTGGCTGCATGTGGCTATGGAGCATTTGAAATGTAGCTCATGTGACAGAGGAACTAATTTTTTTTAATCCTCACCCAA
>NW_006357237.1:0-626 GCF_000327345.1 Myotis davidii
GGCTGAATTTTACCATAGTAAAGTGGATCACCAGGTGACTGCAAAATGGTCAGCTTTGTTTTCTGATACTGATTGCCAGATTCACACTTAAATACATAATCATCTTTTACATCATGGTCTGTCCAGACTGTTGGTTGTAAGTCATCAAATTTAATTTCCACTTAAGCATGTATGGCCAAATAACAGGGACTCCATTTCCACATATCTACACTATTTCCTGGTTTAGGAATTTTGAGGTCATCATGCTGATCTGCTTGTCTTGCTTTTTCCCCCTAAGAAATCAGGTTATTTTAGTTGAGGAGTAGGTGGACAATGAGACAGGTCCTGATGTCATTTCAGAGAGGACGTGGAATACCTTTGAAACACTGTTTCATAGGGCAGGTCTTCATCTTTTGCTTGTTATAGAGCAGTCTATTTGCAGTGCACGTTATGGCTATAGAAGGACCAGGACACAGTGGTTCAGCTATAGCGAGGTTCAGTGGCCTCTCAAGCAAAAGTTTGTCTTCCTGGGTTCACTTATGGTTACCACTTGTTATTAAATGTACACCACAGATTAAAGTAAGCATTGTTGAATGTAGGAGAATGTGCCTGTTTTGGTAACCTAGAGATTTCACATTGCTGGACTG
>NW_006357238.1:0-627 GCF_000327345.1 Myotis davidii
GTTTTCCATAGTGGTTGCACCAATTTGCAATCCGATCAATACATTCTTACATTTTCTCTTCTCAACATTCTTACCAACATTGTTGTTTGTTGATTTTTTCATAATAGCAATTTTGACAGGGCGAGGTTGTTTTATTTGCATTTATCTGATAATAGTGATGTTGAATATCCTTTCGTGTCTATTGGCTATCTGTATGTCCTCTTCAGAGAAGTGTCTATAAAGGTTCTTTGCCCATTTTTAAATTAGATTGTTTGAAGGCTTTTTGGTTTTGACTTGTATGAATTCCATATAAATTTTGGATATTATCCCCTTTTTGGATGTATCATTGGTGAATATCTTCTCCCAGTCAGTAAGTTGTGTTTTGGTTTTGTTGATGGATTCCTTTCCTGCACAAATACTTTTTAGTTTGATATAGTCCCATTTGTCTAATTTTCCTTTTGTTTCTCTTGCCCAGGAAGATATTTCCGAAAAAGAGCAATGTCAGAAAGTTAACTGCCTATGCTTTCTTCTAGGATTTTATGGTTTCTAGTCTTATATTTAAGACTTTAGTCCATTTTGAATTTATTCTTGTATATGGTGCATGAACATGGTCTAAGCTTCATTTTTTGCATGTATCTGTCCAATTTT
>NW_006357239.1:0-627 GCF_000327345.1 Myotis davidii
TCCTTTGTCCTCTGAATCAAGCCATATAATTTTCATCACTATCAATACTGCTCAGTTGTAGGTGGAGAGAGAAAAGATCACAATGTGCTGATTTGATTGCATAAACATTTGTTTCTATTCACACTGTGCGCAGACTGTCATGTGAAATATATACAAAGGCTTAGGCCTTCATAGCCTGCGCATTTATTCCATACATCCACTTGATTCATCTTTGTTTTACTGCTTGGAGGCTGGCATTTGTGCACAGATTACTGTGAAACTGCCCATTAGCAGGGAGTCTGAGAAATGGCTTGGGCAGATGTAGGCAAATGATGGGTTAACAGCCTCTTTGTGTCAATGTCCACATTCTGGAGCTGAGAGAAAACAGGATTGCTCCACCACTCAAAACTTATCAGTTATGTGCATATATATTTTTGTGTAAGTATATATGAACCTACAGAAAGATATAGACAGATACACAGTCAACTTTCAACATTGATTATCATAGGTGATTAGGATGAAGTATTAACTTTTTACATATACTATTATATATCGTCTGAGTTGTTACATCCGACACATAGTACTTAAATACTCCAATCAAATGCAACAAAAGGCAAATCCTACCTAATAAAGAGGGAATATGCTAAT
>NW_006357240.1:0-627 GCF_000327345.1 Myotis davidii
CTGTATCCAGACATTGTGAAGATGAAGCCTGCTCTAGTTTCAGCATTAATGAAGTTTTCTTTTTGTTTATTGGTCCTTTTGCTTCCTTTCAGTAAATGTTAGGCACAGATAAATGTGTACTTATACGACTATCTTTCCCATCAATCCCATTACTTTTATAATCAGAAACAAACAAAAAGCATTTTAAATTTTTTTAAATGAATTCCATTAAAGAAAAGATATTTGAAAATTCCAATTCCAGGAAATGAATTTTTCTGTTGAATAATATGGTTTTCTTCTGACTGTGTAATCAGTGGGTTATTATGGGTTTTTTCCCATCTAGATGTAGTGAGGACCTAAAGCTTCTTACTTTTCTATCTGAAGCTTCTTATAAATTTTTTTATGTAATTTTTTCTGCCTTTAACCTTTTATCATGTCATATATCAAGCATTCAATAAAAAGAACACCCCCTAAGCTTCTTAATCCATACAACCCACTCTGCACTGAACTCCTCGTCCTGTGAATTAAGTTTAAAATTAAAAGTTATTTTCAGATGTATCATTAGATCAACATATTTTGTCATAGCTAACATTTAGCTTATAGATAATCAGTTATAATTATACAACTGAAGCCAGATTTCCAACTGAG
>NW_006357241.1:0-626 GCF_000327345.1 Myotis davidii
CTGACATCTGGTGACATTCTTGAGTGATTTGACCATGAGTCCTATTCCCCATACTCTCTGTAGATAAAGCCCCCTAGCTAAATGACTGTCCCTATCATGGGGACTAGGCACAGTTCCTGCTTATCCCACTGAAGCCAGTTTCAGTTCCCCACCAGCCCAGAGAATTATTTTAGCAAGCCAATCACTTCCTTCTATTGTCACCCCAACCTCTAGATACTACAAAATCTATCCCCCACTGCCCCTTCACAAGTTCACAAGTACAACCATCTGTATCCCTGTGTGGCAGGCACTGTGAGTTTATATGACTAATAACCTGCTGTCAATTGCATCCATCCAGTGTCAGGTGTCATGTAGTTGGCCATCCCCATAACCCTAGGGCAGGAACCCCTTCCTCACCAACAGGATCAGTGGGAGGCCATTAAAGCATGCCAACGCAGAAATGAGTGGCAAATGGGCAGTGGGCAGTGACGCACCATAATGAAATGTGGAGCAAGAACAAAGGTGAGAATAAACAGAGAAAACTAAAATAATACCCATGCATCATGATTTAGAAGGTGGGGAGGGGGGGCAGGCACATTAGCTCCATCAACTTTGTGAAGCTTGAATAAAGAAAAATATTCAAATGA
>NW_006357242.1:0-627 GCF_000327345.1 Myotis davidii
CCCCTCTTCATAATATCATGGCAGAAGATTCATTCTTGCCTTAAATCTTAGCCACCTCAGTATACAATTTTTTTCTTTCCTTATTAAATCAAGAACTTTAGCTTTTCACTTTAAGGAAGCAATTTATGGCTCTTCTTTGGCATATCCAAATGGCCACTTACTCTTGCACCTTGGGGCCATTATTAAGTAAAAAAGGGTTTCTTGACATGAGTACTGTGATACCACAACAGTCAGTCTAATAACCATGGGGGCTACTAATTGACTAATGGACAGGTAGTGTATACAGCCTGGATACACTGGATAAAGGAATGATTCATGTTCAGGGTGGGACAGAGCAGGATGTTGAAGGATTTCATCATTATAGTCAGAACAAATATGCAATTTAAAACTTTTGAATTGTTTATTTCTTAAATCTTCATTTAATATTTTCAGATGAGGTTGACTCTGGTAACTGAAAGTACAGACAGTGAATCTGAGGATAAAGTGGGGAATGGTGTATTTGGTCTTGATCCCCATTTCTGGCACAGAGTTAAAAACCTCTGAAATTTCCTAAGTGATTCAAGTTATAAAAGTGTCTTTTTTTTAAATCCTCACATGGGGATATTTTTTCCATTGCTTTTCAGAGAG
>NW_006357243.1:0-627 GCF_000327345.1 Myotis davidii
TGTTATAGCTCTGGCCCACAGATTTTGATGTGTATTTTCATTTTTATTCAGTTCAATTCATTTAAAAAAAATGTTTCTTGATACTTCCTCTTTGATTATTGAGAAGAATGTGGCTAATTTCCAAGTTTTTGGATCTTTTCCTGTTATCTTCCTGTTATTGGCTTCTAGTTTGATTTCACTGTGGTCAGAGAATACATTTTTTATAGTTTCAATTCTTTTAAATTTTTCAGATTGTTGAATGGCCCATGGTATGATTCATCTTGCTATACGTTCCATCAGCACTTGAAAAGAATGTGTATTCATGTGTTATTGGGTGGAGTGTTCTAAAAATATCTATTTGATCTGGTTGGTTGATGGTATTGTTGAGTTCTTGCTGATTTTCTGCCAAGTTTTTCTATTAATTGTTGAGAAAGGGATATTGGAGGTCTCCAACTATAATGGTGGATTTGTCTATTTCTCCTTTCACTTCTATCAGTTTTTGTTTCACATATTTTACATCTCTGTTTGGTCCATATGCACTTAGGATTGCTATGTCTTATTGGTGAATTAACCCTTTCAGTGTTATAAAATGTCCCTCCCTATCTGTGATAATTTTCTTTGCTCTATTTTATCTGATATTAATACAGG
>NW_006357244.1:0-627 GCF_000327345.1 Myotis davidii
GCAATCAAATCATCCCGGAAGAATTCCCTACGGCCACGTGAGGAGAAGTCTTGTTCTCTGGACCATTGTGTGCTGGTCTGGATGCTCCCCAAGTGTGTGCTCTGTCTGGGGCTCTCTGGGGCCATTCGCTACATCCATGGTGTTAATGGAGGTGATGTTGAGTCGGAAAGGCTTCTGGGTCCCAATTCTGGTTTTCTTTGTGGCTTTAAGCCGAACAGGAAAACTTTGGTTTCCCCAAACGAGAAAAACACTGTTTCTCTGGCAAATATCTCAACCCCGGAATACAAAGAAACTTCAGACAGAGGGGCCATTCATCGTGAATGTGCCATTCCCCCTCTTGGCAGGCCGCTCACCTCTGGTTTTACTGGAAGGAGTAAGGCTAATGTGATAACTTGAACTTTCTCATCCTTCTCATTTCTATTGACATCTCTATGTCTGTGGGTGTCTCCCAATTTCACACATAAAGGAAGGCACCTCTCCCTCCTACCAGTGCTAACTCTTCCCCCGGCCCCCTCCCCTGCCCTCGGACTCTCCCTACAGCACTCTTACTACTTGCACCAACCATCACACCTTAGGTCTCCCTTGCAATTGTTTTTGTTTGTTTGTTTGTGTTGTTAATCCTCACCC
>NW_006357245.1:0-627 GCF_000327345.1 Myotis davidii
TATATAGTGACTTATGGAAATGTACCAAATGTGTTCAGGTGTGGCTGGATTTAGAGTTTGTATATGTATGGGAAAGGCTTGGGCCATATTTCAGAAGGCTTTGAATGTTATGCAGTGGTATTTGTGATTGATTAAAAATAACAAAGAATCATTAATCAATTTTGAATAAGAAAGACTTGAGTTGGGAAAGAATACACTAGGCACATCCCTTACTAGTATTAGAAGTACGGAAGGCCTGAGTGAAGATATTGAGGGGTGGAATATAAAGGACATAGTAAATGTGAGGTATATTGTAATGGGAGACTATGTAAGAGTTTGTGAATTATACTCACTTGCAGAAATACTTTAGATCTATACTTGCATGTTTGAGTAAGTCCTGGAGTCAATGTACATGGACATTTGACTTGGATGTGAGACATCCCCACATTAGAAATGCATTACTATTACCAAATAGAAAAACAACCAAACTTGTTGACATTTAAGATTTTCAATGTGGTTGAATCAAGAATAAAAAACATCTGTTTCCCCTATCTGAAATATTACATCAAATTTATGTTACAAAGAAGGAGTGAAAGGAGCCATCAGTCACCCATGTAAAATATGCACGTCAAAAGAGTGTGCATTTGG
>NW_006357246.1:0-627 GCF_000327345.1 Myotis davidii
GACTCCTCTGAAACTTTTAAACATGCTATTTCCTCACTTCTAGACCCTCTGGAAAAGCACCTTTAAGAATCATGACATAGAGGATTTGGGGCAGGAGAACCACATGGCCCCATCGCTTTTTGTCCCAGCACATGGGGAGGTGAAGGAAAATGCTCCGTGCCTTTCCAATCGTCTTCCTCACTGGCCTTTTCTAACGACAGTTCTTTATGAGTTTCTCCCCATCACGTTTCTGATGAGTCTTTCTACTGCTTCGTACGACAAAATACAGCAACCCCTAAAATATGGATGTCTTGTTCTTATGAGCAAATGGAAAGTTCACAAGAAAGGAAATGACATGGATGAGTGAGTCCATTCTTAGCAGTGGCATTCAGAAGCAAGGAGATTAGCTAATCATGCAATCAGAGCCCATTTCTGTGCTTGTCTATAATTCTGAACACTTGCTGACTTCTCTGACTGGCTTGGTATTTATGCTTATATCATATCAATTTAAAATCGCCCTATGTGCTATGCTCATGAGGGATGACAGATTATGAAGAAAATATGTTTGGTGAAATTTTAAAAGGGGCTATCTGATTTTGACCTGTGGTGTTATTAGGAGGCCATCCAATCATCTGAGTCTTTTTTTTT
>NW_006357247.1:0-627 GCF_000327345.1 Myotis davidii
TTTTTCCAGTTGGGGAGTAAAGCGGAAAATTCCCCCACCATCCTATGAGTGAAGAGCTTTCAATGACCCAGTGTGCTTTCCTTCACATAAGAGCATGGCACTTCCGCTGGCCAACGGAAGATCCGCACTTCTGGGTGCTGCATTCTGACAAGCTTGCCCATCAATTGGCTGGTCTTCTTCAACACCAGAGGCACACTCTGAAGAGGCAGCTGACTGGGATTATGACCACAGTCGTGGTCATGAACTAATTCATTAGTGTGAGGCCAATTGAATGATGGGAATCTAACTGGCAACCTTGGCTCCCATCATATCATCAATCATAATGTTGCCAACCGAGGCAATGAAACCAAGCCCTCCACTTGCCATCGGCACTGATGAGCTATGTACAGGTATCCATACTCTCTGTTGAGTCCGCCTGCAGCTTTCTTGGAGAAGCAAAGTGAATAATTTGCTGATTCAAACCTGCTTGGCTGTGTGGCTAATCTCCACGGCCAGATCGCCTCCAGAATTCCCAATGCCAATTACAATGACTCTCTTTCCAGTGAATCTCTCTGGATTCTTATAATCTCGACTATGGAAGTACTGTCCTTTGAACTTCTCAATTCCTGCAAGATAAGGGAGAATAAT
>NW_006357248.1:0-627 GCF_000327345.1 Myotis davidii
TAGCATATTATGCTTTTATTATTATAGGTAATAATAAGAAAAAACATGGGCCTTTAGGCTTAGATCTAAGTTAAATTCCAGGTTTTTTTTTACTTTCAAACTTTTGATCTTGGACCACCTAATTAATATCCTTCTAAGTGTTATTTTGATTATGTTAAAAAATGAGATTAAAATATCTTCTATGGGGGGTGATTATAAGGACTAGATGAGTTAATATAATGGAAAACACGAGATTTATAACTAGCTTTCAGTAAATGATAGCTATTATTGTTATTGTTAGTGGTAGAAAACTCATGAGATTAGAAAATTACTTATGGGTTGAATGCTACTATAAAACTGGGATGGTTGGTAAGGATTTATGAATTGTTCACATGGCCTTAGATTCAGTTGGCTTCTTTGTAATCATCCTTAAAATTCAAATCAATAGTCATTTTTCAGTGCTTCTACGTGTATGATGTACTGTTTAGACTCAAACAGAATTCAAGATTCTTGTCCTCAAATAGTTTCCAAGCAAGTGAGGTAAGAGATGAGCCAATAGCAAACTATTGTATAAGATGAAGTATAATAAGAGCTCAGGCATTTAAAGAAATTAACACCTGGAGAATATTATGCTAAGTGAAATAAGCC
>NW_006357249.1:0-627 GCF_000327345.1 Myotis davidii
TCTTTCTAAGTATCTTTAAACAATCTATTTGTTTTTTGCTTGACATCTAGTAAACTAAGAATAATATTACTTCTATTAGGAGAAAGACTTTTTGATAACACCAAGGAAGATATAACTCCTCTGTTATTCATAGAACTCTCTATATAGTATGTCTTATGATTTGTACTTTGTATTTATTATGATTTGTATTGTGATGGCTCTTCCCTGTCTCACCACTCTCGGGAGGCCCTTAGCTTTCATAGCAAATGACAGCTTTATGGAAGACTCTGCTGAGTCCATCAGCTTGCACATCTCTTTCTGCCTCATGTATATAATGAATAATTGATTTGTCAAACTTAATACTAAACTTTTCATTAAATAGCCATAGTGTAGGAGATGCCAATCTAAAATATGTCAATACAGGCTGTCCATTGAATACATTTTATCTCTTTAACTAAGTGTCCACCGTAGACAACCCCCAAAATCAGCCTCCAGCTTTGAAGTTCTGTTCCAGTGACTTGGGGGATTCAGTCTATATCATTGGATGATTATCAACATGCTAGTTTTATGTTCAAAAATGTGTTGTTTCGTTTTCACTTTTAGGACATGCTATGGAATACAACCCAGTTCTATTTGTTCAGTGCACAT
>NW_006357250.1:0-627 GCF_000327345.1 Myotis davidii
AATCTTTGAAGCCATCTAATTCCTCTGGACTTTGAAGCTTTCTGAGTTGCTTGGAATTAATACCAAATTTGGAAAACTTTTAATACACCATGTTAACTTGAATAGTTTTTTGCTATGGGTGGGATAAAGGGATAATTTGTAAGATGGGGAATAAAATGTAGTAATCACTTGATGCTTTTAAAGCAGGACATATTTTTCAAATGATTAATTTTGGCATCTCTTGTATATATCATTAGAATATAAAAAGACCTGTCTTTTATGTTAGACTATGTTAGTAAAAGTTGTATAAAGAGTTTGCATTATTCATTTTTGTGTTTTTTGTTTAATTGGATGGAAAAATAAATCCCACCTAGCAGATCCTTTATCATGTTGAGAGCTACATATTTATTTTTAATTTATTGAGAATTACAGCTATGTCTTCCAATTCTGTAAGGACCAACTTCTAGGCTTATTCCTTCACAAAGTTTTTCTGATCCCCTGTATTAAATTGTTATTGCTGCTGTAGAATATAACACAAGTTAGTGGCTTATGACAGACATGTATTATCTTACAGCTCTGGCGGTCAGAAGTCAGAAATGGGTCTCACTGGGTTAAAGGCAAGGTGTTGGCAGGGCTGCCTTCCCTTCT
>NW_006357251.1:0-627 GCF_000327345.1 Myotis davidii
TAGTACTTTCAACAATAAAGATAAATAAAATAAAACAAAAGTTGAGAATGACTAAATGAATTACGGTATATCTATGCAACTGTTTGTATGAGACACTAAAAAATAATGAAGTAAGTCTGTACGGATGACATTGGAAGGACGCAGCCGTGACATTGAATGGGGAGAAAAAGCAAAGTGCCAACCAACAGGCATTGTCAGCGGCACTTTTTATAATGGCCAGAAACTGGGAGCAATCCAAGTGCCCACCATTAGAATGAATGAACTGGTGCATCATGTGATGACACACGGCAATGAAAACTAATGAACTCCTGCTACACGCCGCCACACGAATAAATCTCACAAACATAATGTTACATAAAAGCAGCCATGGACCAAAGAATATGTGCTGAATGGTTCTATTTACAGGCAAATTTGATCTGTGCAGTTAGCGGTTAGGCTGGTGGAAGGAACAGGTAGTGACTGGGAGGGGATAGGCCAGAGGTTACTGGCCCAGGTAATGTTCTACTGTGAAATCTGTGTGCTGGTTATACAGGTGGCTTATATTGTCCTTCAGAAAAAGTCAAATTATCTGCATAGTATCATCCCATTTTTATTTAAAAATATACATACACCATTCTAGGTGTCAGC
>NW_006357252.1:0-627 GCF_000327345.1 Myotis davidii
AAAAAAAATAAAGCCAATTATAGATATCTAAAACCTCCCCTATACAAACAAGTCCATGGCTAAAGACCCAAGTGGAACAAGCAAAATCTTCAGAATTTAGAACATACAGGAGCATCATTAAGACATTAGGAGAGTGAGAGCTTTCTTCCATAAATTACAAGAAGTATGAAGTAGAAATGAAAAAATAATGGTGTGGTACTAAAACGAAAAGCTTCAGAATGAGAAAATGATTCTCTTAACGAAATAAAATGTAAGTCATACATTGGAAGGAGATACTTTCAAAAGACAAGGGGCTACTTACTTTAAAAAATTTGATTATCGCACCAAGAAAAAGAAAAACAACCCATTAGAAAAACGGGCAATGGATATAATCAGGAGGTTGACAGAGGAAGAAAACATACGGCAAGAAAAGATGTTTAACCTCATTAGTAAACTCTGACATGCAAATCAAACCAGCGTCGCAGTTATAATTGTACACCCCACAGATGGGCGAAATGTAAGTCATCTGATAATAAGTATTGCTGAGAATTTTGGAAAATGGTAGTGTACACATGCTGGTGGGAGTGTGAGAAGATACAACATTTAAAAGGACAGAGAGCTGCCCTAACCGGTTTGGCTCAGTGGATA
>NW_006357253.1:0-627 GCF_000327345.1 Myotis davidii
GAGCTCAAAAGGCTCGCCATCACTGTTCTAGAATGTAATGTATTCCTTTAGTGCACATTTTTCCATTAGTGAGTAAATGAAAATGTTCACATATTTTGAGTTGCTAGCATGAAAAGACCACCTCATAGCTTTGTTCTGTTTCAAAGCTTTGGGAGAATGGCATGGCTCACCCCTTCCCCTTCTCCCCTCCCCCTCATCCTCCACCCTTCTGATAATTCTACCTTCACCTCCACTGATGCTTGTTTGCACCTTGGCAATACCATCAGTCACTGGTTTGGAGCAGTTTGATTTGTTGTCATACTGCAGAGAAAATTTAAATAGATCTGTTCTAGAACTTTGTACTAGCACTTTTTTAAAGACTCCTGATGAATTTCAAAATCCTTTACTTATTTTTCCCCTTTGAACCACCATAAAAATAATTCAGGGTCGTGGTGAATTTAATGATCTATTTTATTGTTCCTCTCAAAGGTAATAGGAAAAACCTGACACATATTTATCTCTAAAACCTTTCTTAAAAACCATGTGTTCTTATTCTTATTATTAACCACCATTTTACTAGTACCTCACCTGTTACAATCCCCTGTGTGATTATCTGGGCAGTCTCTATGTGTAGACAAGTACATCTCT
>NW_006357254.1:0-627 GCF_000327345.1 Myotis davidii
TGCACTTGATGTCTCTTCACCAGTCACAGCCTTTCATCACTTATGGCCCTCTACCCCATGCTCAGTGAGTCTCAGAGATGACCACTCATGCCCCTAAGCAATTCTACCAAACTGACTGAAACAACCCACCCAGCCACAGCAATGGTAACCAAAAACCCCAGTAAGTGTTTCTAGAAGAAAATAAGCACCAACCATAGGCTCATCTTGTTTGAAATACTCTTTGGCATCTAATTTAAAACAAACAAACAAACCAATAAAAGTGATCTACAACTCCTATCTTGTCTATACATTTTCCAATACATTTAAGGAAGTCTTCCTATTGAATGGTTCATCAGAATTCTAGATGCTCTTGAACAGCTCTCTGAAATACCTTAACAGGCCAAAAAATAAAAGTTTTTGTATCTCCTTTGAACATAACACTTTCTACTATGAATTTCTCTGTCTGAGTTGATGGTGCTTTCAAACATTGAGGTGCTAAATCCGAGCCTTAATGTCAACTCTGACTCTTACCTCTCTGTCTCTCTCAACCTCACAATAGAAAATCCAGGTGGCCACACCTAAATCACCAATCGGGAATGCAACTGCTCCTTCCATCTCCACAGCCACCATCATGAGCCAGTTACCATC
>NW_006357255.1:0-627 GCF_000327345.1 Myotis davidii
AACAGCATTTCCCAAACTTATTTCTCTTACTTTCCCCACAGTATCTCACAGGAATAGTGTTTTAATCATCACACCTTAGCTCATGCTTTCTATTTGCCTAAGCATATCTATTTTTCTGTTCTTCAGAGTCTTCACTGTTAACCAAATTAGGAAAGTTTCTCTCAGCAGAAATCACTAAATTAATCTCTTTTCCTTCTTCAAGATTCTGTTTGCTGCTCATGCAAGTCACCTTTTACAGAAAACCTTATCTGGATATAATCCAGTTCTCCCTCCTCCTCTAAGCCAACCTGGCCTTTATTTGTTGTATTTGTTTACTTATTTGTTTGTTTGCCTGTTTGTTTGTCACTATGGAGATATTTTGCTTCAAGACATTTTGGACATTTATGTTTATATATAGGCAACTATGTTTAGCTGGCCCTCAATCATTGTTATAAAACATCTAAAATAATGATTGCTGATTTATGTAGGATGAGTTCTATGATTCTTAGGAAATAAAAATTTCTCCTAAATCCTAATACTAGTAGAGAGAAAAGAATAAATTTCTATTTTAAAGTAAAACTTTAATTTACTGTCAACTAACAATGAGTAAGTCATGTAAATAATAACTAGATAGTTGGGTTTTTTTTT
>NW_006357256.1:0-627 GCF_000327345.1 Myotis davidii
TTTATTTTCCCATCACTATTTATCCCCTTTATGTCCACTTCCACCTTCCCACCTCACTGTCCTCACCACACTAGTCATGTATTCATTAATACCCATTACAGGGATGGTCAACTATTACTTTATGAGAAGGTTCAAATTCCAGGTATAACTCATTCAACTATTTCAGCTACCTTAATCTCTGATTAAGGCCAGAGATGCTGTTAATTAGTAAAGTAAAAGTCATAAATAGGTTTTTATTGGTGGAATTAATGGTTGATTAATAATCATTATGAACACTGGCTATGAGTTCCCATTAGCAAAATTAAAAATATTCATGTGATGAGAATTAGCTAAAACATTTTAGTCACCTCATATATGTAAGAATGCTTGTAATTTATATTTTTAGGGACTGCACCTGGGGCTTAATCCCCAAATGACCTCTAGTCCAGTTATTGATATGGAAGTTTTTCTGTCTCCTTATGCTAATCATATTAGTAAGTGAAACCTGCCTCCGAAAATGAATATACATTGAAACCTTTCCTGCAGGTCAGTGGTTAAAATAGCTTAAGGAACAGTAAGCTACTACTTTGTCAGGCTGTGTAGAACAAGTCTCATAAACATTCTGTGTGTGTGTGTGTGTGTGTGTGT
>NW_006357257.1:0-627 GCF_000327345.1 Myotis davidii
TGTAAAAAATCATTAAAATATATTTAAAAAAATTTTTTTAGCAAGTCAATTTATACATGACCCTGAAGTCACAGGGAATAGCTTGAGGCTAAATACATCCCTCAAATATCATAAAAGCCACTAAACATTTTAATGATAATACTGAAGGTAAGCACATACAAAATAATTAAGCCAAAAAAGAAAGGAGAGAGTGTAAATGCTTAGCAAATATAAAGTGTCAAATACAAGTTGATACTTCAAATTACCTTGCTTCAAGAACTGGCTGAATATCATTTATTAGTTGACTAGCATGACCAAATTCATCCTGAAACTCCAGAGGGATATTGAATGGAACTCCAACACGAAAAGGAGGATCCAGAAGACCAAATGAAAATTTTTCTGGCTTACCCTCTTAAAAAAAAAAAAAAAAAAGTAAAAATATAAAGCAAATTCATTTGTCAGAAAATTCATTGTAGGCCAGAAATAGATGCATTTATACATTGGAAATTAAACTACAATAAAGATGGTATTTAAAATCTGTGCAAAATCTACTTCAGAAAATAATAAAGTTAGATCCCTATCTCATACCATACATAAAAGTAAAATTCTAAAAGAGATTATCCTATATAATAAAAACCTAATATGCAA
>NW_006357258.1:0-627 GCF_000327345.1 Myotis davidii
ATGCACATATTCACTCATACCCAAAATATGGCACATAATTTCATACAAATTCAGGAATCCAATGAAGTCCATATGTGGGTCTCTTAGGGAAAAAAGAGTTTCTAGCCTGAGCAATTGGGAGAATGATGATACCATTAAACGAAGTAGATAACAGTAATGTGAGCAGTTTGTAAAAAAACAAAATATATATCACCACCTCCAAAAATCTCTCTTCTAACATCCAGACTCAGCTATTCAAACTCTCCACTTTAATATCCCCAGGATTCTTAAGTTCAAATGTCCAAAACACAATAATTATCATTTCACCAATCTTGCTCTTCTTCTCATATTCCCTAAAGTGATTAAAAAACTATCACATCGACCACATGCTTAAGTTATCTTCTTCAGTATTATTATTCAGTCTTACTTGTCCTCTCAAAACATAAAACACCAACTTATGTTGTTTTTAACTTTACTTATCTCCATTCCTACCATTATTTACCAACAGTATAACTCAGCTTGTTAATGTGCCCATCCAGCTTCCTGTTGGTCTCTTCCCTTTTATCCAAACTACTCCAGCTAAAGCAATGTTTCTGAAATAATAAGCATGTATTATTTTGTTGTTAATCCTCACCTGAGAATATTTTT
>NW_006357259.1:0-627 GCF_000327345.1 Myotis davidii
TTATAAATTTAAACCAAGATGTAACTAAAACTGCTGTAGAGAAGTCTGCTGTCAAGGCTAATTATCATCCCTTTGGAGGTAATTTGTCTTTTTCTCTATCAACTTTTACAATCTCTTCTTTGTCTTTAGTGTTCTGTACTTTCACTTTGATGTATCTGAGTATGGATTTCTTTTTTTTAACTTGCTTTGGATTCATTGTAATTTTCTGAATGTTAGGTCTTCTTAAGTTCTGTAAAATTCTTATTCATTGCCTCTGAATATTGCTTGTCCTTCTCTCTATCCTTTCCTTTGGGAATCCCTTTAGAAATATAATTGACTTACACTTACCTCTTAACCACTCACATTTTCCACTCTTTTGTCTTTCCATATTTCTATAATGCATTGTAGCCATTTTTCTTATATGTACATTCTAAGTCAGCAGTTTTTTTGAGCTCTGTCTAATCTGCTAAGTAAACCATCCATTGAGTTTCTAATTTTGTTTCTAATGTTTTTTATTTCTAGATATTCTATTTAGTTCCGTTGCTTCATCAGTTTTGATAGACTCATTCCTTATAAGAACATTCCATATTTTCAATTCTTTTTTTTGTTTGTTTGTTTGTTTAAATGAGCGGTTCCCAACCTGTGGGT
>NW_006357260.1:0-627 GCF_000327345.1 Myotis davidii
GTGGAACTCAGTTCGTCCTGTGGTTAAGATCTGACTGAATATAAACTAGAAATAAAATATATGCAATATTTTAAGGTTACTTTCACTCCGCTTAACGCTTATAATGCTAAGGGGCAGAAGACTATGCCTACGCACCCACAGATACGCACACAGAAGAGATGTTATGAGCTGAAGACGACACGTGTTGTACGTGAATGAATTCCCACCTGCTTTATGAAACATAAAGAACTTGGTATAGTGCTGGGTCATAAAAGAACTTCTCCTGAGTGAATGTAGATGATGGCGGAGCCAGGGAGCTGGGGCAGCAGGGTCTCTGGATGAAACTGGAACGTGGACACCGTCTCCTCCAAGGTCAGCGTTACAGTGTGGCCAAGGTCAGGAGCGATGAAGTCATCACTAGGCACCTGGCCTCACTGGTTGTTCAAACGGGGCATTAACACTGCAAACCTGTCCATGCAGGTGGCAATCCGGGCACCGCTGGGTAGCTCATGCCCAGGTAACTGCCCGCGTCCCTGGCTAACGGTGGCTGAGAGGCCCCGAGCATTCGCAGGGGACCACGTGGAAGGCCCAAGGCGTGAAACCCCTCGTGCCCCGTGGGGCGAAGGCCACTGCCCCCTCCCAGATCCC
>NW_006357261.1:0-627 GCF_000327345.1 Myotis davidii
GGGGGGGTGGATTCAGATTAGAATAACACTCACTCCCCTCTTTCAAGGAACTCCCAGACAAGTAGCAAGCATCACATTCCCAAACATGCACAAATATACATTCCCACATGGTATTAAAAGACAGATTTATAGTAAGAGCTATTGAAGAAGTACAATGTATCAGATGAGCTGTAGCATGATGAAACAGATATCTATATAGACCTATTTTCCAGACACTGTGCTAGTTTTGTAGAGATGCAAAACGTATTAAGACTTAGTTTTCTATCTAAGGAAATCATAATACAACTATGCAAAAATATAACTAACTCTATACTGTAACATAACTAATCTATATAAATGGCATGAATAAAATGCTATCAGAAGATAAAATGATTGAATCAGCTAGGATATGTGGAAATGTTCACAGAAAAAGTGGTAGGAGAAGTTACACACTTATAAGTGGGTTTTGTTTAGATCTCGGTACTCTTCCTTTAGTGTCTCCTCTTGATTAGTCTTTACTTTGCCAGGTGAAGGAGAGGGCAGAACAAAAACACCAAGATGGACCTGCAACATGGACTTTTAAAAAATAAGTAATGGACCAACAGGGCTAGAACACAAAGCATGTGGAATCAGAATGGTATTCATGAA
>NW_006357262.1:0-627 GCF_000327345.1 Myotis davidii
CTCTGCAATGGGAGGTGATGTGTTTCGACACCAATTAGCGGGCATGCACAGAAGTCATCCCTTCCCCCAGTGAGTGGTGACCATAGATGTCACACACCTCTTCAAACAAGACAAGTGGCACACAAGTCATTGCCTTCGTTAATACTCATTAGAGTTGACAGGCAGTGAGTTATGGACAGATGCCTGAAAAGCAGAAAATGGGATTGGTCACAGCGGCATCAGGGAGGACAATCCTTTCTGATGTTTAGACCAGGAGAAATAAGCAGGCAAATCTAAGTTTATTACTGCCCGGAGCATGAACTCAGAAGGTGTCTGTATACATCCTGTACCTGTACATCTCACGGGACTCATTAGCTCAGCAAGAGATAAGATGCTTACCTCCCTGGGCTGGATGCTCTTTTGAGTGGAGAATACTACTCCTCTTCCAGAGAACATGGGTGTTTGTAGCCTCCTGATGGCTTACAAAATGGACACCATTCTCACAAACAAAAATAACTGTGTTTACTTACACAGGTCCTCCTTTTATCGACAATACAATGAAACAAAGAGACAAAGAAAGGTCCAAAGGAGATGTTTTAAGGTACAAAAAGCAGGTATAATAGATAGATAGATAGATAGATAGATAGA
>NW_006357263.1:0-627 GCF_000327345.1 Myotis davidii
TATTAATCCTCACCCAAGGATATTTTTTCCGTTGGTTTTATATACATGTACAGGAATTGTAAATACATAGATGCTTAAGACATCCCTCAGTTATTTTTCCAAATTTTATATTTATTGTTTTGCCATCCACATAAACTTAGCAATAATATTTTATACAGCAAAAGAAATGTCTCCAGTATAAAAGGGGTAGTTTGATTTTAATAAATAAATGGTCACCAATAGCCAAGTAGTTTGTCAGACACTGTTAGGTGCTGCTTTCTTAATGTAAGAACATATAAACAATCACATTTTTCTATTTTTCAATAACTTGTAATCGTTACAATTTAGGTGAGTGCCAACATGAACACACACATGAATTATCAGATGATGTGGTTAAAATGCAGACTCAGACTCTGGAAAGTTCAGGACCCAAGTTTTGCATTTCTAACAAATTCCCAAATGCTACCCAGCTGCTAGGCACAGATCCTGTTTGACAGCAAGGGTGAGCCTCTTGGACAGACTGCCGTTTGTAAGTTCCCAGCCTTTGTTCTTTTCAGTTGCTTATTCCCTTTGGGGTTTGGCATTCTGTACTTCTTCCCACGATATTTCACTACTACAAAATTCGTGCACAAGTAGGGTCCCTAGGCC
>NW_006357264.1:0-627 GCF_000327345.1 Myotis davidii
CTCTCTTCCTCTCTGAAATCAATTAAAAAATAAAAAAATAAAAAGATATCCAGGGCAGAAGTTAGTTCTGATGCAGGCTTGTGCGGAATTTACCAAAAGTACAAGAAAGTTCTTTATAGGACAATTTCTCACTCAGGTAACCAATCCCAGTCTGGGCTCAGAAGGACACAGATTTTTCAGATAAGAGTTTTCTCAGAATGAAGATATAATTCTGTGTCTATCTACTGGATATATACAAAAGCAAGGGAGAAAAGCTGCATATTCTCTTTTGTGTGTGTGTTTATTTCAGGAGCATTAATATATTCAGAGGTGCTTTAAGCTCCCTCCCAAACTTGATCCTCTAAAAGGGCAAAGAGATTTCCTCTCATCTACACTTGGAGAGACTCTCTCTTAGAGTTTTTAAAAGGTGTTAGATACCAGCTCAGCCAGCCAATGGGAAGGAAGGTGTCTCCTCCATAGCAATAATCTAATTTTGTTCTCAGGCCCAAAGAATTCCTTTGAAATGCACATAAAAGCAATGTCTAATCTCTAAGAGAGACAAGAGCCAAAGCATGATGACAAACCCAAAACTGTTCTATAAACAGCCTCTCAGTGGCCTTTGGGTGAAAAAATGCTCAACACTTTCAC
>NW_006357265.1:0-627 GCF_000327345.1 Myotis davidii
TTTTTTTTAACTACAAAAGTCAGTATTCTCAGACCCAGATGATAACATGTAAGCCTGCCAATGAGACAGGATTAACGAGCACCAGCCTCCCAGTTTGGAAACTAGGCCTTCTATTTCTACACCCAACCTGCCTTTTAGCACAATCTCTATTCCCACCCTCACCCCTTCCTACTCACAGGATAGCTGCCCCTTTAGAAGGAAAGGAGTCTGTCTTCATCCCTGTATTCCTGCGGCAAATAATTATCGAGGGGCCACAAATTATACTGGGCCCAGGAGCTAGAAGAATGAATCAGACACGAGAATTAGTCAGGGAAGGCTGGATCACGCTGCAAAAGCCATCTCCGAAAAATAAAGCCTTGAGTTGACGTCTCATTCATGCTGCACGTCCACCACCGGCCAGCAGGGGGCGCGCTGCTGTTTGGCGTCTCTCAGAGACCTGGCAGGACAGGTGCCCCTGCATTGGGCCATAGTGTTAAAGGGATGTAGGCCATCATGTACTTGTTCTTTAAGCTTCCCCCGCTCTCACATGTCATCCCCCACGCCTGACTTAAACGGGGTAAAAGTTCAGATGCGGGAACGCACACTTTGCCGGGTTCCATAACGAAGGCATCCAGTTTGGCCAAAAAA
>NW_006357266.1:0-626 GCF_000327345.1 Myotis davidii
TTTAAAGAAAAGGGAAATGTGACTTAGAACAGTTAAGTTAATTGACCAAACCTACTTATCTGGGAATTGGCAGAGGTGCACTTGAAACCAAGATTGTCTGACTCCGGTGTGGCATTTGGAAGGCCTTGAGTCTTGCTCCCTTTTCATGACACTTTCTCTGCCTGTTCTATTTGACGAGCTATCCAGGTCAAAAAAGAACTTTTTCTTCTCTGAAATTCTAGAATCCTTAGTCTAAATGATTAATTAGATCTGCTTATTTTAAAAAGTGTTTTCCTGAGTGTTTATTTACCTGATTAAATTGTAAGCTCTATGCCAGATACCATAGCTATGGTCTTGTATTTGTTACAGAAATAATTGTAGATCTTGCATAGAGTGACTATAGTGGAAAGAGGTTGAACTTTAAAAATAAGCCAAATTTTAGCTGGATTTTGGTTCTGCTACTTATGCCTGTATGACTTCAGGCAAGTTATCTGACCTATCTCAACTAGTTTTCTCATCTATAAATTGTTGACAATAATGCCCCATGTTTTGATTATGTGGCTAAAATGAGATTTATAAAATTGTTTGAAGATTTCCTGGTACATAGAAGTTGCACTTTTTTTTATATATATATTTTATTGATTTTT
>NW_006357267.1:0-627 GCF_000327345.1 Myotis davidii
CTGGTCAGTATTCCTTTGTACTCGACCCACAGAAACTGGACAGAGGCCAGCTGAAGTTTCTGAACCTGATCTGCTGCTTGGGTTACACAGGTGGTATCCGAACCACCGAAACGCCTAAGGAATCCTTCACTCGAGTGTCTTAGACAAGTTTTGTTGTTGTTAATGAGATTTGCTTGATTCCACTCAACTTTTTGAAAATAGGTTTCCCAAAAATTGGCATGGAAATGTTACATGGCCTTCACTGTATTTCCAAAGATCTCTACTCTTTCTTAGACGTTACCTCTACCATCTACTGTACATTTTCATGAGCTTTTCTCTGTCTATAAAGCTAATCAAAACAATCATCTTACTGCTAGATTCAGTAATCCAGTCACCTTTCTTCTGCTTGCCTGTTACCTTGCATTGTTACAGCAACTGGAGTTTGCTAGGCCTCAGTGCCTCAGTGTCAGATTACACTTCTAGTTCATCACTGCGCTGGTCAGGGCACTAGGGACCCACTTTTCAAAAGTAAAGAAACATGCAGAGGCCTCAGATCAGCTTATCAATGCAAAATAGGAAACACAGGAATAATGCTAGTATCGTTCGCCTGAGCTGTCCAGATCAGTGGTTCTCAACCTTCCTAATGCC
>NW_006357268.1:0-627 GCF_000327345.1 Myotis davidii
TCTCTCATCCTTGATGTTTCTATCTCTCTTCCTGTCCCGTCCTCTCTGAGATCAATAAAAAATATTACAAAAAAAGATGATTGTAGGTTTTGGAATAGTGAATACTTACGGAGGACAGATAAAAAAAATGTTAGGATTCTGGAGCCTGAGAAGGTGAGAAATGATAGGGGAGATATGATAGGTGAGCTTTGATGGTGAGAGATGATAAGGGAATAATATGGAATTCAACATATGCAAATTCATGGCTCAGACTTTTCTACAATAATTAAAAACTGTAGGTCAAAGGGGCGACCTTCTAAAGTATGAGTGTAGTTATACACTCATACAAATAAAAAAAATACTAAGTCACATTTAACATCTGAGGAGAAAAAGGGGAGGGAAGTGAAAATTACCTGACAGCTTTCTTTGGATGTGTGAAAGACTACTGAGTGACAGGCAACTGGTCTTGTTCTGTTCTACAACAGCATCCAATGAGTAACAGCCAAAGGCACAAACAGAGCTTTCAAAAGATGTTAGAAGCTGCCTGAGGAGAGTGTAAATTTCCCATCATTGAAAGTACTCAAGCACAATATGGCTGACATAGTGTTAAAGCAATGATTTTCAACCTGTGTGCCACAAGAATTTTTA
>NW_006357269.1:0-627 GCF_000327345.1 Myotis davidii
GAATTCGTGCACTGGGCCTCTCGTTATAGATAAAATTGTTTTCACTTTTGCTTTCTAATTGTATCCTGCTGGCACATAAAAAATGCAAGGTTTTAGTTTTTTTGTATATTAATTTTGTATCCTATGACCTTGCTAAATTCACTTATTAGTTCTAGTAGTTATTTTGTGAAATTCTTAAGAGTTTTTACGCATAAACAGTATGTCCTGCAAAGAGATAAATTTATTTTCTCCACCCCTCCGCCATGATGTTTATGTCTTTTATTTCTTTTTCTTGCGTTACTACAATCAGTAGGAGCTCTAATATATTTTGGAATAAAAGTGATGAGAGTTAACAAGCTTGTCTTTTTCCTAATTTTAAGTTAAATGTTCGACATTTTACCATTAAGTATGATGTTAACTATTGATTTTCCAAAGGTGCCTATTTCAGTTCTGACCTTCAGACCATACCCAGAATTCACCAGGGAAATAAATAGCGAACTATTGTTTTTTCACTTCTGTACAATTCTCTCCTCTGTGGAGTTTTAGCCAATTTAGTTTTTATTGTATCCCCAGTTCTCTGATGCTTTTAAAAATATCATCTTTGGAATTTATTCACCTTTTTTAAATTGGCAGTAAGAACCTTGGCTC
>NW_006357270.1:0-627 GCF_000327345.1 Myotis davidii
GCAGCCAGGAATCCTATTTCTGTTTCCTTTCACCATTTCCTCTTAGTCTTCTTGTCTCTGAATCTTGAAAGTATTGATTTCAGTAACATTTCCTTTACTTGTTGGAGATGTCATGGTGTCATGGAATATACAATGAGCAAAGAGTTTGAAGACCTTAATTCAAGCCTCAATTCTGCCAGTTACGAATTGAGTTATCTTTGACAAGTCAGTTTTCTTATCGGAGTCTCAATGTTCACATCTACTTAATGGGAATAATTATAGTTGCACTTCTTATCTTTCTAGGATTGTTACAAGGTTTAATGAGATGTGTGTAAGAGCACACAGTAATCTGCATTATGCTATGCAAATGTAAGTGCTATTATTTAATCCCAAATTTCCCTATATCTCCTATCATATCCCTCAACCTGTAACTTGCATTTTTCAGGGTTCCTATCTCAAACCTCTGCCTCCATTCTTTCAGGAGACTATGACTCAGTAATAATCCTTTAAGCCTAGCCTTTGACTAGGCTTTAGTCATGGGAGGAAAAAAATAAAAGTTTTAGCTAGTAAAATTATACCAATGTTTGAGAGAAATAGGATTACCTAGCAGAAAATTATGTCAAGCACTTTCTAGAACTACTTTTTTTT
>NW_006357271.1:0-627 GCF_000327345.1 Myotis davidii
AACACGAGGTTGCATTAGAAAGCAAATGGTGAAAAACTGAGTTCCGAAAGGGCTAATATAGAATAAGCAAGCTAAGGCCTAGCAGTCTAAATGTTACGTATTCACCAGACAGAAATGTCTATATTGAAAAGTACGTGTAATATAATGCCCAAAACATCACCTTTTCAAGTAATTCAGACGGAAAGCACCCAACTGCTCAGAAAAGTATGATGAATAGAGAAATTACATTCACGCAATGGTATACATTGAGTGAACAAACTGAAGTCACATGCAGCATGAATAAATTATACAAACACAATGATGAGAGAAAGAAACCCAACACAAAGCATATGTTTTGTCCTTCAGTTTCCATAAAATTTAAAAACAAGGATACTCATCTAGTGTGTTAGGAGTCAGAGAAATTTCGTCTTTCTGTGGTACAGACAAAATGGAGTGTGGAGAATTTAGATGCCTTGTGGAAGACTATAAGGAAATGAATGATAGGAGAGTGAGTGCAAATGCGTCTGATAAGGGATGACTGTGAATGTAAATATTGGCTATGAACATATGTGAATGTGATGGGGTCTTCGACTTGTGTATGTCTGTAATCTATCTTAAGTTCAGTTCTTGAGTATCCTACCACTTTTG
>NW_006357272.1:0-627 GCF_000327345.1 Myotis davidii
ACTTGTTAGAAATGCAAATTCTCAGGCCCCACCTGAGACCTGCCAAATCTGGGCTTAGGACCACAATCTGCATTTAAATAGCTGCCTAGGTGATCCTGAGGATTGCTGAAGTTTGAGAACCGCTTCTTTAAGCAAGTATGGCTACAGTTCTTAAGGGAGAACATTCTACATGTTTGACCTAGAACCTCAAACACTTACCTGTGCTCACTAAGTTCAGGCGAAGGAATCTTTCAAGGAAAGTACAATTCCTCTTCAACTCTGAATTCTAGATTAAGGGAACCAAGGATAAAGTCGGGGCATCTGTGAAATCCTTGAAATGATGGGGAAAATTTGGCATTTGAGTACATTTTTCTGGGGAAAGTACACCTATTAGATTTCAAACAGACCATGACCCAAATATTTGTTACTTTTGTTTCTATGCGTGCTGCTCTGTTCATCCCAGTATTTTAAAGAAAGAAATCTACCCAGGGGTCGATTGGGCACAGTGCCCGAGCAACATGTGGAATGGTAACCATTTCACTCTTCATCGCTAAGTAGGCCCAAGACTGGCCTTTCTTTCCTTTCTAAACACCGGCCTTCCTTTCCTCTCCTGGGCAGGCCGTTGGCATTCTGCAGATCTCCGGCCAA
>NW_006357273.1:0-627 GCF_000327345.1 Myotis davidii
GTAAACCTACTTTTGCCCACCCCTGTATTATTGTCCCCATTTACAGATGGAGATATTGACTCTATAAGAGATAAAGTAACTTGCCCAACTATGGACAGATGGTAAGTGTTCCATTCAGTATTCAGCCCCAAACAGTGTGACTCCAGGCTCCAAACATTAACCAATGTAGGAAATTGCCATCCTGCTTTTTTCATACGTGAATGTGTGTACTTTGTCTAATGACAATATTGAAACTGTTACCAAAAAGAGTAAGCAACTGTTGGGGAATTTTTAGCAGGACATATATGTGAGTATACAGACATTCTGCAAAGAATGTTTTGGTAAAATTGGAATGGGGAGTCTTTATGTAATTGTAGCTTAAAAGAAAAATACTTAAACTCCACTATCTTCCATTTCTGGGGCCTTTTCTGTAAGCCAGTATAAAATAAATAGCTGTCAAATAATGCTCCAAACTAATGGAAAATACATTCTAACTAAACTTTGAGCTTGAATATTCTAAATGAAAATTTTAAAAACGGAAAGGTTTGGAGAGAGTCAGCATGTGGGAAAGAGAGCACGTATAAGGAACAGGAAAGAGAGAGAGAAACATTGATGAAAGACTCAACATCGATCAGCTGCCTCCTGCAT
>NW_006357274.1:0-627 GCF_000327345.1 Myotis davidii
TAGGAGCCTAACACCTAGGGAGGTGGCTGCTCCAATTTATAAACCTAGCTCCTGTGGATGAAGATAAGAGAAAGTTTAAGTATCCCTTGGGAAATGCCAATTACCAAACACCAGTGGCCTAAGATGAATTCCCCAGCCCAGATTTTAAAAACTCACCTACCTTTTTTTTTTTTTTATGGAGTTGAACTCACACTGAGTTTGGCATCTTTCCCTGATGCAACAGCCTTACATGAAATTTTTATTTGTGTGTTCAACTTTGTTTAATGCAATTTTTACTTTGACACAGGGATACAGGATAACCTGATCAAGAAGGAGACTTACTTTTAACACAATATCTTTTTATATCCTTTTTTATTTTTACCATGTGGATGATTTACCTATTCAAACATTTCAATTAAACAAATAATCTAACAAAATCCTTAGGGCAGTCTATAGCCTATGGAAATATAGGCTAAATGATCCTGGAGAGCTTCATCCAACTAATTTTAGCTTTGCAGTACTTATACAAAATATTTTAAAAGGAAAGGAAAACTTCCAATTAAACAAAGTGAACTTGGTACAAACTGAAACTACAATGGGAACATGTCCTTTATTCCTTCAAATAATGTTGTTAATACAAAAAAAAAA
>NW_006357275.1:0-627 GCF_000327345.1 Myotis davidii
CTGACAGTTGGTGTTGCTAGGATACCAACTTGCATTGGTCAGACACCAGAGTAAAATCTTTCTATACTATGCTAATTCCCCAGTGTTGACCTTCAGCCCTTCCTAGAATGTGTTTTGTTTTCTCTACCCAACTCTTCTTTTTCCTGAACACTGAATAACTCCCCTCAAGTACTCCCCTGTTTGGGCACCATGCAGATGTTGGCATGCTCTGGCTTACCTTCCCACTGTTTCTGTTGAAATATCTCTGCATAAATACCAAATATCAGCTTTTCAGAAGACCTTTCCTGACTTTGTAAGTTAAAGTAACATTACACTCCTGTCACTTTAATCTTCGTTTCTTCTGTGATTTTTCTTTATAGCAGTTATCATCTGGCACATACTTGCTTATTTTATACTTTCCTTTCTTCCTTGCTGCCATGTAATTAAGCAAAGATATGTTTTGCTTAGTATTGTGTTCCAGGGTCTTGAGAACATAATGGTTATCACAATATAATGTATTAGGCCCTGAAGTATATGCAAGGGTTAATAACTCATGGTCTCTATGCCATTTGGAGGGGGATAATGCTATACAGATGAGTTTTCCGATGACATCAGTATCCTACCTACAAAAACTGGAGAGACATTCTA
>NW_006357276.1:0-627 GCF_000327345.1 Myotis davidii
AGTTCCTTATTTATCTTTCTCATCTTTATTTTTGAAACTTGGTGCCCTTATGTTTCCTGGTAAAAGAATTTTTTTTTCATTGAAGATTGTCTATTTATTTTGGACAAAGAACATGTCTATTCTTTCCGTGGAAGTATTCATACTAAAAAGGAATCAAGCACTGCATGTGAACTATAAAATATATATTGGAAAAATTAAGATGTAAATGAATGTTGCAAATCATTTGAGACATAAACCACAAAGTGTAAAACAAAGAATCAAGACCAAAATCTATGCCAGGAAAATTTGCATAAATCATGAAAAGAAAAGCAATTGAAGGATTATTTTGTTTTGGATCAATGTGGAGATTTATGATTAAACAATGTCTTTTGAGATCAACTAAACGATGAGAGACTGAGGCCTTATTTTGGTATGTATGAAAATTCTAAAAGAATATCATATTATTAAACCCTATCTTGAATGTTTATCACTAGAAAAGGAAGCACAATTTTATATTATTCAGTATTTTCTGTCTTATAGTAAATAGTTTCCCAACACTGGTTATAAAAGTGATTATGGGTGTCAACAGAAAAAATGTCAAGATGAATTCAGATTGGTAAATTAAAACAGGTGATTTATTAGATCTCT
>NW_006357277.1:0-627 GCF_000327345.1 Myotis davidii
TTTTTTTTTAACTTAAAGGGCTATGTTGAAGAGAATAGATTAATTTTGCATTGCTTTAGCAGGTGGTAGAAACTGTTATGAGGATTAGGAACACAATTCAGCGGGAAGAACTTTTAACTATTCGAGCTGTGTGAAACTGGAGTGGAAAATCTTAGGAGGCAATGAGTTTTTGTGACTATTAGTATTCCGATGTGTGACTGACAGCTCTCCAGGTAGGGACTTTTACATGGAAGGAAAGGTGAATGGTATTCTAAGTCTTCTAACTCTAAGGTAGTCTGAGCTTGTAGATTCTGTTTGTGTTGACTTTTTAACTTCAAAGGCTAACTTTCAGTATCTTAAAATCATCCTCATATTACAAGATGCCTCAGTGAAGAGAGTAGAAGGAATCTATTGAGAGGAGATGAAATGCATTTAGCTCTCTGCTCTTTGATGGTTCTCAGCTGAGGGTGACATTAACCATGGCATGTGTGTGTGTCAAGTTCCATCTCTATGTGTCACTTTGTGCTATCATTCCTCAAAATATTTTAGTCTTTCTTTTAATTCCCATCGGAATTAGCTTTAGCAATGAATAAACACTTTCAGTCATTGCATTTTATTGTGCTTTTAAATACCTGTAATGAGAAATCT
>NW_006357278.1:0-627 GCF_000327345.1 Myotis davidii
CCTCTCCCTTCCTCTTCCTGAAATCAATAAAAACATATTTGTTAAAAAGATAGAGACTCTTTTCTAAAAAGTGGTTGAACTCAGTCTTACTGGACATGGCTTTGCCAGGGTCTGTCTCTGGGACAGCTGCTCAGCTGGGGGCTCAGGGCACAGACCCTTCAGTACTCGTTCCTCCTAATGGCACATTATGCAAGAAGAACAAAGTGAGCAATTTTCCTAATCAGGCCATCAAGTGGAAATAATTAACAAAATAACATAGCAGCACCTCAATTATAATTACAAATAGCAATTCCACCTTGCCCTGTGTGAGAAGATGTGGAAAGAGTTATGGATTTGCATAATTATTCTTATTCTCAAACTTATATGGATTATCAGCAACACACTAGGTGTCACAAGAAATACCTAGTTAGACATCATATCTGGATCTTTTGGAGAGTGTACCTTTACCACAAGACCTATCCCAGCTATCCATCAATGGGTCATTTTTTTGTAATATTGGGAAGTAGCCACAGTGATGCTAATTTGTAAGTTGGGGTTGGTAGAAAATGGAGAAATGTGTATTCTAGAGTTCCTTTCTCTAAAGGCCCCCAATGGTCTCCTTTCCTCTCTCTGAAATTAATAAAAACA
>NW_006357279.1:0-627 GCF_000327345.1 Myotis davidii
ATTCCTGCTCCCATGAACTGCCTGGAGAAGGTTCGCCCCTGCCTCTACCTATCAGGTGGTGGCCGCACCTTGCCAAGGGGCTCCAAGGCCTCCAGGTCTCAGGCACAGGCAGACTCTGGGCAGAAACGGGAGGCGGGGTGGAGATAGGGAGGCACTTTGTCTCCTGAGCCCACGCAGCTTGCTTAGTCTAAAGTTATATGAAGCCCATCTTGAGTAGTTCCTAGGCTCTGTCTGTGATCTCTCTCTTCAGTGGGGCTCAGAACCAGCCAGGGGGCCTGGGGCATTCTGGGCGTAGGGGCCTGCTTCTTATCTCCTTCTTGCACCACCTCAGCCCCACTCCTCACCAAAAACTCTTCCTCCCGGCTTGAAAGTCAGTGTGCACATGAAAGGGGCACGTACGAAGTGGTCTGCTGAGAGGGAGCAGAAGGGGCATGCGTGTCCGTAGGGAGGGGTATTGTCCAGGACTGTGTTGTTCCATACGGCAGTCTCTTAAAATGTAACTCATGCAACTGAGGAACTAGTTGTTTAATTTTTATTTAAATGTAAATTTAAAACTAAAGCAGTGTAGGGATTTTTCCATCAAACACACTTGATTGTATTAGAAATACCATGGTTCATTTTAACCTT
>NW_006357280.1:0-627 GCF_000327345.1 Myotis davidii
TGTGCAGCTCTTTAAAATAAAACTCTCAGATCTTCTCCAGGAAGCATATTGATCAATGGCTGAGACACTAGTTTTCTGGAGCCACCTCCTCATTTGTGCTGAGACCACAATACCCGCAGGCTGCTCCCAATCAATGACGGAGAAAAGTTGTGGTATTATGCAGGATCATTTCTCCAAGATACAGAACCTGCACCATAGGCAGTTTTAGTACTGGGACATCCCATTGGTCTGGCTAAAACTTTCTTAGGAAACAGTGTTGCTGTCTGAGAATTTTCCTATCTAATCCCTTTACGTATCTTTCTCTCTCTCTTTTACAGCAGTCAGAGAGCTTGAAGTTTGAAGACCCTCCTGCATCCCCCCCCCTTTTTTTTCCCATTCACTACATAATCTCTTGTATAATGTTGTGTTGGCCTCTGTGTCTTGAAAAAGAGAACTGATACATTAGGCTTCCCCTATCAAGTTTGCCTGACTATAAGAGGGGCACCATCTACACAGCAGTAGTAGAGCAGAAGCCTCCTGCATTCCAGGTGCAGTTTCTGACATTCATGAATAACATAGCATTTGGGACTCATATAAGCCCCTGGAGCAAGGCTAAGTGATGATGGTTAACTTAATGCAGGAACATGA
>NW_006357281.1:0-627 GCF_000327345.1 Myotis davidii
TTGATTCTCCAGTTTCCTGTCAATTCTGTGTATGACAATAACCAGGGGAGCCTATTAAAAATGAAGATTCCCAGACCTCGCACCCCTCAAGTATGTAATTTAGTAATATAGGATGGGGGCACAGGAAGTTAACTTTGTAACACCCACTCTGAGTGTCACTGATGCAGTTGGACTAATGAGATGACTTTTGGGAACCACTGTTTAGATGATATAACTCAAATGTATATTTGCACTTCAATAGAAAATGTTTGAAAGTATAAAAGGCTTGCTGGCCAACTCATTAAATGAAGAATCCCAGTTCTTTCATTCATTCAATAATTCAACAAACAGATATTGAGCATTTATAGTGTGTCAGGAACCATAGTGTGTCCTGGGACACATAATACCCTTAAGATGAGTTGAGACTGGCTATCCTAGCTCATTATTGGTGGGCATTGAGGCACTGAAAAGAGAGCAAGGAGTACTTATCTGCATGTCCAGGTCCTATATTCAGTAAATATTACCAATAATATTCAAAAGAAATGGAAAAAACATTTATTTTTGTATTTCCATATAACCCATACTTATAACTGCAGCAGTGCAGATTTTAAATTCTAGGCATGTTGCTTCACGCATCTAAAAAAAAAA
>NW_006357282.1:0-627 GCF_000327345.1 Myotis davidii
GTAAATTAGAATTATCTCATTCACCTGACTTCGTTTTAGATCATGTACAGACTCCCTAGAAATTAAGTATTCATCTTATAAATCTATCAAATTGGAACATTTTAAGATATATGAACTATGCTTCTAAAAAAGTAATAATTTACTTGGTTAAAAACATATGTATTTATATGAATATTTGAATTTTATATAAATATTTGAATAATATTCTCTTAGCATGTTCCTTTCTCAGATTTGGGTATTCAACAAATAAGCACCATTGAGAATAATGATGAAAATCTAACCATAATTTGTCTATTTTCTACTGTTCTTTCTTGCTATATTTGGCTTTATCTGTGATAGTTAACCATGAATAAAGATACCAAAAAGATAAAAATCAGACCAAATGCAATGGCTCATGATCTTCAGTTGGGGCAGAACATCCAAAATCATGATTGTTCTGCCAGCTTCCAGGAGCATGACTGCCGCAAGCATATTTTGGAACCTTGAAACATACATCTTGAAGGAAAGAGACTGTGTTTTCTGTCAGCATGATTCTCAGAAAAATCTCAATTATCCCCAAAATACCAAAGAACTAAATATAAAAATGAGCCAAATATATGAGGCTATTAAAATATATTGTCTAATCCC
>NW_006357283.1:0-627 GCF_000327345.1 Myotis davidii
TTTTTTTGCAATTTTAATATTTTCTGATTAATTATACCCTTAGGTGGTCTATATGCTGAATAATGTACTTTTCCATTTTTGGTTACTTAACTGTCACTGTGATATACTATACATGTGGAAAATTTACATACATTGTTAAACAAGAGAACTTTTCCCATCTAAATGATTAATATAAACATAGGCTCAAGGGCTAGGAAGCACTCTTTAAAAGTAATTTATATTCTTTTTCTAATTTTGAACCAAGTGCTGAAAATTAATTCTATAGGTTAACTTTTCTAAATAGATGAGTGAGCAAACATGCTCACACCTTCTTTCATCTCTTCTCCAGGAGTTGGTGGGAAGTAAAGGTCTGAAATAAATAGATTTGGGAGGCCACATTAGTAGAATCCGGCTAGGTGCCGTGTACTGGAGTGCGTGTTGATGGACAGCCAAGCAGGTGAGGCAAGAGCGGCAGGAAGCCTGTGGCTTCGCCGGATCGGTGGCGATGTTAGGAAGCTAGACTTTGGCTCATGGGAAGGAGATAGTTGGAAAGTCAGCTAAGGTTGCTGACAGGAAATACTAAGTGAAGGGGTTTAGGGGAATAGTAAGTGGGAGCTGGATTCTCTTTAAAAAGCAGTCCGACTCAAG
>NW_006357284.1:0-627 GCF_000327345.1 Myotis davidii
ATACAATCATATATGTGATGATTTTCTCTCTCACTCAACATTAAGAGCCAGTAAGCTCAAATGTTCTGGTTTGGGTTCCTCCAAAGGCAGGTATTGAGATAAGGATTTTAGTGCAAGTGGTTTATTGGGAAATGATCCCAGGATCCCCTTTAGGAGTGGGGAAGTGAACAGAGAAAAGAAGGAAGTCGATATAGGGTGCATTACTGACCAGGTCACCAGCATATGCCATTGGGCTCAACCCCACTGGGAATTTCTGGGATACTATTAGAACATGCCTCAGAGTTGTCCCCCCTTGGAGATTTATATACCAACCAACCCCCATCTAGCACAGCTTGAAGGCTGCTGGGGTGGAGAGGCATGAACTCCTCAGTATTTTGGTCTTGAGGCTAGATAAAACCTTCAGCAAAAACATCAAGGTGCTGAGGGTTGAAAGCTGTAAGGTAAACATAAAAAGGGATGGTGAGTGCAAAGGAGATATGGGCAGGGCACCAACAGTTCCTGCTATAATACTTTAAGCCCATTTTTATCACTATTGCATCACCTAGCAGAAAGTGTGCCATGTGGTAGATGCTCGATGTGAAATAAAGGAAGGAGGAAAGGAAGGGAGAAAGGGAAGGAGGGAGGGAG
>NW_006357285.1:0-627 GCF_000327345.1 Myotis davidii
GAACTAAAATTTCAATAGGAGCTTTTATCCTTGTGTCTTGCTTGCTTCGGATGAAACAAATAATAAACTAAAATTCTGGTAGAGGGCCCAGAACCAGTTGGGTACTAGTTAGTACACGTTTTGCTTTTATAAGTATTTTCTTTTTATCCAAGACTAAGAACAGCCAGGAAATGTTTCATGTCAGTAAAATACTGACCTTTGAAAGTCAAGAATTTCCCCCAAATCTTTGCCTGGCCAGATTTACAACCACCACCCAATTGTGAATTCCTTTAACAGATATTTTCTGAGCACATAGTATGTGCCAGACCATTTTCTGGACACTGACATTGTCTGTCAGAAATGGGGGGCTTGTTCATTGGATGAAATTGTGGTCAGTTAAAATTGTGGGGAAATGTATCAGATGTCATAGTATTTATTGTAATATAGCATAGGAGAACATTTTAAAAGTGATTTAGGTTAAAACATTTCTGTGATTATTGTCCAGAATAAAATTGCATTTTTATAGATACATACATTTTATATAGTTATATGCATACATATGTATAACTGAAACAAGTTTCTTGAGTTAATGTTTATCTTACTTCTTGAATACAATCTGATGTTTTTTATTTGGTACTATTTTTTTTT
>NW_006357286.1:0-627 GCF_000327345.1 Myotis davidii
TTTGCTTTGCCCTTTCTAGACTCATGATGACTCTGCTAAGGTAGTGGTATATGACTACAGCAGGCAATGAATACAGCTTGGCTTTATTTATAGGTCATTTTGGTGGTGTTTCCTAGTAGTCAGACAGCGTTGTGTAAGAAAGTGACGCCAGGAGCTGGGGCAGGCCCCTGCAACCAGGAAGACAGAAAACGACAGAATAGAATGAGGAGAAGCCTGGAAGGAGCCGAGGCCCTTGATCATAATGTTGAACCGCCAAACTGATCCTGGGACCACATAGTCCCACGTGTCCTTGTCCGGTCACTGTACATGCATGCATGGCTGGAGCACAGTCCATCATGAGTTTGGTTATGTGCAGCTGAGAGATCCTCTGGTAGAAGTGACTGATTTGGCTCCCCTCTCACCTGTCACTCCCCCTCCCTACCCTGTCCCTCCCCTCAGGTTTTAACCACAGTGGTCCCCATGTCACTGTTTTTCTGGATCTTCTCTTTGCTCTTACTGTTTCTCCCAGGCTGGAGTGTCTCCCCACTCCCCCCGCCCCGCCCACCTCCCAGGAAGGTTCCAAACCAATGCCATTTCTTCTGGGAGGACTTTGACTAAACACACCTTCCCAACACACACACACACACA
>NW_006357287.1:0-627 GCF_000327345.1 Myotis davidii
CTGTATTTCAGTTGTAATTCCAGTTTGTTTCTGGGAGCGTGTCTGTGCAGCATCTACTTACTCCACTGCCATTTTTAATCTCCCACCTACTGTATATTCTGATGATTCCCTAAAATACCTGCCTAGATATCTCAGACATCCCAGAGTTCTTTTGCACCCTAGAAGAGTAACTCTCTTATGGACACTTCCATTGGTGGTCACACAGACTTACCAAATTCAACACGTCCTAATTCAAAGTCTTCCCTCATACCTGCTTCTCCTGAGCTCTTAGCTTGCTGAGTGATATAACTACACAAGTTGGAAATCTATTATTCTAGGTCCTCATTCAAATCCAATCCTTTTGTCTTCTATTCTCAATTAGTAAAATCTTGTCATGTCTGTTTTTTTTTTAAATATCTTGAATTTGTCTCTTTTTTTCCTCATCTACTGCTCTGTCATCTCCAACCTGGGCCAGTCTCCCTGACTCTAGCTTTATTCCTTTCCATCTATCCTGCACAAAGCTGCTAACAGCTTTCTTTCCTTGTTAAAGTAACTTTCCAAATACAGACACACCTAGCCTTGGCAAATGTGGCTTAGTTGGTTGAGTGTCGTCCTATGCACCGAAAGATTGCTGGTTTGATTCCCAGT
>NW_006357288.1:0-627 GCF_000327345.1 Myotis davidii
AAAATGTAGAAAATACAATTTTATCCATTATATTGAAAAATAATCAATACTAGAATAAATCCATGGACAAGGAACAGAGGTGACATGGCCAAATAAAATAATGATATGATTTCTAAAGAGGATTGTGGACAATTTTTGCCTGGCATCTTTAAGGAGAGTTTCTGCAAAATAATAGTATTTAAAAGGAAAGAAGAAAAATAGGGCAATTTTTCAAGAACCTTAAAAGTAGCTTTGCCCTTTGACACTACATTTCGGCTTTTAAGAATTATTTATTAGGAAATTAACAGAGATGTGGACAATGATACTAGTCACAACACCTAAGTAATTAAATTCTAATGTTAAGTAAATTCTATAAGATACAATATAATTTCAATTTGCAAAATACATACTGTATGCATATGTGTGTACATATATATGTGCATATTATGTATATATGTTATACATATATATTATACAATATAATGTTAATGAAAACCCAAGATACAACACAATTTCACTTGCAAAATACATACTTTGTATATGTGTATGTGTGTTTGTCTGTGTGTGCGTCTATACAAAGTATGTATTGTACAAATGGAAATTGTGTTGTATGTTGGGTTTTTGTTAAAATATCATGGGAATTTTTTT
>NW_006357289.1:0-627 GCF_000327345.1 Myotis davidii
TATTATAGAGAAAGGGCAAATAGCAATTTTAAATATTTTCTCTAATTAATCCCCTTTTAAAGTGCATGAATTTCGTGCACCGGGCCACTGGTTTTGTTATAATAGCATTAAAAACCAAGTGTATTTTATTTGCCCTGTCCATATTTAATTGGGAGTTTGTGTGTATGACTTGGGAAAGAGAAAAATGGAGATAGGGCAGGAAAAGTTACTATCAGGATCTTTTATATTTATTATCTCATGTGAACATGGCATCAGATATAAGTAGGAACTTTGTCTTTCACTTCTCTGCCATCATCCAGAAATCAGTCCATTTTTGTTGAATGGGTAAGTTGATAATGTGATGTCCATGAGATAGCTACTATCATTCACATTTTGTAGCTGAGAAAACTAAGGTTTAGAGAAGTTAAATAATTTGCCTAAAAATCATACTGCTAGTAAGTGGCAGAAAGGAAATTTGACTCAGATTTATTTTATTAGGGTCCAACATTTTGCTGATTAACCATTAGATAGTAGCATTCTTCCCCAAGGCTCTATGGTTTTAGAGACTTCAGATGGACATCAATTTTACAACCAACGAGAAATAAAATGACATTTTAAATGCTGTCTTCCCTTCCCCATCAGTGTAAA
>NW_006357290.1:0-627 GCF_000327345.1 Myotis davidii
ACAGCAGCAGCTACTCTGACATTAGTCATCTAGGGCTCTGCCATCACCCCAAACCCTGCATCAGGAACCCCAGCATCAGCTGCCCTTAAAATACATATCTGAGCTCCCCTCCCCAGTCATCCGGTCATAAGACTCACAAACTCCCCAATAAGTGACACTGAAGCTTAATGATACCCAAACTACACTCTGGTCCCCAAGCTTTAGTTATCCACACACTAACCATTAGGACCTCATAGGCTGTTACCCTCCTTCAAAATGGCCAAATCGAGTGAAGAGCCCCCACATCAGTCATCAGGAGCTGACCCCCAAGGTCAGCCATCCTAAGCCAAACTCTCAGAACCCCACAATCAGACTCAATCTCAGAATTTAGGTGCCTGCCTCAAACGCCCCTGTAGTGTGTTGATGGTAACCCCTAAAGGCCCATGTTCTAAGCCGGGGCTTTATTGGAAAGGGTCTTGGCAGACGAGTGAAGTGAAGGGTCTCCAGATGAGCTCACGCTGGATTAACTGACTGACAGCGGCAGGTGCAGCCACCAGCGGAGGAAGGAGCCTCCTCGGGAGCCCTCAGAGGGAGCTCAGCCTTGCTGTCACTTGGTTTTGGACTTCTGGCCTCCAGAACTCTGAGAGA
>NW_006357291.1:0-627 GCF_000327345.1 Myotis davidii
CTGAGTCTTCACCTTGAAACATGGCCAAATCCTTTATGGATGTGAGAGAGAGACATTGGTTGGTTGCCTCCTGCACACTCCCCAACAAGGGGCAGAAGCGACCCTGAAACCCAGGAACATGGCATTGACCAGGAATGGAACCAGTGACCCTTTGGTGTTCAGCTCCACCTCTAACCACTTGGGAAACACTAGCCAGAGCGTGAAACATTTCCTGTTTACATTTGGGATATGTTTCATTTATTGTTATCTTCAAATTAAAGATTATTATACCCTCAATCTAATTTCTTTAAGAAATTCCTTTGGACAGATTTATAGTATCCCTCTTGGCAAACGAATGACTCTCATGGACTAAGGAAAAACCCTAACCAGGCCATCTTCATCCACATCTCATTCCAAAGTTGGTTGTAATTCGATGACTACAAAGATTGTGCTCTTTCCACTTACCTCCTGTCCTGTTAGCCTGGAAGGGTTAAGAAAGTTTGAAGATTAGGAGAGAAATTGGAAGAAAACTGTGTGCTCACTTCACATCATAGTACTGGGTTGGAATTCTCACAGCAACATCCTATTTACTTCCAAAATCCCTTCATCATAACCAAGAATCAGACATTTTGGAAGCTTGACCATTCA
>NW_006357292.1:0-627 GCF_000327345.1 Myotis davidii
TAAGAAGCTATAATGCTTACTTCATTGTTATCATCCTTGCTGTTGACATTGGTGTTGGTATTGATGGGTGTTCCTGGTGAGTTACAGCTGGGGTTCTCTACTTGTCTGCTTGCTAGAATCATCTGGGAAGATTTAGCAAATAAATGCTGGATTTGTTTATGGGAACTGCTATAATAGAGAACCACAAATGGAGTGGCCCAAACAACAGAAATTTATTTTTTCAGAGTTTTGGATACTTGAGATCAAGGTGTTGGCAGGGTTCTTTCTTCTAAGACCCCTTTCCTTGGCGGATAGATGGCCACCTTCCTCTCCGTCTCCCTATGGCATCCCCTCTGTCCATCTGTGTCCGCCTTACCCTTTATATGAGGACACCAGTCATGTTGAAGTAGGGCCCGCTCGCATGACCTCGTTTTACCTCTTTCAAGACCTTCTCCCTCAATACAGTGACATTCTGAGGTGTGGGGGTTAGCACTCCAACATATGAATTTTGAGGTGGTGGTGACACCGTTTAGACCATAATAGATGCTTTCCCCACCCACAGGAATGCTGGTATATCTCAAGGCCAAACCCTGTTACACTGAAGAAATTTCTAGAATGCTCTTGCTCTGGTGCGTACAGCCAGTTCTG
>NW_006357293.1:0-627 GCF_000327345.1 Myotis davidii
ATGCTTTAGAGAAGCCTCGCTTCATTTTCCTACCTCGAGTTGCAATAAAAATGTAATCCATCATCCTATTGACTCTGTTTAGGTATTAGTACAGAATTCTTGAAAAGTTTGTAGTAAAGAGGAGGATTTCAAAATTAATTGGAGGATGCTGGAATCAAGAAAGAGATTTTTTTAAAAAAAATCTTGTGTGTTTCATTTGCTCACTTTTGACACATTTCTGTATGCCCTTGAAGTAGAACATGTTCATCCCATAGTTAAATGCTGAATCAGTGTTGGTCGGGTCCCCGCAGAGAGGTGCAGGGGCCCTTGTGCTGGGCCTTCCTTTCCCGCTGGTGAGCCCCTGGCACATTCTCCTCCTCTTTCCACCTCCCACTGCCCCTGAGAGTCCCAGGACCCGCCCTACTCTCCTCCCAGCTCCTCCTCTGACTCACTGATACCCTGAGCACAAGCCTCCCTCCTGCCCTTCTGTGCGGGTTCAGAGCAGACGCGTGTCGTGCTGCTACCTGTGCAAGCCCTGTGCTGGGAAGGTCTTACTTGAAAGCACCAGTCCAATTTGCAAGAACATGTTCCAGGTTATTCAAACTTGGAACAAACACAACTCTCACTCTCTCTCTCTCTCTCTCTCTC
>NW_006357294.1:0-627 GCF_000327345.1 Myotis davidii
TCATTTCTTACAAGATAGGTAGGGCAAGTAATGCTAAAAATGGAATTAAAGGGTGTTAAATTATTTTCCAAGTCATTTTCTAATTTAGGACTAGAAGCCAGGTCTTATGTTTCCTAGCTCATGATTCTTTCTAGTCTGTTATGGTTCCTAAGTGTTAATTCATATAGGTACTACTAAAATTAAAATAAAGCTTTAATTCTTTAAACAGAAAACATTCATTCACAATCTATTCTCTGTGGTCTAGTATGACAAAGGAAAGGAGCAATCTGATTAATTTTATTTTCTGGTTTCCAATTTCCAAGATTTAAAACCTGGGAAAAATATATTCAACATCATGAGAAAACTTAAATTTTAATACAAAGAATACTTCAAAATTTCACAGTATTTTAGGGTTATATTCTTCCATTAATTTCTACTATTTCATAGAAATAGTTTTATCTAAAATATTTCCAACTTAAACAGCACATCAAAGTACCTCATTTTATTTTCTATATGGCATTAGTTTCTGACTGCGTCAATACAAATAAGCCACAATGTAATAAGTTGTTGTTTTCCCCTTAGAGCAGAAACATTTTAAAGGTGTGCACATTTTGATACAATTATCTTTTAGCTCTCAGACAGTACTTT
>NW_006357295.1:0-627 GCF_000327345.1 Myotis davidii
GATATTTGACGGGCACAATGAAAACTCTGTACTTGACCCAGGCCTTTGGGAGTCACAGCGCTGTGCTCTCAGAGGACGTGGACAGAATAGAGCAGAGTGGTTAAAATACGGGAGGGAGGAAGTACAGAGCAATTGTAGTCATCAGGATGAGGGGTAAAGGGAGCCTCAGCAATGGGTTTAAGATTTTGAAAAACTCACCAAGGGAATCCTGTGTTTCTGAAACAGAAATGAAGACATCATCGCCAAGTGCTTATGTTCCCTCCCTCTAGATATCTCAGAATGTTAACCTTATCTTTCCACTGCAATCTGTACTAGTCTTCTAGTTTAATTCAGCGTGACTTAGGTAACATCTTGTTTTCTTAACAATTTCTGTGATGGTGGAAGCAGATAATACAGTGTGCTTGCAGCTTGTCAAATAGGTTACAGATTGGTGCAAAGAGGCCACACACATCACCCCACAAGGTCGGCTCCTTCCCAACCGATCTAGTCAAGGCCACTGAAGGGATGTGGCCCAAGGGGGGCAGATGCAGCATCTTTCAGCACAACTTCCCGTAGCTCCCAGAACCCCTACCAGAGTGACAGCTGCTGGTGACACTGTCTATCAGTGGTTCTCAACCTTCCTAATGC
>NW_006357296.1:0-627 GCF_000327345.1 Myotis davidii
ATCAACCATCTGTATAAGCAACCCACTTGAATCAATGTTCTGTAAATAATTCATTTGAAATCACAGAAACAACATATCACAACCAGGGAGAATCTCCGAATGACATGCCTGAAACTTAATTCTAACTCTGGGATAGCAAAGAAAGTTCATATAAAATGACAATTATAATCAACCAATGGTGACTGCCAGGGCTGCTTGCTGCTCTGAGAAAGAGTCTGAGACTCAGCCCAGATTTATCAGAAAAGGGGGCCGTATTGATATCTGCCATGCTATAATGTCAAAGAATGTCAAACAAATCATTTGCTGATCCTCTGGGTACTCTGTCTTATAAAAGGCTTTATTCAAAAACACTAGGGGATCACTAAGATTTTATTAAGGCAATTTTGAAATTAATTGTTGCTTTGATTCTAGTGCTAAAAAAGGAAAGTGAGACTACCATGACAGTCAGAAACCCCTCTGGAAGATGCACCTCTTTCATTGAGAAGGACTCCGTAGGGTGGCAAAACTAGACCTTAGTAGCTATCAATGTCATCTAATTACCTTGAATCCTGAAATAATGATTAAAATCAGTATTATGGATATTTTGTATTTCCCTTATTGGTTTATTCATTGGGAAAGACCACACTG
>NW_006357297.1:0-627 GCF_000327345.1 Myotis davidii
AAACAGAATAACTTTAAGAATAAAAATTTCAGAAAGCCTGGTGAGATAACTTATTTTTTCCAGTGGTTTTGAAGCACTTCTCATGTTGACAGGGGTTTGTGTATTAAGTAAGCTGAGGTGAGAGGTCGGTGGTCCCTCAGGGGCTTTGTCCTTGAGCAGGGGCCACCTGGCTGCCCAGCCGCATGCTGTGTTACCTGCTTAGTGAATGGGTACGACATAAAGTGGGCTTTCATTAATTTATTGTGCTAGATACCCACACATTGTGATAAAATCGAAGCAAGTGGAGGCTTGCAACTACTTCAGAAGATGTACCAACTTCACAAGGACTGCCTCAAAGTACAGAGAAATATAATACGTATCATTGGAAATATGGCTTTGAACGAACATCTTCATTCAACTATAGTTCAATCAGGTAACAACTTTATATGCTGAGGATTTGGGATCCAGTTCTTTGTTTTCCTACCTCCACCTCTCCTGATATATTCATTTTTCAACAGACTGAAGACTGCTTAGGGCAAGTTATAGGTCCTACAGCATGTTGTTTTAAGGAGGGGCAAGGAATTGCTTAGTTATTTGGATAATCAACCCCTAAGATAATCGGTGTGTGGCAGTCACGAGAGCAGTTTT
>NW_006357298.1:0-627 GCF_000327345.1 Myotis davidii
TAACCTCTCAGTGAAGTGTGCTTTCAGGTTGGGAAACATTCTTTTTGCCTTTTCACATTACATTCTGAACATCAAGGTATATTTTTTCAAATCCATTTTGCTTTGAAATCACAATCTTCTTTTGTAAAGAACTCTTTAAGAACTGGACCCCCTGTAGGTGGTAGAAGACTGAATAAGGGAAAGAATTCTTATATATTCCCGTTTTTCAAAGAATCATGGACTAGAATTTCTTCCTGTGACCAAACTATCTCCTTTCTCAAAACAAGACATTTTAAAAAGAAAAGTAATTTAATGGATTGGCTTTATAGCTTTATTCCCTGTCAAAATGAACAGAGATATATTTCTTTTTACTTAGTTATTTGTTTAGGACACACGTCCTAATAAGGGGAAATGGGGGGTTAAAAGGGAAGCAAAATCTTCAAAAACATTACACAGGGGATCATCTCCAAATTGCATTTTATTCTTTAAATTTTTAAATAGGAATCAGACAAGGAGAATGGGAGATGAATCCTGACTTATAAAAAAAGAAAATGACAAAATTCCAATTGGAATGTACAATAAAATGTGCATTCTTCAACAACCACCAAGTAGTTTAAGATAAAATATATCCATCAACTCCATACAATC
>NW_006357299.1:0-627 GCF_000327345.1 Myotis davidii
ACAAGGTAACACACACAAATATTCACATATTCACACAATGAACATGCTCACTCACCCAGACACATACAATCACACACTCATAAGTTCACTTACATCCCCAAATATTCACTCACACACATACAGAGTCACTCATGCAAAAATGTTCATAAAAGCACACATTTATACATTCCCTCCTATATGCACTTAACATACTAACACAGACTCACACATGAACATACTCATGCATGTAAACAGACATATTGACTCAACACACAAACATACCCACATACACTCATGTAAAGACAACTTTATACACACAAACATGACCATGTATTCACTCCCACATGGACATGCTGACAAATATACTAATATGTGAACAATCTCACAGAGACAACCCCATATTCACTCCCACACAGTACACTCAATTAAATGCATTTAAATGGTCACACATTCATTCACTCAGAAATTTGCTCTTACATTCATTGGCTCGCATACCTTCACTCACACATCCACATTAATACACTCACATGAGTATACTCATATTTATAAAGATGCTCACACATTCACTCCTCAAAAACATTTAAATAATATTGAAATATTCATACATGTAAACATGCCCACATTTATTCACATATGTACATGGTCACA
>NW_006357300.1:0-627 GCF_000327345.1 Myotis davidii
CATACATGTTGGACCAACCAAAACTAATTCAGTATGGGGATATCATTTTAGGTAATATATTGAAGATAAGAGAGAATCACAAAGTCCAATTCTTCCATTTTTAGCCATAATGCCTAAAATAGTGACATGGAGCAATTTAATACAAATTCGGAAATGTGTCATGGATTAACCTTTACTAGTACCCTACATTTCTCCTTAAGTCATTTTTATGTTTAGTTTAGAATGAATATGTGGTTTGTTGTCATAGATTTAGCAAATTACATAGAAACTATAGAAAGTTTTTTATTTTGCAAAATGAGCAAGATATTAATGCATAATAACTAAGACCATAAACATTGATAAATGGTCTCCTCTGTTTAGTAGCATGAATGAGCAGAACAGGCCCAATCCAACCCAGTCTATTCTTCTGATGTGTTCTTCCTTTGCCTTTTCTGTAATCATTGCTTTGTGTTAGATTTATAATTATACAGAAGGACTTACAAACTGATGGCTTATAAAACCATTTTATAAAACACAATGCATTCTAGTAAATTTTGGAAGGTACTTGTTCCTGGTAAATGGATAAAGGTATTTTTCAGCAGATTCATTTATCTTTGTACCCAATTGAATTATACTCAGGTGTTTGTT
>NW_006357301.1:0-627 GCF_000327345.1 Myotis davidii
GTGCAAATAAAACTACCAAAAATAAAGTTTGAAGAAATCAGGGATGCCCAGTGAATGAAATAATCAGATGTTTTTATGGAGTACAGGTGGTAAGCGGATGACATATATGGACAAAGGGAAGATCCATTTGTAGACAAAGGAGAGTGTCAGAGACTAAGGAAAATTGGAGAGTGTGCATTTGTTTCAAAGGGGAAAACATTTTCTTAATTCTACTGATTATCACCAGGTAATATAAGGATCCTTATCTTAAGAGAAGTCACAAATCTGAATTTTTATGTGCAATCGCTCTTTTTAAATTTTGCAAAATTTTATGTGTATGTATATATATGACATATTTATAGGTACAATTTGTAAATAAAATTATATATGATATACATTATGATTATATTCTATACATAGACTTATATAATACATACATACACACATGCATTAGGTTTAACAGAATATATCAAAGGTTAGATTGGACCTGCAAACCACTTGCAATCTTTACATTGTATCTCGGCCTATGTAACATTAACAAGATGGAGAAGAGGGAGCTCTCTAGAAGAGAAAGTGATAAGGGGAAGAGCAAGGGGAAAATCAGTGAACCCTAAGAGGTTCGTGTGTGTGTGTGTGTGTGTGTGTGTG
>NW_006357302.1:0-627 GCF_000327345.1 Myotis davidii
AAAAATACCTCCAAAATGTCTAAACATTATGAGCTCAGATTTCCATCTACAACCCATAGTACATTGTCCAGGACACAAAATATAATTTATTTTGTTGTGATTCACAATATCATAACTCACTTTGGTTATGTTTGAAAGTGAGAATTCTGTTCCTCCACCTCCTGACACGGCTGCATGGTCCTCAAGGGATGTATGATGGCCCGCATGACAAGACCAACAGACTTTCTTTTGTTTCTCCGCTAGATCTTCTGTTGCGTTTTATTGCCTATATTTTGTCCAGGTGCATTGGGGTAGAAAACTTCAAGGACACGTAGAATACAATTTCTCATAAAGGCTTCTTTTCAGTGTTCCTTTTCTGTGAGCCTCACCCTGGCCTTGCTCAGCCTGGAAAGGATAGTCATTCCAGGCAGAAGTGTCACTAGTCCCTGTCTTAGCAAAGAGCTGGGACAGAGAATAAGGAGAGAAAAAGAGATGTTTGATCATTTTATTCTTTTCAACCAAACTTAATTCCAAATCCCTCTTATTATAGCCCTGTCGCATACTAATCAAAGTAGAAACACTTTTCCTCAACTTCCACTGTTCTTTATAAAAAAATTTAGTATGTTTTTATTGATTTCAGAGAGGAAA
>NW_006357303.1:0-628 GCF_000327345.1 Myotis davidii
GCTGAATATTCAATATGGTTCTTCAATTTGATCAAATAAGCAGAGTGAGAGTGTGAACTGGGTTATAATTCTTGCAACTATTGTTCAATTGTGCAAGTTAGTTAAATTTTCTAGGCCGCAATTTCCTTTTCTATAAAATTTATAGGCAGTAAAATATGAAAAATTAACTTCTTAGATTCATTTCTGGAACCCCTGGTTGAGTTGTAATTCCTACATGTCAGGAAGAATGATGGCAATATGGCACAGATGGCTGATGGGCGGCAGTCTATTAAGTTGACCCTATATTAGCATACATTGAATGTTTATTCAGTTGCATGAACATGCAAAATGTATCTAAAGGATTGTAATAGAGGTCATAGATTAATTACAGGTCTGAGGTAGCCTAAGAGAAAATGTTTAACAGGGCAGTATTTTGCATATTATTCAGTAATAAAGGCGTTAAAGACGCCTGCTTGCTAGGTTGAATACTTCCTAAGAATAAACTGATGAATTGGACTAATCCAGAGACTTCAGCCCATCTGTTTGGAGATTCACAGAGGGGATAGTTTCCACTGGAGATTGAATTAGAGACCAAGCTACACCCATCGTCTATGTGACTTCTGAAACAAAACGACCACATCCCTGGAAG
>NW_006357304.1:0-628 GCF_000327345.1 Myotis davidii
CATATTAGGCTTTTATTATATAGGATAGCTCTGAAGGACATCTATAGCCTAATTAAACATTAGTTAGTCATTACAGTGTTACATAACTCAAAAAAGTGCTTACTGGTGAAAACTGACTCTGATTTGAATTATTTTGTATAATAAACATTAAGATATTTCTTTAGGCCACTGCCCCATTTATAGGCCATGTTCAAATCCATTACATCTTAAGTTCAAAATTAGGAGAGCTTTCTAAATGTTCAGAAAACTTTTCTTTAAAGTTTTTTAATTCATCATTTCAATCAAATGACTATTTGTTTTTCAAAAAATTCCTCTAACATAGATATTTGAATTCAGATTTGCTGTCTTTTTCTTCACAAACATGAAGAAACTGTGAAAAAGATTCAGGTGTAGACATAAACCATAATTATAAAAAATAAATATTTGAGCTTCAGGGGAAATATTGACATGTTTTAAGTTGTTTCCACCGCAACTTTGTTTGAATATTATTTTCCAGGAAAAATAAGGGCATTCAAATAACAAAAATTACAAAGTATAAATAAATGGAAGATATGAATAAAAAATGTGTTTCCTGTCCAGCCTGGATGGGTCAGAAGTTGATCATCGACCTATGAACCAGGAGGTTATG
>NW_006357305.1:0-628 GCF_000327345.1 Myotis davidii
CTCAAGATTCTTGGAAAGCAGGGCAAGAAAACGGCAGTGAGCTCAGATTAGGGAGGAAGGGAGAGTTATTTGACAATTCCCCAAGATACGGAAACTGACAACTCCTCGTTACAGATGTTTTATAGTCACACAGCACACACATATTCCACAAGTTTCCTTTAATAACTTCTGGAATAGGGTTGAGCATTTGTGACAGATACACAGGAACATTTGTTTATACACTGAGTGATAATTGCTAAGTGATCTTAAGAAAGAAAAAAATATATATTTCCTCATGAAAAGCCCTCAATGAAGCATTCTAGATGAAAGGACTTGAAGTGATGCAGGCTCCTCATGCTATAACATCAGATGGGCAAGCTGAGGATGAGAGGCCCTAGAGTTGGAATAATCTGGGCCTTGATATTGTAATGGAGACACAGAGTAATTGTGACTATTTCTCAGGTGTTGTTATTTAAGAAGCAATTCTATTTGGAGCAACATTTCATATACATATATACACCAGACAAGTAGGAGGGGTGGGGGAAGACCTTGCTTCTTCTTCTTCTTTTTTTCTTTTTTTTGGGGGGGTGGGGGGTAATCATCATCCGAGGATATTTTTCCATTGGTTTTGTTTGTTTGTTTGTTTTTG
>NW_006357306.1:0-627 GCF_000327345.1 Myotis davidii
CATAGGTTGATGCTCAACTACTGAGCCACATCAGTCAGGCCAAAGTCATACTTTTTCAAACTAACTAACAACTTCCATCTTGTCCACACCCTTCTCCCATCTCAAACTACCGTCCCTCCAAACACAACAAAAATCTGTGCTATGCCATTTAAATCTCAAAGCAATTTTTTCCATATAGCCTCAGGCCGGATTCCTACCATCTTGTTGGGTAACCATTTCTCAGATGGCTCCTGCCTCCTGTGTAACAGAGCATTCTGCCTGTTCAGTACAGGAGCAGTGAGACAAAGCTTTTCAGTGGCCGCGTGGCCAGTGGAGGGAGGAGGAGGATTTCATCATTAAAGCCCCACCAGAACTGATGACACCACGGTTGGTTGGGGACTGGGGAGGCAGGCACACCACTTGAGGGAGGGTATGTGTGCACAATCTTTACGAAGAGTAATTTGGTGGTATCTTATCAAAATGTGAATGTTCATATCCTTGAAAACCCCACTTCTCAGAATTTCCCCCTAGATATATGTACACAAGACCACAGAAATATTTGCTGAAAATAACACTAGAGTCCCTCAATAGGAGAATACTTACATAAAACTGTGGACTACATACCATCTATATATATAAATGCTTAAG
>NW_006357307.1:0-628 GCF_000327345.1 Myotis davidii
TTCTCCCTCTCCCTCTCCGCCTCTCTCTGCCTCTCTCAAATCAGTATATGAAACTTAAAAGAAAAAAAGATCCAAAGTGGAGTAAGGACTATAGGAAAGGGAATTAAAAATACAACTTGAAGCAGCAGCCTTCAAAATGTATAGCTTCTAGGGGAGACAAAAGGGAACATAAGGGATACAGAAGCACCCTTTGGCAGTTGGGTGGTTAAAAAGAGGATTATTGAGAATTCAACAAAACAGAGAACCACAAAATTGCAGAACTCATAATCAACTTATCCCAGAACAAAATAATTGGCTGGCATATCTGGACTTCGCAATATTGACAGAAGAGAGCACCATTAAAATAGGAATTTGTAAAACATCCCAATCAGATGAAAATTCATGGCCTTTAACACATTTATCTGTAAAAATGAAAATAAGTGAATTAAATTTCTAGCTCAAAACAAAAGCTGGAAAAACAGCAACAAAGTAAACCTAAAGAGGGCACAAGAAAGCAAATAATAAGAGTAGAAATTAATGAGGTAGAGATTAGAAAAATAGTAGACCAAATTAAGCTATATTTTGAATTTAATTATCAAAATAGATTCCTAGCTAACTTGATCATATAAAGCCTTGGTCGGCAAACTGC
>NW_006357308.1:0-628 GCF_000327345.1 Myotis davidii
GGGGCAGAAGGAGACAGACATACCCTTAGGAGTGTCCCAAGCCCTCAGACCCCAGCTCCTTCTCCCAGAACCACGCCCCGCTGGGCCTTCTCTGGCAGAGGAGGAGGAGGAACACCGGATGCTGAGTCTGGCGTGCTGATTGTGAAGTGGCTGTGTATCCTTCCTGCAGGTGAACACGTCCTGTAACGTCTGGGGAAACAGCACGGAGTACCGGCATTCCCCGACGGAGGAAGACCTGAGCCGCACCCCACAGCTGGTGAGTGTCGCCCAAACCCAGAGCCACGGGGATGGGGAAGAAGAGTGCAGCCTGAGCTCGGGGCTATTTCTCTCCTTGTCCCATCGTTTGTCAGTAAGAGTTTGTTGAGCATGTGCCCAGCCTCACGCCAAGAGGAAGCAATAAGGAAAAGGGACTTCTTGCCCTTAGTGAGCTCACCATCTCTAGGAGACACAGAATGAGCACCTCGAAGCCAGGAACAGGCCTGTGATGAGTGGCAAAAGGATGACAACAGGAGCAAACTGGAGTAAAAGAACAGCGAGAGAAAATGGAAACTTAACCTGAAAGATATCTGCATCCCCATGTTCACTGCAGACAACAGCCAAGATATGGAAATAACCTAGGTGTCCATCG
>NW_006357309.1:0-628 GCF_000327345.1 Myotis davidii
ATGAATCATCCCAAAACTTAGTGACTTAAAACATTAACAATCATTTTTGTGATTTCAAACATTAACTTAAACATCAACTTAGTGTCTTAAAAGATTAACTCAGTGACTTAAACATGAACTTATTGACTTAAAACATGAACTTAGTGACTAAAAACATTAACAGTCATTTATTATTATCTTACAGTTATGGTGGCTCAGCTCTTATTCTCACTTAGGGAATCTCCTATAGTTGTAGTCAGACAGTGGCTGAGGCAGGAGTCATCTCAAAGGCATGCACCATGTCTGGTGGTCGATATTGCCTGTTGACTGGGATCTCAAGTTTGGGCTGTTGGCTGGAACATCTATATGTGGCCTCTTCATGAGGCTTGGGTTTCCTCACTGCATGGTGGCTAGGTTCTATGAGCAAATAGCCCAAGATAACATGGTGCAAGGAAGAGCATATTTAACCTAGCCTTGAAAGTCACATTGCATCACTTCCATTGTGTTCTATTGGTTCAGGTGGTCACAGAAGTCCAGACAAGACACAAGACGGGGGAATCTAGATTCCACAATTTGATGAGAGCAGTGTCAGTGTTACTGGGCATGTGGGATGTTAGATATTATTGTGGAAATATTTGGAAAACACAAT
>NW_006357310.1:0-628 GCF_000327345.1 Myotis davidii
GGAAGTGGGGTGATATGGGTGAGCAGTCCACCTCACCTAAGGCATTTCCAGAGGAGGGCTTACAGCTGAGGCTGTCAGCAGAAAAATTCCCAGCAGCTGAGGGAATAAATTCTCCAGTCCCAGATGGAGGAGTATAAGTGGATAAGAACAGCTCCCCCTACAGGTACACTCTTCTAGTCACTGGGAATACATATATTTCCAGGTGGAAGAAAACAAATGAACAAACAGATTTTATAAATTCATCACCTCCTAACTTTCATTAACTCAGCAGCTGATTCAACCTTTTGATTTATAAACTTTCCTTCTTCAATTAAACATTTCTTTATAATCAAGAAGGGAAAGATTATGTTGCAGTAAAGTCTTATCAACCTGCATTAAAAATTAAATCTCAGTGGCTTAATTCAATAAAAGCCACTTCATAGCCCTTCAAAGGTCTCAGGTTATGGAGTTTCCATCTTGTACACCATCACCTCAACAACAGCTTCCAGAAGAAGACAAATCAGACATAGTTAAAACCCACTTTCAAGTTCCACTGGCTGGTACTAGTCATATGGTCTAAGCATAACCCTGGGTGAGCATGGGAAATGTGCAGAAGCTTATAGAATACTAGAGGCCCGGTGCACAAAAA
>NW_006357311.1:0-628 GCF_000327345.1 Myotis davidii
ATAATGTGAGTAATTGTCCTAGAAAAATAGATAACTAGATCATGAAACGGAAGGTAAGAAAATGGGGGAAAGAGCTAGAGAGCAGCAGCACTAACTCCCTCCTCCAAGTCATGAAAGGAAAGAATCAAGAGCTCCTGAATGAATGGATATTGACATTGATCTTATTCAATTCTATACAGTTTTATCACATATGCAGGATTGTGTATCCGCCACCAGTGAAGACACAGAACAGTTCCGTAACCACAAGGATCCCTCGTGTTGCCCTTGTATAACCACAGCGCCTCCATCCTGGCCATCGCCCCATCCCTAACCCCTGGCAACCCACTAGTCTGTCTTCCATTTCAAAAGTGTTAGATAAATAGAATAATACAGTACGGAATCTTTGGGGATTAGTTGGGTGTTTTTTTTTTCATTCAGCATAATTCCTTTAATATCCATTCAAGTTTTTGTATGTTGTCAATAGTCTGTTCAACTGCTAGTAGTTTTCCACTGTATGAATGCACCACAGTATTTTAACTACTCACCTCGAGGTTGACATCTACACTGTTTCTGTGGGTTTTTTAAAATTAGAATCATTGAGTGTGTTTTTTAAAATTATTGATTGATTTGAAAAGGAGAGAGAGAGAGA
>NW_006357312.1:0-628 GCF_000327345.1 Myotis davidii
TAAAAATAAATGGAAAAAAACATCCTCAGGTGAGGATTAAAAAATGACAAAAATGTAGAATTACAGGTCTCAGCCTAAACCTACTGGATTAGAATCTGTAATTTAATTAGATCCTCAGGGGGTTTGTATGCACATTAAAGTTTGAGATGCTCTTCTCTAGAGGCAAGATTCTGAGGGTTGGTCTGTGATGAAGTCCATGTATCACAAAACCTTTTCAATATGAGGCTGTCCCCGAGTATGTCCTTATCCTCAATCTTGACCTCAGCCACAGGGCCTTGGTCCAACCCCTGGTAAAGTCAAAGACATGCCTACCTTAAAACCCAAGAACTCTGCTTCTAGGTATTTACTTTAGAACTTCCACAACATGTACACAAGGAGACTTGTACAAGAAGGTTCACTGTAGCAGAGTTTGCGGTACCAAAAAATTGAAGACAATTTGGATGTCCCTTAATAGGAAAATAAATAAGTACATGGAGATCTTTTCATTGTCTTAGTCTGAGTTCCCCCAAAGGCAGATCCTGAGACAAAGGACACAGGTACAAGTAGTTTGTGTGGGAGGTGATGCCAAATATGTGACAGGAAAGCCAATAAAAGGTGTGTTCTGCCAAAACCGGTTTGGCTCAGTGGA
>NW_006357313.1:0-628 GCF_000327345.1 Myotis davidii
CAGTGGACTGCAGGTGAAGTTGTCAAGAATCCCAGTACTTTTACTCACAGGCTTAATGGCAAATGGAACTTCACTAAATTGTTCCTGCAGTTTCACTAAAAGTCTAATTCCCTACTGATGTTATATAATCACCATCATTCATTATTGCCTGATATCTGGAATCTGCTGCCACTACCATCCTTACTTTTTACTATTCTGGAGCTCAAATCGAGAAGCTCAAACATTCTGAGGGGACCTATATGTTATTTTAGGAAGATATATTTAAGTATCTGAGAGCAAATTAGAAATATAGTGGTTACTGCTGAAATGGAAAAGAAGTTTCAGAATATATGATAGAAATACAACATAGATTCCTTTAAACACTTCATTCCAGGAATAGCTATTGAAGAACAATTAGACATATACACACATGAAAGGCATATTCTATTCCTATTCCTATTAAGTTATATATATTTAACTTGTGAAATTTTTATTGTATATCCATTATATATCAATAAATCTGTTAAAAACATGAAAAAATATAGAGCTGATTTAATTCCTCTACTACTCCTGCCCTTGATTCTACCTTTTGAAGACTGACCTTTATTTTACTTAATGTTTTATGTTTTTATTGATTTTAGAGAGAGAG
>NW_006357314.1:0-628 GCF_000327345.1 Myotis davidii
CCTGTCATTTCTAAAGATCTTTAAGGGGAATTGTATGTGCAGATAGGTGTGGGATACATTATTAGAGCGATGAAGTATTCTGGTTATCTATTAATGAGTCATTTTACTAAAATAGAAATAAAAAATAAAAGTTAAAGAGGAAGCTCTCCTATGTACAGATTACTTTTCTAAGGTTGATGCCCTTCCACAATATTCCTGCTTTTATTTACTTTTAAAATTGTCAAATAGTTGTTTTCTAATTTATCAGAGTTTCTAGTTATCATAGGTAAAAGGAATGAGTTGTTGGGGCATACGTACCACCAGAGCGGAAACAAAACTGGGTCATTTTAATAGGTCCATTCCACAAATCTGCGTACTTACCGTAATTCAGTTTCTTTTAACAAATATAGAAAATTCACCTTGGAATTTGTAGTAGGAGGTGAAATATCTAGACAGATTAGACCTCAGGTATTCTAATCCCAAAGCTCCTACATGAATTCCTGATCCCCAAAGTACTTTTTTTGGTTCCTATTAGAATAAAATATTTAAATGTAATATGTTAAATGAAATGCACCAAATAGTTATGTGAAATCTATTAGAATTAAATAATTTAAAAATTATTTCATATGGTAATATTCTACTTATATCT
>NW_006357315.1:0-628 GCF_000327345.1 Myotis davidii
TGGACTCTATTCCAATGTGACTCTAATAGCAAGGGAAGGTACTCAGAAGGATATCCTGTTTGATTTACTGGATGCTTTTGCAACCAGATGAATAAAGAGCAACATTTACATAGTGTGCATTTACATAGTGTTCAACAGCAACATGCAGGCTACCTTGTTCTGGCTATTCTCTGCCACCATCTCTCACCTTCTCTGCCTGGCTCATTCCCCTGGACGCACTGGGTCATTGTGAGCATTGTGTTTTCTAAAACAACCATCTACTCAGGGTCTTTGCATTGGTTGTTCCTTTTTGTCTGCCAAGAACTTTCCCCTTAGTCCCCAGCTTATTTTTCTTTGAGGTGTCTACTTAACAATGGCCTGTTGGCAAGTCTTGGCTAAACTCTATTAAAAAAACACACACACCCTCTACCCACTCTCTCCATTTAATGTGATTTTCTCTTCTTTATAGCATCTGTACCATTGGATATGTTATATTATCATTTTTATTTGATTAAATTCTGTCTTCATCATTAATTTGTAGAGACTTTTATTTAAAGCATTCCCATACTCTGAACAGTGACATGAACATAGTTTATAGTCAACATACAGGGTGTCCCCAAAAACGTATACACACTGTACAAGCTGATAG
>NW_006357316.1:0-628 GCF_000327345.1 Myotis davidii
TCCAACCTGGGACCCTTTGGTCCACAGGCCGACCTTTGTCCGTTGAGCCAAACCAGCTAGGGCTGAATTAGTGTTTTTGTTTTCTTCTGGTAAAAAGTCAGAAGTGGAATTTCTGGATTGGACAGTAGTCCTATTTTTAATTGCTTGGTGAACCTTACTACTGCCTTCCATTGTGGCTGCAGCAGTTTTATGATCACCCCAGCAGTGCACGAGGGCTCCCGTTTCTCCACATTCTCACCAACACTAGTTATTAGTTGACTTTTTAATGATAGCCATTCTGACATACCTCATTGTACTTTTGATTTGCATTTTCCTGATGATTAATAATGTTGAGCATCTTCTCATATGATGTTTAAGGCCATTGTTTCCATATTGAATTTTTGTCTGGATTTTCTATTTATTCTTGTATGTGGGTGTTAAAGTCTCCTACTGTTATTGTAAAAATGTCAATTTCTCTCTTTATGTCTGTTAATATTTGTCTTGTTTATTTAGTCCTCCTATATTGGGTGCATAGATATTTATGAATATTATATCTTTTGACCCTTTGATTATTATGTAATGGTCTTCTTTTTGTCTCTTTTTACAGTCTTTGTTTTAACATCCAACTAGTCTGATATGAGTATTGCTA
>NW_006357317.1:0-628 GCF_000327345.1 Myotis davidii
CATTTCATATAAATGGAATCATACAGCATGTGGTCTTTTGTGTCTGGCCTCTTCCACTTAACATGATGTTTTTGAGGTTCATCCATGTTGTAATATGATTACTAGCTCATTCTTTTTTATTGATGAATTGTAATGCTCTGGTGCTGGATACACCACATTTTGTTTAATAGTTCATGGGTTGATGGATATTTGGGTTGTTTCCAACATTGGACTGTTATGAACAATGCTGCTATGAAGATTCACATTCAAATCTTTCTGCGGATATATGTTTTCATTTCTTGTGGGACATTCCTAGTAGTAAAATTGTTGGGTTTTATGGTAAGTTTATATTTATCTTTTAAAATTTCTCCTTTGCAATTTTAAGGGTACAAAATTAAAGATGTGAAACAGAGAATTACCATATGGCCCAGCAATTCCACTCATAGGTATATAACCAAAATAATTGAAAACAGGTGCTAACGGAATAGCCAAAATGTGGAACCAACCCAATGTCCATCAACTAATGAATGGAAAAACAAAATATCCTGCATCTAGACAATGGAATATTGTTAAGCTATTTAAAAAGTGAGGTTCTGATGCATGCTACAATATGGAAGAACATTGAAAATATTATGCTAAGTGAAAGAAG
>NW_006357318.1:0-628 GCF_000327345.1 Myotis davidii
AATTGAAGGCAAGACCCTCCACCAGCAAAATGACTAAGACTCAATTTATTGCAGTACTTGTTTTATTATGGCGGTCTGGAACTGAAATCACAATATCTCTAAGGTATGCCTATAAGTTATAGACAGGACATACCATTTGTGTTTCAAACCAAACAGGACATTAGAGATGACGTGCTGACTCAGATCCGTGATCTATTCCAGAATATTTTCTAGAACAGTCTTGCCCCACAGACGTTGCAAAATGTTAAGCACTCCTTACTCTCTTTAGTAATACTTTTTATGTATGTGTGTATTTATTTATGTTGAGATATATTCCCTATATTATTTCATCCTTTAAAAATACATTCATACTTTTACCTCTTATGTCAGTTACTTATTCAATTAAGTAATCATTAACAAACTCAGGTCGTATGTTTTAGGCAGCACTAGCAACATACAGATTACTTTACAAAGTATCTTCCTCTATGGAATTTACTAGCTCAAGAAGGAAACAGGTGAGAGAACCAAGTGATATATAGACTGACAAAGGCAGAGTGTGTACATAAATTATTTGGGATTCTGGGTTGGAGATTTGTGTATTCTTCCCCTCTTAATAATTTATTAAAATACTAGAGGCCTGGTGCATGAA
>NW_006357319.1:0-628 GCF_000327345.1 Myotis davidii
AGAAATTGATGACAAATTATGGGAAGACTAGTTGATCAAGGACTATATTTTAAAATTATAAAATGACTGTAGTTTTTCTTAAGTATTCCAAACTTAATGCTATTTTATTCCACATTCTGATATTACATGATGTTTTCAGTTAAACACAATGAAACCCCATCTTAATACATGGTACCATCACACCCCTAAATGTTATGCATCTAATAACAGCTATCAAATTATGGTGCAAAAACCAATAGGACGAAAGGGACAAATGGACAAATAAATATCCATAGTTGGAGATTTTAACACCCCTGTCGGTACTTGACAGAAGAAGTAGACAGAAAGTAAGTATTAATGTAGGAGACTAGAGCCAACTGTAACTTAACCTAATCGATATTTATAAAGCATTACCCAAGAACTGCAACATAAATATTCTTAAATGATGATCCAGTCTTTATGCTGGGCTATAAAACAAGTTTCAATAAATTTCAAAAGATCAAAGTCTTAAAATGAACATCTCAACACTAAAATCAGAAGTCAATAACCCTCAAATGTTTAGGAAATTCCCAATATTTGAAAAATAAACACACTTCTATAATTAACTCATAGGTTAAAGAAGAATTCACAGGAATAATATACACTAAAA
>NW_006357320.1:0-628 GCF_000327345.1 Myotis davidii
ACATAGATGGAGAATAAAAGGAATGTGACTGAATTCATTTTAACAGGACTTACCCAGAACCCTCAGATGCAGAAAGTCGTGTTTCTGTTATTTTTGGTCTTATACATGGTAACACTCTCAGGCAACCTGCTAATTGTGGTTACCATTACCACCAGCCAGGCTCTGAACTCCCCCATGTACTTCTTCCTGACCCACCTTTCCTTGATAGACCTAATCTATTGTTCTTCTTCAGCTCCTAAGATGATTGTGGATTCCCTTCATGAAAAGAAAATGATCTCTTTTAATGGTTGTATGGCTCAAGTCTATGCAGAACACATTTTTGGTGCTACTGAGATCATTCTGTTGACGGTGATGGCCTATGATCGCTATGTCGCCATTTGCAAACCTCTGCACTATACCACCATCATGAGCCATAAGCTGTGCATTCTCCTCCTGGGAGTGGCATGGGCTGGAGGATTTCTCCATGCAACCATTCAGATCCTCTTCACAGTCTGGCTGCCATTCTGTGGCCCCAATGTCATAGATCATTTCATGTGTGACTTGTACCCTTTGTTGAAACTCGTCTGCATGGACACTCATACCCTGGGTCTCTTTGTTGCTGCCAATAGTGGGTTCATCTGCTTATTGA
>NW_006357321.1:0-628 GCF_000327345.1 Myotis davidii
CTTCTAGATGCTGGGACAAGAATCCTGGCAATATATAAACAGATCATAGTGTTTTGTCAGGACAGAGATGCATAAGGTACTATTATTAAGTTAAACCATCTTATGTAAAGCAGCATAGTTCCAGAGACCCAACAAGTATAAGTGTGACCCAGACAACACTGCTCAAAAGAATGTTTTGAAAAGGCAATATTCTCTATTTGTACTGTCCATGATGGCAGCTGCTAGCCACATATGGCTAATGAGCACACGAAATGTGACTAACGTGACTGAGGGACTGAATTTTATATTTTATTTAATTTTAATATTTTAAAAGTTAAGTAGTGACTACATGAGGCTAGTGACTACAATTAGAAGATATTTGCTGCTATGGAAGAGGATGACTTTTCACCCTTCTAGAATCACTGGAGAACACACACATAACCTACTGTTTTGGATTTCAATAGACCTTTATTTTCTTATGAACTCTTTCATACTATGCATTAGGATTTCCAATGATATTCAAAGCACTTTGAAGTCAGAGAATTTCTTCTAGGCTCACTGTAAAAATAGTACTTAATTGAATTAATTGCTTTGATAAAGAACAAATGCATATGAGATTTGAGGGAAAAACTCAGCATTTGACTATTAA
>NW_006357322.1:0-628 GCF_000327345.1 Myotis davidii
TTCTGTTTATTTCAAGGTGATTAACCTGTAGATCTGGAGGTCAGGAAGCTACCACAACCTCTACCTTCACTGTTCACACTAGTCTCTCACACCCATGAAGCCTGTCACCAAGTGTTAGGATATTGGTGACAGTGCTACAAATGCTCATTTCTGTTTTACCTGGATTGCCAGAAAACATAGCTGAAGAAAAGTAGCTTTTACTTCATCTATATCTTTCAAACCAGGACATTTCATTAGCAGCAGCAATATTTATTCTAGTCTCCATGATATAGGCAGAGACACTGACAGGCTTTAGATAGATGCTACGTGTCAATGAATCATCTATAGTTAAAGCATTCAAAGGTCTCTCAGGATCAAATGACTAGGGGACTACTGGTTACAAAGGTCTGAAACCTGTGTAGATAGGTTTCAGAATGTGCAGAATTTGTAAGTTGGATGAGAAGAAATGAGCCATTGTTCTGAATTGTTAGAAACCAAAATAACCTCTTTAGACAAATGATTTTAAGTTAAATTTCAAAGAAAAAGACATCTACCAGTTACAAAACCATGAATTTTCTTCCCACAAGAGGACTAAATTGTCACTATGGGAGCTGGAAGTATTAATCCAGTTGCATGTTGTGAGGTCCCA
>NW_006357323.1:0-628 GCF_000327345.1 Myotis davidii
ATTTCACGGGCCTTGTACGGCCCCCAGGCTGGACGTCCCCCATTCCTGAATTAGAGTCTGAAGTCTGCACCACTGTCTACACGTCTATAACTCCCATTAACTTTCTTATCCAGCCCTATGATCTCGCTTTTACCCTCCACACTCAAACTGAAAAGGTTAACAAGACCGAATTTAGCAAATACTTCTCATTCCTTCCCTACTTGTTCTGTGACATTGGACATGGTTGCCCCTTCCCTTCTAGAAACTCCTTTCCCTTAACGTCTTCTTTTCCCTTTCGGATTGATCTTTGTGAGTTTTCTTCAATGGATTCTCTTGATGTGTCCCTTTATTGTTTTGTCTTAACACATGTTTTATATGGATACGTGATGTTCCCCAATGAATCACTCCTCTGGGCAAGCAGGCAGTTTTCTGCTCACATTGATTCTGGGCCTGACCATGTGACTTGCTTTGGCCAAAGGAGCATCAGCAAACATGAAGCCAGCAGAGGCTTGTAAGTGCTTGTTCTTGGGGGCTTGTCTTCTTGGAATACTCCTCAAAGATTGCTATGTTATCTGGATGACTATGATGAAAGATCAAGTTGAACCAAAGGGAGAGTGAGGGAGAGGGAGAGAGAAAGAGAGAGAAACAT
>NW_006357324.1:0-628 GCF_000327345.1 Myotis davidii
AGGGTGCAGGCCGGGCTGAGGGACCCCTCCCCCTCTGCACAAATTCTGTGCACTGGGCCTCTAGTGCTCATATAAGAATTTTTTTTCTTACTGTTTTTTAAAAAGTCCTTTATACAATCTTTTCTAAAAACTGAAGAGAAATTAAAGGCTATATATGTTAAAAGACTTGTAGAAATCACAGATATAAAAGTGGGAGAGCCAAAATTGTTCTGGATTGCAATAATCATTTCAGGGAAAAGTGACATTTTACAGTACCAACCATATTTCAAAATAACATCAGTACTATATATTCCTAATATCTCACCAGCCTGAACACAATCTTAAACACTTTAATTGTGTTTATCTCCTCCCAGAGGAATTCTGTCTCTAAAAGCACACTGGACATGGAATAAAAGTAAATATAAAAATAAAGTTTCTCTTAAAAAAAAAGACTTTATTTAAAATTTTTTAAGGTAATGCAAATTACCCTCAAATTAGTAAAGCATTAACATATGTCAGAAGTTGAAATAGATAAGAGGATGGTCTTTTAAAATTTTGCTGATGAGAGGAGGAGGAAAACAAGAAAAAAAATCATATTTTCCAGTGTCAATAATTTAGAATGTTTGAACAGAGGGTATAGAAAAGCAAA
>NW_006357325.1:0-628 GCF_000327345.1 Myotis davidii
CTGCAGATATATCAGATTTAGTGTCACCATAGTACAGTTTAACTAATTTTCAGGAATGTATTCTTATGAGTTCATTAAACAACATATTTTATTATTTCTTTTCAAAATTTTCATTTTATAGTAACACATATGCTATTTAATATATTCTATAACCAACTCTCTTGCCAAGAAAATGATCATTAATGCAATGAAGATTTTTACATTAAAGGTTATTGTTCTAAGAAAAAATAATATATTTGTTCTCAAAACAGCATATAAGGAGAAAAATAAGAAAATGGAAAATGACATGCTTAATATAAATGGAACAATGGAAACTGTTCTGCCCTTTTAATTCAATGACTAATGTATGCACATTTATAGGTGACAAATTATAAATGAGCTGACTGTGCCAGGCATGTTCGAGAAGATAAAATGGGAGATTCTGACCATACGTGGAAAGATATTTAAAATATATTATTCAAGATTTGTGTTACCATCTCTATTTCATAATTTCAAATAAACATATGGATATTCATGAGAAAATGAATACATATTTATCACAAAAGAAGGTGATAGGACAAAATTCATAAGACACTCAATTTGGGTAACCCTGTTCTCTTAAATGAAATCCAGATTAAATAACACCCAA
>NW_006357326.1:0-628 GCF_000327345.1 Myotis davidii
GTCAGGTCAAATAATACATGGAGGAAGTCAAAATAGGAGAATGCATACCATCTCCGGGATAAGTACATTGCTGAAGGATGCTTCTATCCACCATCTCTTCTCTCCACATTTCATTTTTATGGAGTAAGTGACTCAAACCTAGTTACTCTATTCCCACATCCTCCAACCTCCTGATGAAACAAGAAAATACCAAGCCAGCTAACAAAGATAATACATGGGCACATTATGGGACCCTTATAGCATCTCTCTGACCTCACAAGGAGCTGGTGGCATTTCTGTTGATCAATCTTCTCCCTTTTCCTTAGATTTGTTTCTCTCTCTTTTTGATATTTTCTTTTCATGTTGTTTCTTTTTTCCTCATTGTGTCTGACTGACTAGGTTTTTTCAAAGCATAGTTTTATTTATATAAATTGTTTGCTCTTTATCTTTCCTCTGTCCCTCCTGCCCTAATCATTACCTACTTAAATCCTTTCCCCATTACATTCTTTTCAAAAGGAAATTTTTAAGAATTCCTCATTCATACATATTTGTGAAGCTTTCACGTTACCTTTTCTTTCTAGGACAGATGACTAACTTTTCTCACGTTGACCTGCACGCAGCAATTGGACATACCCAGATTCACCTTTTT
>NW_006357327.1:0-628 GCF_000327345.1 Myotis davidii
GGTTCATAGGTCGATGCTCAGTCACTGAGCCACCGCGCCTGGCCAATTTTTTTTCTATTTTATTTGTTTAACGAACTCTTGTGTAGCACCACACACCACTACCTACCTTTCACACTCTACATGCCGCGTCTAATTTATCACAGATGCCCCCATTTGACCATCTCTCACCTCCTGCCCAGCCGTGCCCCCTCACTGGTTTACTGCACGTCTTCCCATTGCTCTTCTAGTCAGAGCAATCCTTTGTATGTGAAATGTCCCAGTGGCTCTCTATCTTTGGGGAAAACTAAAGTCTTTACAATGGTCTACAAGCTGCTACCTGAACTCTCCCCTTTCCTGGCTGACATCATCTGCCCTCTGGCTCAGCCACAGGATGCCTGCTGTTCCTCAAACACACCAGCGTGCTTGGTGTGTGCTCAGGGCCGCTGGGCGGGCCGCAGTGTCTGCCCAGAACATTCTTCTCCCAGAACCTGCATGGCTTATGCCCTCACTTCAAGTCTCAGCTTAAATGTCACCTCCTCAGAGAGATCTTTCTGAACACTCCATCCTCCACCTGAAAGGGTCCTGCATGTGCTGGATCGCTCCCTGTCAGAAGAGATGGTTACAAATATAGGAAGGGGCCTGGCCAGTG
>NW_006357328.1:0-628 GCF_000327345.1 Myotis davidii
ACACCGGCCGGGGCTGGTCTGTTCCTTCCTGTAACAGAGCAACCGTCTCTGGCGAGGACGCCACACCGGTTCAGTGTCTGTCCTGACAAACGGGCATCGATGCTGCCGACAGCTGGGGCTACCGTGGCTCCCGCAGCTCCGACCACTTGCACGGAGGTTTTCAGGGAACACAGGCGTCCATTCCTGCCCTAGGCGCTGGCCTGCTGGGCCGCCCGGAAGTCGAGTCTGTTGCCAAGGAGCTGGCTCTCCCGGTCTCTGCCCCAGTCTCCGTGCGGGCAGGTTCCCATGTACCTTGCGTAAATAAATGCCTGGGAGTGGAATTTCCGGTTCAGTGACACGTGACCTGTTTTTGTTGTGTTGTGTCGTGTCGTGTCCGTTTTGGGAAAGATAAGCTGAACTTGGTCAGAAGCTGCCAGGCCGCATGCCAAAGCGATCTCGCCATTCTGTGCTCCGACCAGCGCCCGGGAGGCCCGAGTGGGCCACAGCCTGCCCACACTGGGCGCTGTCGGTCCGTTTAACTTAGCCGTCCTGAGGCGGACGTGTGGTGACAGCTCATCGAGGTTGTGATGTGCGTCTTCAAGATTAACAATGAATTCCCGGCCGGTGTGGCTCAGTGGTTGAGCGTCGA
>NW_006357329.1:0-628 GCF_000327345.1 Myotis davidii
GACTTCTCTTCCTGGCACTGGAACCCTGGGCTGTGGGGGGCGGGCAGTCCGGAGTGGGGCTGGTGTACCTCACTCCTCAGGGGACCTCTGAAGCTGAGATGTCCCTCTCAATTTTTAAACACCACAGGATTTTGTATGACCAGCCTGTTCTGAGTCTTCGTATGTCCCATTAGCCTCAATGTGGCTTTTACTTTATATTCTTAGTTATAGGACTTCACACATCTAGATTTCAGGCTGTTCTGAATGATGATTGTTCAGTAGTTTCGTTGAAATTTTGATGTGGTTGTGAGAGGATGCGAGTACCAAATTTACCTGCCTGTCATCTTTTTTAGTGCCTTCTTTATGCTGTTGAAAGCTAAAGAAAAAGAGACCTAACATCGTGGTATTCTTTTTCAGGCCTCATTTTTGTTAGTAGAATTTCAGCAACAACTCTATTACTTAGGTGTTAGTCTTAAATAAAACTAAAGTGTTGCTTAAGGATACCAAGCTTCAAAGTGGTAAATTACAAGTGAAACATGTCTGTATATGGCCCATGAACTTTCTTTAACACCGAATATAATGACAATAAAATAATAACAATTGGTTGAGAAGGAATTACATTTTAAAAAATATATTTTTATTGATTTCA
>NW_006357330.1:0-628 GCF_000327345.1 Myotis davidii
TTTCTCTCTCCTCCCTTCCTCTCTCTCTAAAATATACAAAAACATTTTTTTAATCTAATAGGACATCATACCCCTTCTTATGAATAATTTCTCACACCGTCTCACCATCTCCATGCAGCCAATGTGGTGTCTCATTAATTCCCCAATTCAATAAATCACCCCCACCCTTCTTCCTTGAACAGGAAGTAGATGACAGACTAAAGCCTACAGTAAAAAGGGCCATTTCTTTTTTCCTTTGGTATCAAGGAGTGATGTGAAGGATACATATCAATTACCTCATTTATCTGTATAATACAGTCAATCCTTAGAGTTCACGACTGTGAATGGATGTCATTATCAACCTGAGATAAGCAGTTTGCTAATCTAATATAAACTTAATTAAGGTGTCTCTTTTATGATGAGCTGCTGATCTGCCCCCAGATAGTTAAACACAAATGAAAAGAGCAACAGGAAAGCGAGAGGCTGGGAAAATTCTCAAGTTAGAAAGATTATCTTCAGTGCCTCACTTTCTCTCTAGACATCTCCTCCCCTTATCATAACTTTTCCTCTTTCCTCTTACCTCAGGTACTCAAAAACTTCACACCCCTTCCTCATTCCCAGAATTGCCATTCTCCTCAGGCAACACACC
>NW_006357331.1:0-628 GCF_000327345.1 Myotis davidii
CTATGTTCCACCTGCCTTTGTTTTCCACTGGGTCCCGGCCCTATCTCCCTGTGTGTCATGTTAACCCTCTCAGAGGTTTTTGTTTTTTATTATTAATTATTAAAAATGTGGCCATGTTTGCAGGCCTAATAGTGAATTGAAATTTGACTATAGATAAATAAAATAATTGATGGGTACAGTTGAGGGCTTCTCTGAAATTGTCTACTTGGCTTTTTAGGAGATTCAACTGACAGGTGACTTTTCTGTAGTGTTTAGAATCATGGGACTTAACATGGGGAAGAAAGATGTGAAATCAGTGGAACTGGGGGAGAAGAAATGATAGGAATAGCCTGGCAATATTCTGAGTGTAATGTGGAAATAGAGCAGTTTCAAGTGGCATTCAGGTCCAAGAGGCAACTCTGCACGTGAGTGGTGTAGAGGACTTTAGGAACTGTAAAGTGATGGTGCCAGAAAGGGCTTGAAGATAAAGCAGAAGTTAAGTATAACTGGGTGTGGCTGTGATAAAGGAGATTAACACACTCTTAGTTATGGAGTTTGACCCTTGGCATTTTACCACAAATTACTAAATAACTAATAAATTCATCTGAACCAAAAAGCTTTGAAACTGAAATGGGTTGTCTAAAATAGA
>NW_006357332.1:0-628 GCF_000327345.1 Myotis davidii
TATAATCAACAAAGAAGAAATGCTGATCAAAAATGTAAACAAATATTTTATGCCATGACAACTTAATTTAAAATTATGTATTTTCTCTTTTAAGTTGCATTTAAACTGCCAAAAGATTCTTAAGAATCACAATTTCTTATTAAATGCTCATCCTCAAGTAATGTTCAGGGGAAGAAAAAGAAAATAGTGCAATTTTAGCTGCAATTGTTGCATTAAATACAATTGTTTGAGCTGTGAATGAACCAAGTTATTTAAAAAATTGAAATACATAATATCATTCAGAATGTAGCCTGATTTTACAACAAAGCTGTACTCTGACTCACTGCATACAAGGGAAAGCATTTTGTTTTAAAACGCATTCATCTCCTTTTGAATCTTTTTAAAACTTGAATTTCAGGGTTTTAATGGCCTAAATAAAGGTAGACATTCTTCTGTCTTTACCCCAACCAGAGATAGTGCTCCAAGATATTGATAAATGTTGACTTTACTAAGCAAACACAGAAGAACCCAGATTACTTGATTTACACTTTACTAAGGCTTTACATTTGTTCCTATTCTTTCTTCTTACTCACACTTAGGAAGTATTTTGGAAGAAGAGAAGTCCATGCCTATGAAACCATTTACATTT
>NW_006357333.1:0-627 GCF_000327345.1 Myotis davidii
TTAAAGTATTACATATGTCTCCTTTTCCCCCATAAACCCCTCCCCAGCCACTGCCAACCCCCACGACATGCCCCCTCCACACCAGTGTCCGTGTCCATGGTTATACTCATATGCATGCATTCAAGCAATTTACCTATTGATATTCTATTTTGAACCTTTTGTTCTTATGTGTATCTATTGTTTCTTTCCCCTCATTTTCCTTATTCAAATAATCTTTATTCCATTGCTTCATAGTAGTTTCTTTTCCAATTGTACACTGCTTCTACAATGACATAATATTGGGTACAGAGAGAGGGATCACTTGGGTACAGAGAGAGGGATCATTTTGAATAGTCAATGTTTAATTTTATAACTATTTAGTAGTGGGGCTTGGACCATCATTGAGATTTCAACTCATAGTCACAAGCTTCTTTCAATTAAGTATTAGGTATTAAGTAAAAAGATACAGAAATGACAAAGGAATTATTAAGTTTCTAAGAGTTTGCTATAGATGACCATAATCTCTGGTAACCAGAAAAACACTTAATTATAGTAGAAAATATGCCTTTTTCATATGGACACTTTTCACTGCTTCGAGCAATTACAGGTATAAAATATTTTCAGGTTTATAGAACACACACACACACA
>NW_006357334.1:0-628 GCF_000327345.1 Myotis davidii
GCTGGACTGGACTGGACTTTAATATGGAGCAAAGACTCTAGGCCAAGCATGTCCCACTCAAAGGCTAACAGGCCAAATAAACCAGGCATGCTGGCTGCGAGTTTGACATGCTTGTTCTAGGCAATAGCTTTAGTTCTTGACCTGCTGAAGGCAAAATTAGACTTTTCCCCTGATGGGAAGAAGGGAAATAAGACATTGAAAACCCAGAAGTTTAATTCCACGCAATCAAAAATTATTCTCCTTGCAAGTCTCAGGAAATTCCTTTCCTTGCGACATTGCAAGAATTCCACTTCCACCGGCCACAGGTGGGGACACAATGGGCACTCCACCAATAACATTGCCAGTGTAAATGCTTATTCATTTATTCAATCACTAAATGAATTCCATTCATTCCACAAGAATTTATTAGTTTCTACTAGGGGTATAGGTGTTAGGATATTGGTGGTGGGGTCAGGTACTAAAATGATTATGAGGTAACTTCTGTTACAAGAAACTTAGAATATAACAAATTCTTAATAAACTTTTGTTTTAGCGAAATAACCCTACAAGTTTCTTTTGAAGAAAGGTCAAGATAAAACATGGGCAACAAAGCATGAGCATTCTTTAAATCTTGTCTGAGCATGCATGC
>NW_006357335.1:0-628 GCF_000327345.1 Myotis davidii
CCCTTGACCAGAATCAAACCCAGGAGACTTCAGTCTACAGGCCAACACTCTCTCTTCTGAGCCAAACCAGCTAGGAATCCACAATTTTTTAAATATAAAATGTGGCTAATATGTAAGTGAAAATCTGAATGCACTGAAAAATATACTATTCAGTTGGAAGATAGCAATTCTTCCTAAATTAATTTACACAAAATTAACTGTACATGAAATCCTTTTTTAAAAATAAAAAATGTATCATGCTAACCATTCACAGCTAAGGTGGTCACTTTTAGGTAAATGACATTTCTATATTAAGGAAGCAAAAATAAGAACTCCTTATGTGCTTAAGTGTTAACTATTCACAATATATTTGTTGACATTCTTAGTCTATAAAATAAAAATAAAAGATACAACTCATGCTGAGTGAAAAGAGAATCTTAGTCCAAGTTGCCCAAGTTGTTTTAGAAAATCAACCAGTTAGGTATCTGTCACAAATGGGGTTCTTTGGGAAAGAGCCTGAGACTGAGATTAATGGGCAGAAAGTTTATTAGGGAGTGCTCTTGGGATCCACACTGGAGGAAGGGAGAAAGAGAAGCTATACCAGGAAAGAGGGAGAATGGGCTATGACATAGTCTCAGTGAAGGTCTTG
>NW_006357336.1:0-628 GCF_000327345.1 Myotis davidii
GTCCCAAATGTATTTGACCACAGAAAAAAATGTTCCTGCAATATCTATTGGAACACATTTTGGAAAATGCTAGCCTCATGTTGTAACTTATTGTCCTCGTTAGGGGTCATAAAAAGGATATTGCCTTAAGCAAAGAATAAAGAAGAACACATTATGTTATGAAACCTACTGAACAATCAAGGTACTAATGATCCTGATAAAGAGAGCATTTAGTTAAATAAGCTACCCTTTATTCTATTACTAGTTGTTTTTACTTAATCATAGTGTCTCATCTTTAAACCATTACCAGGGTTGGCTAAGAGGACAGTCACTTCCCTTGCAAAGCTAAGTAGTATTATATTTTATCCCAAGTCTATAAAAAGGGAATGTATTCTGCGTTTGCCTGTTTTAGAAATTCTAATGATAAATGTAACTGGACAACTTGAATGAAAGGGTGTAGACCATATCATCCAAGAGAGGAGGAAATAAAGTCAATTGCTTAGCTTGAGCCTTTACTTGCTTCTCTCTTTCCTCCCCAGCTTTCCTGGAATATAATTGGCATTTAACATTGTGTAAATTTAAAGTGTACAGGTGGTGATTTGATACACGTATCCACTGCAAAATGATTACCACAATAAGGTTAGTTAAC
>NW_006357337.1:0-628 GCF_000327345.1 Myotis davidii
ACACACACTTACATACATCTATATACATATTTGATGAAAAGTTTGATGATTTTAAAAAAAGCATTCACAATTTAAAAGAGAGTATATTTGTTTTCATCCCAGGTGTTCTTTCTAATATAAATGACTAAGATGATGTTTTCATAACATAGCTTGAGGTGCTCTGGAGATTAAAACTACCAAAACAGATCTGTTAAATTTTTAATGGGGAGGGTCCACAAGGGACAATAAGCCAATATTTCTTGTCCCATATTCCAGATGTTTTATGTATTCTGCATCTCTCTAAACTAAATTTTAGCTTTCCAGAAAGGAAATATACTAGAGAGACTGAGATGAAAGGAAAGAGCCGTTGAAACGTAGCTTAGTTCTGTTATCGGAATGTTTTGGTATTTCAGTTGTTTGAAGGTTAGAAACTAGGGGCATGCTTTTGACTTAACAAAATAGAACGCCAGACAGTATATAACAGTGTGATGGAAAAACTTTATATCTTAAAGAGTCTCTCTTTCAACGTTAGTGTATAAGAAAGCTTTAAATATTATTGTGATGATCACAATTATAATAATGAAGATATATTTTTTTGCTTTTTTTGGCTTTTAAAATTATAAGAAAAATGATTAAGGAAGAAAGTGAT
>NW_006357338.1:0-628 GCF_000327345.1 Myotis davidii
TATAATGAGATATTTCTTAAACATCACAAATTGTAGGAAATTTTATACTTCTTATGAGTAAAGACTTTTTTCTTTCCTTTCAATGTGTAATGCAGATGGATGTGGAAACCAACAGAGAGTAAGAAGGCTCCTTGGGAAATGAATTAACATATCATTATCATCTTTGCCAATTAGCATTTATTGAGCAACTGGGCACTTGGTACTAAGATTCACCACAGAGACTGAATATTGAGACAGGTTTTCATAGCCTGTAAATTTATGGTCATCTTTTGGAGGATAGGATGAACCTGGTAATGCATCACATTGTGTGGAATTGTTCTAAGTTTTGTTTTTCTAAAGGAAATTATATTTTTAAACAAATATAATTTGTGTGTTTCATTCTTATATCATTAGAATCTTATATTTCTTAATAAATAGGATTTTATAGAGTTAGAATGAAATTTACCTTGTAAATTGTTGCTATGAGCATTGGGGAGAGCTGTGAATCAATTCTTACCTATAGATCTACAAGTTGAATTATTTTTTCCAATTTGATATTGGTGACAGCAAACATCTGGTTCACTTCAAGGGAGGGATCATTTTTCATGTAAATGTCATTTAGCATAAAATTCACTCTGATGTAATCAGA
>NW_006357339.1:0-628 GCF_000327345.1 Myotis davidii
TTCTAAAAATCAATGGAAAAATTTCCTCGGGTGGGGATTAACAAAAAATAAAATAAAATAGAACTTTGATTTTCTCCTGTTAATCTATCTCTGTTAACTTGAGGAGTAGCCCAGCCAGAAGAACTTAGAAGATGGGAGGGAAAGTATTCATATTTTTTTTAGCCCCGCTCTATTATGGAGAGTCTCTGCTTTAAGACTCCCATAATAGGAGAGTCTTACAGCAGAGCACTAAGTTCCTGGAACAAGTGTCTGCCATCTGCAGCACAGAACTATGTGTCCTTGAAAACAAGGTCCTGTCATGCTACTACCCTGACAGAGGACAGGAAGTGATGACCAGAACTGAGCTAGGTACTGTCAGACACAGCAGGTTGGGTCCATCAATAATCCATCTTGAGGAGTCGGTTAGTAGTACATCTGGGGTTCAAGTAAATTGCCTGGACAGAAGCCAAAATTCCCATATTACCCACCACAGTTGCACCAGCACTTTTACCTCTGTTCACACCTAGGTCTGGTGGGGGTTCCTTATGACCAGCTGACAGGCGGAGAAAACCCAACTTTAGTTCATAAATAGGTTGTGTCGGCATGTTTATACCAATAAGTGTCAATATTAAACTCTTGGTGCACTACA
>NW_006357340.1:0-628 GCF_000327345.1 Myotis davidii
GAAAATCTCACACAGCAAAACCCTTCTATCAGAGATTCACAAACTATATTAATTAGCTTATTAAAGGATATAAGAACTCCCACATAGAGAAACCTATTCAATTTTTTAAACCCAGAGCTTGCATACACTTATTTGATCACAGATCTTATTCTCACACAATACTTATTAATATCCTAGAATTCCTAGTTGGTAAACACGGGCCTATATTAACTCCTAGGGAATTGAGGACACATCAGATGTGGCTCAGTACCCGCCATAGATCTTACACAAGACAATAAAGCAGGAAGTGGCATTGCCCCTGCACTCTAGAAAACCTACTGCCTGCAGCCCATCCTATCTAGCTCTCATTTGCCTCTTAAGTTCCTCATGCAGAGAAGAACCCAGCCCCAGCCCTCTCTCCCACCCTTCAAGCCCCCCTCAAAAAAATGGCTTTATTCAGTGGGATAATGAATCAAGGCTCCGAGTTCCTCAGTGTTTTTCTGAGACCCTCACCAATGCCCATCCCCTGACCGAGCTAAGTAACTGAGCTGGCTACAAGAGAAACCAGCCTGGAAAAGGTGATGGCACTTGTGTGTCTTCCTGTGGAAAGGGTTGTGAAAAGCTGCTGAGCAAGGGACAAAAGAAAAGA
>NW_006357341.1:0-628 GCF_000327345.1 Myotis davidii
GAGCCACAATGGGATTTTTTTTAACTACCAAATTTGTTAATGGTTAATATCTACCTTAAATATGTGCAACATAGATATTTCCTTCCTACTTTATGATGAAGATGTTTAGGCCTCAGAGTGTATATTCAGATTTTGAACAGGTAATTTTTTTTTCCTGGAAAAAACATATAGTTCTACACCCCTGCAAACTACCTCCCATTATCAATGCTGACTGAATAAAAATCAGGACTTTCTACTTTCCTCCCAACATCTCATGATTAAAATTGTGAAGAATGCAAAAAAAGTTGAGAGAATTATATAGTGCACACCTATGAACCTACCCTCTGGATGCTGCCATTACTGTTTTGTTATATTTGTGTTATCACCTATCCACCCTTCTAGCTCTTCATCTACCCATCCACTTATTCATTTTATTTGCCATGTTTCTCAATAAGCAAGTTGCAAACATCAGTGCACTTCTGATCCTTTCCCCTGTTAATGCAGAATGTTAAGACTTCCACGTGAAAGCCTGGCAGTTCAAGCTTATGCATTTCCCTTCAACCAATAACATAATATCTACACTATAATCTTAAACTGCATGTGGTCTAGTTCCTGTCAAAAGGATGATTAAACTGAGCAAGCTCGCCTA
>NW_006357342.1:0-628 GCF_000327345.1 Myotis davidii
TCTTTTCTCTTTGTTATGAGGTTATATTAATTGGAATATATATTTCCAATACACTAAATATCTATTACTTGCTGGGGAGTATTCAGAGAAACATGAATGAGCACAATAGAGAAATTGCTTTACAATTATTTGGCTCTCTGGTTAAAACCAGTTTTTACTGACATATTGGTCAACATATATTGGAGGCACATATCCATCTACATTGATTGCACTGTGCTGCCTGTTATGCAATTTTTACTGATATATCTTCTCTGTCATATGTCCTGCTACGAACTTAATCACCTATTGTGGGCTGTATTCTGTTGAACAGTATTCACTAAGATAGAAAAGGCACTATTTACTTTTATGATATCACATATATAAAACAGAACTTCATTTCTTTGTAAATTTACTAGGCTTTGATGCTTGCTATATGCCCAAATTTGTACTAATGTCTATATAGGTGTTTGAATTCCTGTATATGATTTTTCTCTTTGTCTTTCCAGGACTTATATGTGTTTTATAAATCATATGTAACATATCACTTATTCATTAATTATCACTGTTGTTATTATTGTGATTTTATAGATGAGTCACAACTAAGTGACTTTCTCATTTCTCCACTGCTCCCTTTAGAAGTCCCTGACAT
>NW_006357343.1:0-628 GCF_000327345.1 Myotis davidii
GAGAGAACTCAGGCCGGAAATGTTAAGTTTGGAAAACGTTAGTGTTAGAAGGTAATTAAACCGTTGAGGTTGGATGAGATCATCAAGGGGCTCAATATAGCCAGAGAAGTCAAGAAAAAGAGGGGTTTTCATTTTCCTAAGACTCCCCTCTCCCCTAAAGCTCAGCTTTAGCACTCTGCGATACAACCCCACTGAAGGTAAGGTTAGGCCCCTGTCCTCCCTGGACAGCTCTATCACACACACCATCTTTAGCGCCCGTGGCGCCTCCCTGCACAAAGCAAAGCGCAGTGTCTCTCGCTTGGCAGCCTCTGCCTGGGCCCCAGGTACCCACTTGCTTCCTGCTCCACTGAAATTTCCTCTGCCCGCCAGGCAGCCACCTCCCGGCCCTGGTGAGAAAAGAGGGAGTCATTACCCTGCGAACTGTAGAGGCAGTGGCCACATGCCTCTCTGGAGGCCGGCTGGAGTTTGTCATAGCAATTCAAGAGGACAACACCTCAATCAGCCCCTAAACCTGTGGAGAGAGGAACAGCAAGGTCTTCTCCAGCCACCCCAAAACCTAAGTACCCCCTCCCCCTCACCTCAGTTAGGGGGAGGATGAAGCTCAGAGGGAGAAAGGAGGACACCTTCA
>NW_006357344.1:0-628 GCF_000327345.1 Myotis davidii
ACAAAAATTCCTTTCCTTTCTGACATACTGCGGGTGCAACTCAAAACTGTCTGCAGGGACGAATCCTTACCTGAACCGGGCCAGCCAGTGTCATGTTTGTTTAGGAAAATGAGTTGCAAGGTTTTGGGGGTTTGCTTTTGCTCTCATTTTTGTCTTTCCCCCTCTCACAACATTGCCCTGAAGCTTGTGTGAATGTCCCTTTTTAGTCTAGACAGGGATCTTATCCCAGGTATTGAGTAAATCCCCCTGCGTATTCCATTGTAGAGAGCTCACATCAAAGTGGGGGTGCTTCTGTGGGCCGTTTTGGGGGCATTGTGGGGAGACAAAGTTCCACTTACTGTTTCTTGTAGGTCCACTTTCTGTCTTGTAGGTTTTTTCAATGCTAAATATTGCAAGTTTAAGTTTTGTGAGAATATGGTAAAGTTGAAGGGAGAATACTGGAATGCTTTTTAAAGTAACTGAGTCCCTCAGTAACACGGGCCTGGGCACTCTGTTCCTTTAGCTCCCCTTGGGCAGGGGCAGGCCCAGGGCCCCTGATGGTGCATGGGCAAAGCAGGGTGCAACAGAAATTGGCTTTTCCCCTTCTTTTTTTTAAATTTTTTAATTACAGTTTATATTCAATATTATT
>NW_006357345.1:0-628 GCF_000327345.1 Myotis davidii
GAGAGCTTTTTAGAAATACAGGATTTCAATCACCACCTGACCCACTGAATCTGCCTTGATTTCCAGGTGATTCAAATACACTTTAAAAAACCAATTAGCATTTTACTGTTTAAAAAAAGCTGAGGTACTAGCATTGTAGCTTTGTTTCTTAAAAACAAAGCAATACACACTGAAATACATACTAATAAAAATGATGGGCCTAGGATTCGCTTCAAAGTAATTGGGAAGAAGGTTGAGTCAGTGAAAGATGAAGCAAGATTGGAATGTGTTTAGTTATTGAAGCTGGGCTTTTTCGACAAGTGTCTTAATTTTTGTACATGTTTGAAAATTATAATAAAATTGTGGGTATGTGTGTTATATATGTTATGTGGCGGCGAGAGGGAAGAGAGTGGGGTTCTGTAGATTAATAAATTGCAGAAATGCTAAATAATGTATCTTCATGACCTGTCCACCCAGCCCCTACTCTGACAACCTCCCTCCCAGAGGCACCTTGCACGTTATCATATTCAAGTCTCCTGGATGTCTGCGGTTAACAACCCTTCAATTTGTGTAATCCAGAATTTCCAAACATGACCAAATTACACCTATTAATATCTTACAAAACATCATTTCGGAGGAACTCACCAGA
>NW_006357346.1:0-628 GCF_000327345.1 Myotis davidii
TGCTTGGTGTGATCAAAGACTTTGCCAAGGATAAGTGGTAAAACAAGACAGTGACCCAATCAGAATGATGCCTGTTATGCTCTTAATACACCTTAAGAAGGAATAGTGTCCAGAAAAAGCAGATTCTCCCCCCATGGCTTTCACCGATTCTTTGATAAGAACGAGTTAAGCCAATTAACCCATATGAATAAATAAGGATTCCAACTTACATGAGAATCTCAGTAAATAACATTTATAATTTTTGTATAACCTTATGCTCAACTTTCTACCAAAATCTGTGTGCTTCTAATTACAGAGTAAGAATTTAGTCATTGTCAAAAATTGTTTCATGATTTTCTTGAAGTTTCAAATTAAAGTCTTAATTCCAGATCCTATGTAGAAAAAAGCATACTGTATAGAATATTTCATAAGGCATAAGTCATGTTACAGAAATACTAACCACTGATGTCATTTTTATTGGTGGCAAAGTTGCATGAACTTTATAAGGCAATTTTTACTAACAACTTATCTATCTTCTTTTGAGGTATGTGTGCTTCTTTGTGTAAGAGATCATTTTCCCCACCTATGTTTTTCCACAAAAATAAACTTATTTGCACACACATGCATAAATGCAGACATTCATACTTAC
>NW_006357347.1:0-628 GCF_000327345.1 Myotis davidii
TCTCTAAAGAAATGGTCACTCTTTTTAGTTACACAATAGCTAAAATCTTGTTGTCCCATATCTATAGTTGGTAATTAATTAACAATTTAACATTACATATTAGAAGCCTGAATGTCTAGACAGTACAAAATAGATATGATTACTTTTCATTGAGCGTGCATCTTCGGTCTGTGGGATGCCCATTGTACGTCCGCAGGTTTTGGGTAAGCTCCGTATACAATCTGTCTGCCATGGGAAGGGGAATGCCATCCCACACCAGGATCAGCACCACTGTCACTGCTGTAGGGCAGTGGTGGCCAGTACGCTGCCGAACCAAGCAAAGGACCTTCTCTTCTTCGCTGCTTCTTCTTAAAACCTGCAAAAGCAGAATGTATTCACTGACGGAACTCAAGAAACCAAAAGTTAAACACAACGACTATTGCTTTTAAAGCTCCGTACTGCATTTTATCTTTCAAAATTACTGTTTCACAAGGAGTTGACGCCTATAGGACCTTCAGTCGTCCTCCTAGCTTTCTCCAAATAACTCACAGAAAAGAAGTCTGCGGCATGTGGTTATCATTTGTAAAAGTAGACCCACGCACTCTGTTTTTGTCACTGCTGATACAGGTACGCAAAAGCGGTACCAGAG
>NW_006357348.1:0-628 GCF_000327345.1 Myotis davidii
AAGGGAATCCCTCAAGTCTCTGGCTGAGTACTGATCAGTGCATGCATGATTATAAATTACCAGTGCAAGCATGAGAGGCTGGGTAAAGAACACTAAAAGATTTGAAAGAATATCTGAAGTTTCCAGAGGTTCTGGGAGAAATGCCTGTTCCACCCATACTGGAAAATGTATAAATTCATGGAGGGCTTAGAAGGACTTTGCCTCAGTAGTGGACCAAAACTAGCAATATATTAAGTGCTGCTCTTGTCCTCACCCAATTCAGCTTAAAAGCAAGATTTGAAAAGTTCAAACTGTTTCTGAATAACTTAACTAATCCTAGAATAAAGCTCAAAAATATGTATAGAAATCTAAGTATATCTCATGCCCATCAGAGTAATAGACAAAATTACTGGGTATAAAAAAAAGTATTGCAAGACAAATCTTCATGCATCTCTTCCGTTTTGTATATTTTAAAGAGGGTGATTGCCTTTGTTTGGCCAGTCTTTTCCAGGGTGGTTGTGCAGTGAACAATCTTCAAAGACAGAAAGCTGTCTCCCTCTGGAGCAAACAACAGGCTTGCTTACAGCCTTGGAAGATAAGAATAGTGTACCTCCCCCAAGGGACAGACATGCTCATTGTCCATTACAAA
>NW_006357349.1:0-628 GCF_000327345.1 Myotis davidii
TGAAATCAATAAAAATACTTTTAAAAAAGGATTGCAAAAATTCTATAAGTACCATTTTAAAGTATTAGTATTTCAGTTTTGAAGATAGGACTTAACAATTCTGGGATTGACAACATTTAAAAATAGGATGAGGATAGCACTATTAGTCAATGAAGATGTATCAAATATATATTGACCAAGTTTGCTAAATAGGAATGTTAATAAACTTTACCCATGACTGACAATCCTGTTTTAATCTAATTATTATAGTGGTCTATGACATAATATGAGCTTCCCCATGTTCTCTCCTTAATGTTAGCCAACTTTTCCTCCCTGTGATAGACTCACTACATGATCTGACCCCACCAGCTGTCCACACACTTGAAGAGATTTCATTATTTCACCTGGTCCACCATAATAACTATTATTGCCACCTTCCATCTTGTACCTCCTTATAAAAAAAATTACAAAACAAAAACTAATTCAGGATGCTCTATCATATTATTGCCAAAATGATAATATGTTCTGATCAACTAAACATCTAGTCTATAGAGTCTCCTTCCTCAAATCATGCATTTCCTTTCATTGTTCTTTAAAGTGAGTGCGTGATCCTTCTTATTTACAGCTGCATAGTATTCCATTGTGTAAA
>NW_006357350.1:0-628 GCF_000327345.1 Myotis davidii
CTACAAACGTCAGGTGGTCATAATAATCTGGACTGTCTTCCACCTGGTTTACCCCAGGATCAAGCCAAGTGCAAAGCTACCCAAATAACCTAAAGAAAATCAGCCTAGTCACTGAGAAAAATAGTCACCATGTGAACAGAATATAATTAATGGTATTTCTCCTTGAAAAATAAGGTAGTAAATATATTCTAGAAATCCAACTGGACAGGGGGCAGTCAGAATTTATTTTTATTAAAAATAGGCCTAGGATGATCTGAATTTACTTCCTAGTTAAGTATTGTCATTTGCTGAAATGAAAATCTGATGTCTTAATATTTCGACCACAATATATCCATCAAACAATCACACCATGCTGAATTAAGTGGCAACATAAAGAAACACACTATGCCAAAATATTTATTTAAAGTGAGACTTTCAACTGTGGAGCATCAGACATAAGATGTTAAACGAAGATTCCAAAGCTGTGGGGTTCCATAATGGCTCTAAGGCTAACACAGTGTGAAACTTCTGGGCCTCAGTTTTCTCACTGCAAAATGCTCACTGCAAAGTACTGAGAATGTGAATATGAATGTTAAAGGACCTGAGATATTATTCATTCCTTTAACAGCTCATTTTACTGATTTTTTTT
>NW_006357351.1:0-628 GCF_000327345.1 Myotis davidii
TTTCATTTTTAAAATTGAGCCATCAGCTGTTAACCTGTGTATACAGTTTTTGGAAACACTCTGTATTTGTAAGTAAATGAACAAAATGTTCCAATTATCAATATCTATTTTTTCTTATTTTTTTTCAAGTTTGTGCAGGTGTTAAAGGGGACATAGTGAAATATGTGGAAGGCAAGGATTTCTCTTCAGGAATTCAGAATCTTGTTGGAAAATAAAATCCCTTACCGTACTTTAAAAATGGCAAGTCAACAGCATAGGCAGTTTATGGTCAGGACATAACATTTATTGACTAAAAAGAAGCCAGTGGAAACAACATTGTCCATGCATTGAAACAAACTGTATTTACTTAGTATATAATTATTTTACATTCCTCATCTTCAGAGTCAGCCAATGTAACTGAGGTCAGTAACGCATTTGAGGCTTTGGGGAAGATGGTTGTAGAAATGTGCTTATATATTTTGGAATCTATTGTCTCGTCATAAGTGGCAATAATAAAATATTAAACCTTTTGTTCAAGAGTTTAAATTCTTTGGCTTGTACTATTTATTCCTGATGACTTATACATAAAGTATAAAGTTAATGAAAGATACAGTTCCTGTTCTCTAGTAAACATGTGTGTGTTTTTTTT
>NW_006357352.1:0-628 GCF_000327345.1 Myotis davidii
TGTTTACACCAGCATCCCCACGAACACGTGAATAATGCCTTGTGTTACGACTGATGAGACCACCATCATATTTGCAGTCTTCATTGATCAAAAGGTCATATGCAGTGCGTGACTGTATACAATTTAGTAGAAGTAAGTAAATTCATGCTGTTTTGCAACCATCACCCCCATCGATTTCTAGAATTTTTTCGTCCTCCTCAGTGGAATCTCTGTACCCAGTAAACAATAACTCCCCATCACCTCTTCCCTTCTACCTCTGGCAAATTCCGTTTTATTTACTGTCTCTATTAATTTGGCTATTCTAAATACCACATATAAATGCAATGATACAATATCTGTTCTTTTGGGTCTGGCTTATTTCACTTAGCATAAAGCCTTTGAGATGCACCCATGTTGTAGCATGTGTCAGAATTCATTCCTTTTTAAAGCAGAATAATGATACAGTGTATTTATAAACCCCATTTTATTTATTCATGGCCTGTCAATGGACATCTGGGTTGTTTTCATCTGTTGGCTATTGTGAATCATGCTGATATGAACACTGGTATACAAACATGTTTGAGTCCCTACCTTCGATTCCTTAGGGTATTTGCCTAGAAGTGGAATTGCTGGATCATATGGTAATTTT
>NW_006357353.1:0-628 GCF_000327345.1 Myotis davidii
GACTGTCCAGGCTTTCTATTGCCTCCCTTCGAATGAATAAAATACCCGCTGGGTAAAGCCACTCACAAGTCCAAAGGCAGGCCGCCAGGATGGCCTGGGGCAGGAGCAGCATCCTGCCAGCACTTGTTAGCTGCTGTGCCTGAATGATGGAATTATCACAGAGCCGAGCCAAGGGCTGACTTAGTAAGAGGAAGTGGCGCTCTGAACACACAGCTAAGACCCATAAACCGCAGGAAAGGGGGCCCGTGGTATTTCTCCGAAACATCCTGTGGAAATCGGCCTGTTAATTGATTTAGCAGCAGATTGCTGCCATTACTGTGTGATTGTTACCATCTGATGACATCAGCATAAAGAAGCCACTTTTCTGCTGTAGGACTAAAGTTCTTTATGGACCCAAAATGGAGAGGGGGAGACGGAGTGAGGAAGGAAGAGGGGAGAGAGGTAGGAAAGGATATTTCTGTGGGGTTGTCAGTTTTTTCTTTTAATAGTTTAGAGTATTCACTCCAGTGTCTTCTTGCTTGCTTGCTTCTGATGGAAATCTGCTATTATTTTCCTCCTCTGGCTGCCTTCCAGGGTTGTCTCTGTCTTTGTCTTGGGTCTCTATCACTAATTCTGGAAGGTTTCCCCC
>NW_006357354.1:0-628 GCF_000327345.1 Myotis davidii
TTTTTTTTTTCTTATGAGAGTCTCCTTCATTGGCATTTGCATCCCCCATGGGAAGGTATTTCAGGCAGTGGTATTTTGGAACCAAACAAAGGTGTTGTTCCTTCACAAAGACATTTCTTGGATGCCACACTGAGGTGAGAAGACCCCAGGAACCCGTTTCCACAGCAGGTTGTTAGATTAAACAGGGATGCCCTTGGTTCTGGTTCGAAGGTCCAGGCAGAAGTCAGTTCATTGCCTGATAAGCTCTGTGAAGTTTACTGTCCTAATCATTACCCACAGGTATCTCCAAATGCAATAAAATCCAATTACCTTGACAACATCTACTAGTAAAAGGAGAATGACTACTAACTAACTTATTTTTTCATCAAATACTTTGAAAAAGACTCCTTGCTACCTAGAAGTGAAACATATTTTAGTTTATAAAAATAAGACTTTGAAATAAAGAGGCCTGGAAAACCTAACTCACATTAGAAATACTTCTTCGACGTTTTCTTTATGAGAGTTACTAAAATCGAATTATTGCATGCAAGAACTGTAGAAGTATTCTTATGCTTTGAACCAGGAAGTGCAGCATGGAAATCATTAATTAATTAGGATATTGATTATTTAATAATAAACACATTAAGAT
>NW_006357355.1:0-628 GCF_000327345.1 Myotis davidii
AATTAAAATTTCCACATTGAAGATGGGTGTGAAGTTGAATCTGACTAATTTTGAACAATAATCTAATCTACTACAAGGGAATTTCAAGGAGGGTTGCCAAATTAGGCAACAAAACAAAACAAAAAACAAAACAGGGCACTCAGTTAAATATGAATTTTGAATAAATGCACTGAGACATACTTATACTAAAAAGTGTTGCTGTTTATCTGAGACTCACATTTAACTGGGTGACCTATATTTTATTTGGAAATTCTAGTTTTAGGTGAATCAGTTGCACTTCACAAGGTTATAGTAATAGTAAAACTATATAATTTACCAGATTATGCAAAAAATATGCTCATATTGACTTAACCAGTAACTGCTCTTCTTTCAGGATTGGTTTTACTCCCAGATTTCCCTGAAAATACCACTATTTTAAGGAGCAAGATGAATGGAACCCTCCAGGCCAGTTATTCACTGGCCTTCTTATTAAGTTGTAAATGAAGGAGGCAGTAGAAGGTGTTGGAAATTTTGTAATTATTAGTAAAAATATTGGGGAGCAAATCTGGGCAATGTGTTTCTGTAATCTCTCCCTGCAGAAGGATTCCAGACTTCCTAATTGTACATTTTGAGAGTATTTGTGTTTATC
>NW_006357356.1:0-628 GCF_000327345.1 Myotis davidii
CCGATGCTCTATACACTGAGCCAAACTGGCTAAGGCTCATTTCTTTATTCTTATGTCATCATCCAAATTATCATGGACCAGTGATGTGACAAATTTTAAGGAGACTAGAGTTCATTTCAATTAATATCACCACCACCATAATGAAAACTGGAAAAAGATATTACAAACATAGGTGGAATCAGTTCTTTCCTTTTTTGTTTTTGTAAATAAAAAATGTGATAACTGAATACTAACTATATATTTAATACTGTGCTGTGCTTAAGATATTCCACATTTACCTAGCATTTTCTACTAGAAATCATTACATCTTCATTTTTTTTATGTTAAGCAGATAATTAACCTTCACTTTTAGAATATTTTATTTTCATAATCATGAATGCACTGTTAGGTCATATCTATGTTACTGCTGATGGCTAATGTTTAAATTGTACTAACTCTGCTTTTAATTTTTGTTTAATCAATATCTAAAGCAAGAATTTGTGATGTGGGGTTATGAGATATGCAGTTGTCCTGAAATTAATTTCAATTTGGTGGTGTGTAGCATTGTGTATCTGTGAGCATGTGACATTTTGTAAGAATATATATGTAATAAAAACAAAGGAAATACAACTATTTTAATGAAAATTAG
>NW_006357357.1:0-628 GCF_000327345.1 Myotis davidii
CTATTAGAGAACCCCTTTTAGTAAATTTAGGGTCAAACAGAGCTGAGTTTTAATCCCAGATCTACCCATCACTGGCTATGTGGACCAGTCATTTACCTTTCCTAGCCGGAATTTCTACTCTAAACAGAGGGAGAAGTAATTCTCACTCTGCCATGAGTCTGAAGGAAATAATAGGTGTGAGAGGGATGGCCACATGGCGCATACACAATAAAAATAAAGGGCACCTTTCCTTTCCATTTTTTATTCTCCTTTCCTCTCCTCTTTCTGAGACTAAATTCAAAAGAGAATAAAGTGGGTAAAGAAAAAACTATGAACAGCAGAAGGAAGATTAGAAAATGGCAAATTCATTGAGATTTTTCCAAACCTCTTTCTGATTTTCTTCCAGGAAACTTGGTTTTACAAGTGTAGGTTTCTGTCAGTCAGACAGATTACCTTCTCTTAACCTCTTGATTTCTCACCTGTGAGATATAAGTGGGAAGGAAGCATGAAGAGAGTGACAGAAAGTGTTAGGACTCTCCATGCTTGTCCCCTGAGACCAGCTATGCACCTGGTCTGTCTGTCTCTGGAAATAGGTGAGGTTCGAGAAGTGTTAGGGAGGATGGTTCAGCACATATCTGTGGTCAGATGG
>NW_006357358.1:0-628 GCF_000327345.1 Myotis davidii
TGTGTGTGTGTGTGTGTGTGTGTGTGCACGACTATTGTATTCACTTGTTCATTCTACCAAAAAGTATGCATTTAAAACATATCCAATGTCAGGCACAGCTAGGTACTGCAGTCAGAATGGGGAGAAAATTCAGGTCTGTGTCCCATTGTAATGAAGTTTAAAGACCAGAAGAGGAGACAGGGATATAATCAGTCTTGAATGGATTATTATGAAGAAGTTTAAAAGAATCTAACCAAGGTTTCTGAGATGGTTTCTCTGAGCAAGGTACCTCTGAAATGGTCTGAAGGATAAGAAGATAGGGACAGGTGATGAGTGGTAGGGATGCGGCAACTGCAAATTCATATCACAGTGCAAGCAAGGGCGACTGAGAGGGCACCCCAGGCACTGAGCAAAGGCAGCGTGGCTAGAGGCTGTGGAGGAGATGGAACTCCAGAGGGAAGCAAAGGTCAGACTTTCCTTAAAGGATTTGTGTCTTTTTGCTAAGGGCAATAAGAAATTATTGATGAATTTCAAGTGGGAGAAGTTTACACAATCAGTATAAGAACCAGGGTATATACCCACCTCTGCCATTGTATTATAAAATCGTTGAAGAGAGAGGCTATATCAGTGATGGCGAACCTATGACACG
>NW_006357359.1:0-628 GCF_000327345.1 Myotis davidii
GCTTTTGTTAGCTATAAAATATCACAATTTATCCTGCTTTGCTAAATTGAAACCCCAAGGATTAAAAAAAGTATCATTCCTTCTAAGAAAAGATTAAATAAACTGGTAACAAAAAAAGAAACTTAACATTGGTCAAGAGAGAGATAAACACAAGTCAATAAGAGCTCAATAACTATCTCTTTAAGAAAAACACATAGCATGAGTAAACATTATTTTTAAAAAACTGAATAAAATTTCTTGAGACTGAGACTATCCTAGGAAAGCTTGATCATTAATTCTTCAAAAGGAACAATGAACACTTAAATAACAGAACTCTGCTAATTACCATTCTTTAATTATTTCAATATCAAATTTAAGAAAATACACACAATCTTAGCATACAAAACACAAAAAGTTATTGGTGTTTCTTTTCGGGGGGGGGACAAGGGTATCTTTAAATCAAACCTCATTCTAGAGAGAGTTCACTTCTCATTAATTTGGTCTCATTCATATATTTTTGTGTTTCTATCAATATTAATTTCAAGGGTGAGGTTGTCTCTAGCCAGCATGTACTGTAAAACTCTAGCATTTTTTTTCCACTCTTCACGGACCATTTACAATCTGCAAGGTTTGGGGTGGGTATGAAATG
>NW_006357360.1:0-628 GCF_000327345.1 Myotis davidii
GGCAGAAAAAAGGTTCCTCACCCCTGATCTAGCCCATCAGTGTTTGGGGATTCTTGAGCTGAACGTAGAGGAAGGAGTGTGTTGCTTTAAGAAGCTCAGTCCACAGGGATGGTGCCAAAAGCCTATAGTCACATTCACATCAATGTCATGACATTGTGTCCTGTCTGTTGTAATAAATCACCAGAGAACAAAAATGAGTTGGGAAACTTGATGAACCAAAGAAAAAGGTGTTATCACTTATGGCCCAAATGATTCATTCAGTTGATATCTGTTGAGCCATGTTATGTTCAGACAGACATTATGCTTGGCATTTAGAGATATAAGAAGGGATAAGGCAGAGTCCCAGCTTTCAGAGGAGTGCACAGGCTAGCTGGGGGGAGCCAGAGAGAGAGAGTATGTGTAATGGCGTGTTGTAAGATGATGCAATATGCATCAGTAGGGGTATAGGGGGGCACAGTCATTCTCTTGGAGGGGGTTGGCAGGAAGCAAGGACTGCTAAGCTATGCTATACTTTTATTTAAGAAACCAGATTTCTCTGTAATCAGACCCAAGCTATTTATTGTAGTATGTAACTAAGAACATGGGGTCTGCAAACAGATTACCTGGGTTTAGATCTCAGCCCTATCTC
>NW_006357361.1:0-628 GCF_000327345.1 Myotis davidii
AAGAAGGAAATCTTACCCTTTGTGACAGCTTGGATGGACCTGAAGAACATTATCCTATCACTCCTTAAAGAGCCGTTACAACTTTGCCTCTTTTATAAGGCCTACCTTAAAAAACTACAGAGTTTATTGTTTGTACTGGTCATTTGACAATTAGCATGTTTTGCCTTTTGCTTTAGTCAACTGTATAAAGGTATAATTTACATGCAACTCCAACCCATCATCACACCAAGATATAAAACATTCCCATCACCCCCAACAATTCCTTCTGCCCCTTTGCACATAGTGTTCCCCTGCCCTAGTCCAAGGAAACCATTGATTTTCTTCATTACTATAGATTAATTTTTTTCTTTTCCGGAATTTCATGCAAATGAAAACATGGAGTATGTATTCCGATCTGAGTCTGGATTTTTTCACTCAGCATAATGGTTTCAAAAACTCATTCATGTTGTTATATGTGTTTGTTCTGTTTTATTACTGAAGAGAATTGCATTGTGCTTTTGTTTGTTTTATTTTGTATGGTTTCAGTTGTTCAATATTATTTGCTTATTCATTCACCTGTTGATGAACATTTGGGTTGTGTGGGGAGCTGGCACGTCCATGGCATACTCAGCCCCAGGGCGCCTTATGT
>NW_006357362.1:0-628 GCF_000327345.1 Myotis davidii
GGGGGGAGCAAGATACAAAATTATTCACTCCTGAAAATGTTCTGGAATTAAATAGTGGCAATTGTTGTGCAAGCCTGTAAATACACTAAAACCTACTAAATGTTACACTTCAAAGGGGTGAATGTGATGGTATGTGAATTACATCTCAATTGAAGAAATGATTCGCCCAGTATGACACTCTTTATGAATATTTTAAGACACAATACCCTATTTCTTACAGTAATATAAATGTGCAAATGTACATAAATAGATGGAAGAACGGCTGAAGAGCTGGGAGAAAAGGTTGAGTAGCATTTAAAAATTTTAGCTGAATCTATAATACTTTAAATTCCTAAAATCAAAACAAGGAAGCAAATAGGATAAAATGTAAACACTTTCATTCTTGGAAGTGAGGATTTGAATGTTTGTTATCATTCTTTCCATTGTGTTTTCCTGTACTTTTTTTTTTAGAACTATCAAAAGGGCACAAAACAGGCATATCACAAATGACAAAATGTTAAATGCCTAGTACATACATAAGATACCTGTCATTACTAATCAACTAAATGCAAATAAAAATGAGGTATTATTTCAACCAAAGATTTTAAAAAACAACTGGGGGTGGGGAGGTAAGAGATCAACCAAAGGA
>NW_006357363.1:0-628 GCF_000327345.1 Myotis davidii
AAGGCTAATGAGGCAGGCAATCGAGGCTGTCTGTTCCCTTTGGCCAGGCAGTCCCTTAGTCCTCTGTTTTCACAGTGTGTCAGAGCAATTTGTTTATCTGACATTCAGGAGCTGCTGGTCAGCCCCAGGGAGCAGCTTCACTTAAGCCCTTTAAAATATTAAAGTATTTTTTGAAAACACGTCAAAGAATAAGATGATCTATTGGAGCTAGCATAGTTTCATGGATCATAGACTGTGTTTGATTCATACTATCACTATTGTTTGACCAGGGTTACTAGATTAATAGCCATAGTAGGGATTATATGAGATAATACATATACACCACTTAGCCTAGCTCTGTCTCTAATAGTTCAATAATTATAGCTACTGGTATTATTATGTTAACTTTAGCAGAACATTCAACTATCTCTGATGATATAACAGTAGTAATAAAAAACAATTACTACCATTTATTGAGTATTTATTGTATGCCAAACACATCTTAAGTGCTTAGCATACAATATTACATTGAAGCTCCACAAGGTAAGTGTTCTGGATTAAATAGAGTCCCTAAATATTCATGTCCACAGGAACTTCTGACTGTGTCTTTATTTGTAAATAGGGTCTTTGCAGATATAATCAAGTTAAA
>NW_006357364.1:0-628 GCF_000327345.1 Myotis davidii
CCGTGCACGAATTTGTGCAGTGGGCCTCTAGTTATATTATAATTTCATATAAGTATGAAATTTATAATATCATGCCCCTATAGTCACTGACATCATTCATATCCAGACATCATTCATCCTCTTAAACTGCATCATACAAAAATTAAAAGGCTAAAAGGAAGGTGTGAGGCCAATGAAATATACAGTATTACCTCTAAGCCTCTATTAATTATGCAAAAAAGATTGAGTTTCTGGACTATGAGAAAGTTTTAAAAGTTTGGGTAGGTGTGTCAAGGACCAAGGAAAATATCTGCATGTTGACTGGGCTGTCCCACCTTTTGATTTTTCATGTTTCCCTTATTTAACTCCAAAGGCCAGAGCTGGAGGCCATAATAAAAATATGGGAGAATTTAATGAACATCTAAGCAAATGGGTAAAACAGATGTTATTATGGCAGCACATGTCAGTGAATTTTGAAGATAAATAGGAAAAAAATAAGATTTGCATTTGAGGAAAGTAAGCAAATAAAGCAAAGGGAGTAGATGTTTGCAATGCACTTGTCAAAAACATCTCAGAGTTCCTCACAGAGCTGAGAATCACAGAGTGTAGGGCACACCGACCTAGCCCCCTCCTCCTCCTCCAGTCTCCC
>NW_006357365.1:0-628 GCF_000327345.1 Myotis davidii
AGAGAGAGAGAGAGAGAGAGAGAGAATCAGTGAACCTGAAATTACTGTTTAGCCATATTAGTTAACAAAGAACACCAACACAACACCAATATAGCTCACTGTTTGGTGGTTGAATGTGTTTTCCCCCACAAATGTGAAAATTCTGATGCTTGTGGGCTAAGTGGTTCTCTTTGCTTCTCAGCGAAGGGTCTTTCATCTCGAGAAGGAGACTAGCAACCCTATGATGCAGACCCTGAGCACACTTATTGGCAGAGAGGAACATGTTAGCACCTCTGCATCAACATGGAGACTCTTTGGCAACTGTTGGCAGGTGTCCCCCAACCCAGAGCAGGGGGGACACTGATGAGAAGAACATGGTGCTTCCTCAGCTCTTTGTAAAATGGCTGCAAGGAAGACAGACAAGCCATTCTGGTGAAAAGACCAAAAGAAGGGTCCTGGGAGAAAACCAACAGTGAGTAATTCTGCCCTTGACCTCATTAATCAATAATACAGATGGTGCAGATTACAAAGGGCCATCTGCTGGCAAACTCCTCCATAAATTAAAGCCAGAGGCTCGATTTCCCCTCGCTAGCACTAGGAATCCCTCCCAGCTGGGATTTCATCTTCATATTTCTTTTCTATTTCTGGA
>NW_006357366.1:0-628 GCF_000327345.1 Myotis davidii
GAATGAGTTGAGCTACCTGCAGATAATAAGGAAGGCATTATTGAAATCATTTAAATGATTGAATGAAGTGTTTGAGAGAGGAAGTCATTGTGAGGCATACCATTTTCTTTTTCTTTCTTTTTTTAATATTTTGGTACATGGATTTAATTCTTCCAGTACCTGGAGAGAGAACAATGTAGTATCTTGAGATTTCACATATGACATCTAGCACTATTGCAATGACAAAGACACCCTCTGGCAAACGTTTTCTTTGCATAGCATCCTTCTTGTCATGTTATTTTTGTTGGAAAATGATTTATTAGATAGTTCCTACAGTATGGAGCCTGAATAATTGATGTTGGCTGGATATGAAGGAACGATAACAATCAAATGTAGAGGTTAAGTTCATTAGCTATTAAAAGTCTGTATGAGTCATCATCACTTCAGCCTAACCCAGTAGTTCTCAAAGTGTGGTCCCTGCACTGACATCAGCAGCAAATGGGAGTTTGTTCAAAATGCAAATTTTTAGGCCCTCACTCCAGGCCTACTGAATCAGAAATTCCTGGAGATTGGGCCTTGCAATGTGTGCATGTTTGGTTTGTTTTTGTTCATCCCCATCCCAGGATATTTTTCCATTAATTTTTAGAGA
>NW_006357367.1:0-628 GCF_000327345.1 Myotis davidii
ATTCATCATCCCTTATAGCTCTACCACCCTTACCATTGGCTCCAAGGTTGGGTTTTCAGCATTGTCTACCTTGTGGCAGCATAAGATTCACGTCTCATTCAGTGTTGCCATGGAAGTATCCTGGCTTTCACAACATACCTCGAATTGTTGGCTGGCTGACCTGGGCCCACCATTCTGTTTCGTGAAGACTTCCAAGAAAGTTAACAAAGACCACCCTTTATTCTTAAAACTCCCCTATTCTTATAATTACCATGGTTCTCATAATATTAGTGTGCTAGTACTGATACACAACCCAGTGTTTCACCTTCCACACGCACCTCATCGCAACCTACCATAAGCGAGTACTTATGCTAGGGGTTATCACCAGCCCCATTCACCCCAAGCAGTGGTGAATGGTCCCGTTCCAGAATTTCATTTGGCGGATGTGCTTCCTAGGCCTTTCCATGGCCAGCTGTCAGAACTGGGCTCCCATCAAAGCAGAGCCCAAGACAAGATGCATGTGCAGTTTAAATAGGAAGTCATCTCAGAAGCAAGAGCAAGTTTATTTTTCTGGAGCTGGTCCCAGGGAGCAAGACTGAGGCGATGAAGAGAGTGAGACAAAGAAGGAAGAACTGTCCCTGACTGAGGG
>NW_006357368.1:0-628 GCF_000327345.1 Myotis davidii
CCCTTGTACATTGTTGGTGGGAATGTAAATTGACACATCAATTACATAAAACAGTATGGAGGGTCCTGAGAATCTTGAAACTAAAACTACCATATGATTGAGCAATCCTACTTCAGTATGTTTCCAAAGGCAATGAAATCAGGATATCAAAGACATATCTGCACTTCCATATTCATTGTAGCATTATTTACAAACCTAAGATATGGAAACAATGTAAGTGTCCACTGATAGATGGATAGGTTTTTTTCAAAAATGGTACACACACACACACTGGAATACTATTCAGTGATTAAAAAGGAGGAAACCCTGATACCTGTGACATTATGGATGGACTGTGAGGGCTCTATGATAAGTGAAACCAGTCAGATAGATAAAGACAAATACTGTACAGTCTTCATTTACACATGGAATCTATATAAAAGAGCAAATTCATAGGAGAAAGTAGAATGGCAGTTTCTAGGAACTAAGAGTTGGAAGAAATGCGGAGATAATGGAGAAGTTTGTCAAAGAGCACAAACTTCCAGTTACACAAGGAACAAGTGCTGGAGATCTAATAGAGAGCATGGGGACTTTATTGTGGTAAATATTTTGCAATACATCTACACTAATAAACGAGAAACATGGTAAT
>NW_006357369.1:0-628 GCF_000327345.1 Myotis davidii
TGAAGCAGTGCATGGCAGAGCACCAGCAGGGAAGGTGCCTTACGGATGCAGGTGGCCTTGTTTGTGAGCACATCAGACACTCCCTGAAAAATGCTCCCAAATTTGGGAGGGATACTCTGTCAGGGCTAGAGGTCCTGAATCAGTAAGTTAGAACAATGACCAAGGTGGCTTTAAATGATAAGTATAATAATAATTAGACTTAATTTAGTACAGTTATGCTAAGGACAGCTCTCCTCCCAGGAATTCAGATTGTACCCTTATAATTTATATAGAGAACACAGATACTTTTGCATTTCCAGCAAAGAAACTTTCTTTTTCCAGGAAAATAAGGCACCCGTACATGTGTCGCGACATGTTGTTGAGCTGAGAGCACAACTGCAGCCTCCAGACGCGCAGTCTGCAAGTCTATGCTTCCTCTGGTTACTAAAACAGCACCCACAATAATAAAGGAAAACCCACAGTCAGGTATAGCGAACTCCCTACCTTTTAATTATTCATGCTAATGCTTTGCATGGGTAGACTTTATACTTCACAAATGCTAATCAGGCCCAAAGATTACATGAATAATGGAAAGCCACAGATAATGACCAGATCGGATTTTAACAATGTTTTCAATGCATGCTCTCCC
>NW_006357370.1:0-628 GCF_000327345.1 Myotis davidii
AATGAAGCAGTTAAAATGCAGTGTTGTTTCACAGGGGTAAATGCAGAAGTCTTCCTGAATGAAAGGATCAGAGAGGTCCAGGTGGAGACCAAGAAAGTGAGAACAAGTTACCTACTAAGCAACTCAAGCAAAGGCTGACCTTTGAATGGTGCTGAACTGGGAGAGAGTATGGAAGCTCAATAATGCCCCAAAGTTGCTCTTGCAATGCAGAGAAGATGAAGGAAGTAGTGGGGATGAAGCAGACAGCTAAAGAATGGTCAGATCACAAAGCACACCTAATGCAAAACATCTCTTACCTGTAATCGCAACAGAAGGCCAGCAAACATTTTTAAGCTGGAGAATGGCATGACCAAATTCAAATTTTGAATTATCACCCTGGCAAATGAGCCATAGGAGGAAAAATTGGAGCCAATGAAACTAGCTAGGAGACTGATCAGTTGTTGTTCATGAGGAAGAAGAATTTGATCTAAAGAAGTGGCAATGGGGAAATAGAAGTCAAGTCATGTGATTCAAAAAAGATTTCAGAGGAATACTTCATCTTTTCCCAGAATGGAGTTCTTCTGTGGATTCCATATCTCCTCTAAAATCTCACAATTCTGCCCTAACCGGTTTGGCTCAGAGGATAGAG
>NW_006357371.1:0-628 GCF_000327345.1 Myotis davidii
AAAAAAAAATACACACAGTATCAGAAAAAATGTGTTATAAAAAACTTCTATATGCCTTCATTTAGTTAACTGTTTTCTTCTAAAGTCAAACTTTCCTGTCACCAAGGAATCACTGATTGGCTGCCAACATTTTCCCCATCAAGAGAAGTCTCTGAGACATGGTTTACACTGTTTTCCTTCTCAGAATGAGCCCTCAAATTCATGTTAATCAGATATTAACTGAGTTTTCTGGGTTTCTTTTTAATCTGGCAAAAGACATTTTATTTAATTCAACAAATAAGAATCTGGAATGTACAAAGTACAGCAATACAACAGAGAGCCATAGTCCAGAGTTTATGGTGTGTGGGATGTTGGATATTTTAAGTAATTAAAAATAAAATGCAATGATCATTACAAGAGGAAGGAATGTAATAAAACGAACAGAGAGATTTAATATAGACTCAGTAAAGGCTTCCCAGAATAAAGACAAAAGGCCATTAACAACGGGGACATGCAAAGTTAGGAAAGGAAGTCTCCAGACAAAATGATACTTGTGTTCAAAGACCCTGGGCAAGAAGGGAGCTTGACAAAATTTGGGATCTGAGCCTCTGAGAACGAGAATAAGTGTGTGTGTGTGTGTGTGTGTGTG
>NW_006357372.1:0-628 GCF_000327345.1 Myotis davidii
TGTCATGGTATTTGGAGGTGGGGCCTTTGAGAGATGATTAGCTCATGAGGTTTGAGCCTCTTGAGTGGGTCTGTGCCCTGCCTGAAATGCCTTTAGACAGCAATACTCTTTTCCCAAGAACACAATAACTTAATTTTTGTCTGAGTGCTTACTCTGTGGCAGTCACCACTGAAGGAATTAACTGTATTACATATTTTAGTCCTCACAATGACCCCAGGAGGTGGAACTGTTACCTCTTCTATTTTACAGATGAGAAAACAGATACAGAGTGGCTAAACAGTTTCCTCAAGGTCACACAGCTATTAATGAAAGACCAGGGTGTCCGATTCTGAACCGTGTATTATTAACCACTAGGCAGTGTTGCCTCCTTCAGTTAAACCTCAAAGAAAGGGAAAGTTATCTACATGGGCAGGTGCTGAAGACTCCAGGTCCTCCGGGCAAACAGTCCTGGGTTAAGAGTACCTGGGAAACACAGGAAGAGTCACCTCATTTGTCCAATGAAAACTGTATTTCTATCTGCAAAGTGTCCAGAAGGGAGTCGGGGTAAAAGCGAGAGAGTCGTGCCTGTTCTCTTTTTATAAGTGGCACTTAAGCTTCTGAGATGTTGGAGCTCTGAGCTCTAAAGGGC
>NW_006357373.1:0-628 GCF_000327345.1 Myotis davidii
TTCATTCAGTGGCCATGTTTCCTTAGCCTCTTCCAACTGGTTTCTATTTCTCAGTTTCTCCTTGTCCTGAATGACCTTGACACTTTGGAAGTGTTTTGGTAGGTATTTTGTAGACTGTCTCTCAGTTTGTGTTTTCTGATGTTTTCTTGTGACTGACTGGACTGAGGTTGTGGTTTTGAGGAGCAGCTCCACAGAGGAGATGTGTCACAGTGCATCATTCAGAGGTAAAAGGTATCAATATGTCTCCTGTGTTGTTAAAGTGACGTCTGTTAGATCTCTCGTCTATAAGTTTACTATTTTCCTCTTAATAAATATTTGGAGGAGACAATTTAGACAAATATCATGTTTCTCCTGAAAATTTTGGCACTAATGTTGATATTTGTCTGTGCATCTTGCCTTGATTACTGTGGGATTCTAATGGTGATTTTCTAGTGTACTTATTCCTTCTGCATTTATTCATTGGAATTCTTATGTTTAAAAGAAAAAGTTGCCCATTTTCTCCCTCAAGAAAACTTTATTTTCTTGAAAACCAATAACAGTAACTCTTCACCTCTTTGTATGGTTGATGATCCAAATGTCCTGACTACCTTGTGCCGGAGACCAATTCCAGCATGTACAGCAGGGCTGC
>NW_006357374.1:0-629 GCF_000327345.1 Myotis davidii
TGCCTCATACCCAGAACCTAAATTACTTGTGACCTAAATTAGCTGCTGATACTCATTTCTTACATATAAGACAGTCACGAGAATCTGAGCATATTTTATCTAAGTATAGTCTTTGTCTCCAATTTAAATAATTAGAGGAGAATTTAAAAATAATGCCATGTTTTATCATATATACGCTATTTTCGTAAATAGCAGGAATTTGTCCAAAAGTTTGCTTTCCTTTGGATTATCAAAGGGTAGATGAGGTTTTCCTGCAATTATTGCATGGTGGATATGTTCTTACTCTAGCTCGCAGCCTGGATTAATACTTTGTTCCATGTGCAGAAATCTCTTAAGACCCATGACAGGTTTACAGATAAAAGAGTTTTGTGTTCCAAGGCAAAAATTCTAAATAGGAACACATTTACTTTTCGTATTTAGGGGGAAAATGGCTGGATCTTACTATATTTCTGAATCCTTTAATGTTACCAAATATATATCACGATTTATGGCTTCACAGAAGAAAATGTGCTGATGTAGAATTTTCTACTTGAAAAGTAGAAACACAAAGGTGGAGTGCCATTCATATCATATGCAGGGTACATGCCACCAGCATATTATTGTTGACTTTAACCTTGACCCTGTGGCTG
>NW_006357375.1:0-628 GCF_000327345.1 Myotis davidii
CAGGTAGAGCTAGAGACACATGGCACAGAAGGAGACAGAGGCAGGGATACCAGGCAGGTCAGAGCCTGAAGCGGACAGACAGAGGTACAAATAACAGAGACAAAGGCACAGAAACAGGGATAGCGAGACAAGGGAACTGATGGAAGAAGAGCAGCCGGTCTGGGTAAGCAGCGCTGGGGAAGAAGCTGGGCTGGCGGCACGGGCACCTTCGGGGTTGGGCGAGCGCAGCAGGTTGCGGTAGAGCGGCCACCGCAGTAAGAGCAGTTTCGGGTGTGGGTGGGTGGCTGGGGGGCGCTTAGACGAGCATGTTGGTGAGCTGGACCTTGCTCCTGCATGTCTCAGGTGGGGAGGAATCATCCTGTGGCAGAGGATTCAGGGCATTGGCGAATGACCCCCATTGAAGGCATGGCCTCCATCACTGACATTCAGCAAAGCTCCTCACGTGTCAGGATCTGGGATTTCTCTGGGAACCAGGCAACCATGGACCTCGGCAGACGCATTCCCTCTGGCAACATCAGCCACACTTAGAGTACTGAGTATTAAGGAGGGGTCTGGGATGTCTATTTGAAGCAGGGGGGCCCGCGGGGGTGAGGCTGACGGAGCCCTAACGAAGCATGCCCGACTCCGG
>NW_006357376.1:0-629 GCF_000327345.1 Myotis davidii
TGTGCCCTGACTGGCAATCAAACCTGCGACCTTTTTAGTGCACAGACGATGCTTCAACCAACTAAGCCATCTAGCCATGTCTATCGTATTTTCTAATTATAGCCATTACTCACCATATGGACCCAGCATTTCAGTATGCTGTGGAAGTGCCAGAGATATAGCTTCTATCATCCCAAACTTAAGGGGCCTGAATCTTTGATTTTCTTTGCAACCTATATCACATCGCTTAGCTACACTCTACTATACTAGTATATCATGTAATTTAAATCCAGAACCCATCCAAGGAGCCCTCACAAGACTTGGAGAACCAAATGATGAGGGTAACATAGAAATCATAGAATTTAATAATTGTGTACTAATTTGCAAATTTTGCCGTGGCTTTCATACACACATACACAACCATGCTTACCCCACTCCTGCTCCTCCATACACATGTACCCACATTCACACACATATTGTGTTCTTTCAGTTTGTCTTACTATGGGCCATTAATGCTGAGGAATAAGAGTTTTTCTCCAGGATTATAATTCTAATAATTTTAAAAACTTGTTTACCTATTTTCCTCAATTTTAGACTCCCTCTATATAAAAGCCTAAGTGACCGAACCACCGAATGACCGACCAGTCAAG
>NW_006357377.1:0-629 GCF_000327345.1 Myotis davidii
CTAATTAGCAAATTATGCTTTTATTATTATAGAATCTATAGGCATATTACAAAAACACCAGGGAATTCAGTCCTAGAAGCCTGTTCACTCTATTTTGGTAGTCATTTTAGGTGATAACAGATACTGTCCATGGCACTCAGTTAATTATTAACATCATTCTAAATTTTGGCCCAAACACTGCCCATCCAATCTTTAGGTCAAATTATAATAAAAGGAAATGGCATGAAGCATCATCATGTTGCTATCTTAATGCATTCTGTTTCTCTTGTATTTCTTTTTTCCATATAATTTCCAGTGAAACCACCTAGTTTTTGTGTAGACTGTGATCTGTTTTCATACATATTCCAGTGGGAGGTGTGAGCATTGGGAAGTTTGTATAACTCAGTAGAGGACATTTAAGTCTACTCTGTACACAATGAGTAATTAATGGGTGTTCTCTTCTTATTTTTAACAAATATTTCTTTGTAGAATAAAATTCTGACAGGAAAATTATAGAATTATTGCCTACAATTGGAGTTATGTTAATAATTGGATGCTATCTACTCCTTCAAATGTAAAGGAGGTTTATATAAGAAGGCTTAAGAGGCAGTACTCTGTTAAGAATATAGGTATTCTTTTACAAATATAGG
>NW_006357378.1:0-629 GCF_000327345.1 Myotis davidii
TCCAGTACTAATTCTTAAATTTCAGGAAAAGATGTGTGTCAAAGCAGAAGACTAGACTCAGATGGAAAGCAGGGTCTTTGAAGATCATCTGGACTACAGAGTTTACAATGCTTATTTAGTTATTATTTGTATTTCAGAAGAATCAGGTGCCAAGCAGTGAATGCCAAGAAAACCACATTGGTATATTCAAGTTCAAAAAGCGGGAGGCCACAAGGATAGTGGGGTCATGGTGCTATTATGCTGAGAAATACCAACCAGCTAGCTTTTCATGACTAATGTCTGAAAACATAATCCCCATCTGCATCTCTGACCATACTTTGACTTTGAACCTGAACAAAGGCATGGATCTGCCAAACGACCTATTCATTTATGGAACCTGAAATATATGCTGATCCATTTTAATTTTCCTGTTCTTACTAATTTTCTCTCTATATTTTCACAATATGCTTTGGCCATCTTATTGAATTCATGGGGCTATATTCTGAAATCCTTATTCTTCTTTTCCCAGTTTTATTGAGGTAATAATTGGAATATAACACTGCATAAATTTAAGATATACAACATGTTGATTTTATATAGTTATATATTTTGAAATAATTACCATCATAGTGTTAGCTAACACCTCCATC
>NW_006357379.1:0-628 GCF_000327345.1 Myotis davidii
AAAGGGTGTTACATATGTGTAGTCTCTTTCTAAGGTGGAGAGTGGTGTTGTGGGTAAGGTACTAGAGCCAGCCTGCCTGCGTCCAAATCCCATGGTAAATGAATGCATTGACTTAGGTATCTCTACTTGCTGCTCTGTTTAGAGTGCTTCCAACTTTCCCCATGTTACATGATGCCACCACAAGTATATTTGTGTATAGAGAGCTTCGTTCCTGTGGGTTAATTTTTTCCTAGAAATGGAATCATTGGGTCAAAAGACATCCCACTGGTGTGTGGATTGAGAAGTCACTCGATATCCCTATGCTCAAGATTCCTCATGTGTAAAGTGGGGTTGAAAGTAGTAGTTCTTTCCTCACAGGGTTGTTGTGAGAATGAAATGAATTACTATGTGTAAGACACTTAGAATAATTGTGGCACAAAGCAAATATTATACTTAATTTGTTACTATTATCTCTGCTGAGGGTGTACATTTTAAACTTTATCTCTAGTTGTGAAGGAAGGGTTATCCCTTATTGAAAAACATCTTGGGTTTTAGGGAGCATGGGACAGTGGTTTCTTTAGAGCAGGGCTGGGGTCCCAGGGCCATATAAGGCTGGATAAATCATTTGGTCTGGCCCTGCCAAGGCATT
>NW_006357380.1:0-629 GCF_000327345.1 Myotis davidii
TCCTTTCTTCCCCTTTTTCTGTGTGCTTTGTGGCTTCTTTCTCTTCAATGGAACTGGTAAAATAACAAGATATAGTGGTTAAAGTCCTGATATGGGAGTCACACATGACCTTTGCAATAACTTGTCAAGTGGCCTGAATAGGTCACTGAGGCTGAACTTACAATAGACCTTGTAGTTGGCTTTGTCTGTTTACTGTTAAATGAGCACAGATCTTAAGATTATTATTTCCATAATTTCCACCATACACACGATTCTGTTCTGAGTTATATATCAGGAAGACCTCCCAAGTTTATCTTCGAATATAACTCCTCCACTGCCCAGATTCTTTCTGGAAATGAATTGGATAAACACACTCACTTGGATGTGTAAAGATTTGACAATTTATGTATTACTTATTTCAGGATTTTGTGCCTTATTTAAAGGGATAACTTGTGAATGACTCCCAAAATATACTCAGGATGAAATTTCAGGCACCAAAGGAAAGGTTGATACAAGTCAGATATTTGGAACATCATGGCCAGCATTCTGAAAATTATTTTTTACTGGTATTGTCCCATTTTGTGTATTCCTGAAGATGACATTCACTGGAATAAAGGACATTTTTTAAAATATATTTTTTATTGATTTCA
>NW_006357381.1:0-629 GCF_000327345.1 Myotis davidii
ACTATGCATTGTTTTTATTACTTAGTAGATGACTATGCTATGTAGAGCACTCAAAATTAAATCATTCAGCAAGCATTTATTAAACACATTTGTATTGAATGAAGTGAATCAGTCATATTCAACAAATATGTATTAAAAATCTTCCATGCCCACACCATGCTCTTGGGACGAATTAATGGAAGCTAAAAAGGGACATACATTTCTGCCCCCTTGAAGCTTATAGTCTAACATGGGAACAATATAAAACAAAACAAAAAATAATATGTAAATATATAGTACACTATAGGAGGGGTTAAGTGCTGTAGATAATGAAAAAAATAGAGGAGCACATCAGGAGATATGTGTACATATGTGTGTGGGGATGGGTGGGCACAATTTTAAACAGGGTGGTCAAGCTAGGCCTCATGGAGAAGGTCACATGTAAACACTCACTTGAAGGAGGAGAGGTTGGTTATTCAGATATCTTAGGGGAATATTGCTTCTAGAAGAAAGAATATATGGCATACGCATCTGAAGGCAGGATGGGGCCTGGCATCTCAGGTCTAGTGTGAATAGAACAGAATGAGTGAAGAGGAGAGAGATAAGAGTGGAGAGTAGGGTGATTGTGCAGGCAATGCATTGCAGACCAG
>NW_006357382.1:0-629 GCF_000327345.1 Myotis davidii
TAAGCAAGTACTACACAAAGCACAGTGCTATATAACACACACGCGTATAAGATTCAGTGGTGGCAAAGGAAATAACTTCCTATTCTTGAAAAGACTGAGTTCAATCCTACAAAGAATAAGAGCCTGGAGGGTATATTGAAGGAGAAGTAGGATTTAATCTAGTAAAGGAAACAAGAAAACACTTTTCAAGAAGAAATTGTAGATACAGAGATATGGAGTCATGGAACCGTATCACAAAACTAGGAACATTTATGTATTTTGTATGAATGGAATAAAGGCTATAAGGAAGAGAGGAGCACAAATCTGGGGAGGTAGACAAGACCTAAGAAAAAACCCAAATAAATGGGGAAAAAATAAACAATGTATATAAACATATAGGCCTAAATATACCTAAGTCTATTCACAAGAAACTGCTAAGGGCAGATGAACGGAAGGACTGAGCAACAGATTTAAGTGCAAAATTAAAAAAGAAGACTAGATTTATATCAGTCTTTTTAACCGTCCCAGTAGAGAGTGAAAGATTCATCCAAGAGGCAGTTAGGAACTACTGAGGAGCTTTAACAGGATAGAAACATGTGCTAGAGTGTGGGGGTTACAAGAATCTAGTAGAAGTGTGGAGAATGAAGCTG
>NW_006357383.1:0-629 GCF_000327345.1 Myotis davidii
CGCGAACCACAGGTTGAGAACCGCTGCTTTAGGGACTTTTAGGAGAGAATGCATCGTCCCACTGGTCCTTTTACAGTGTCAATCCATATTCACTATCCAGGGCCCAATTGGACGCAAACTACAGATTTTACCATGAAGAACATGGAAGCAAAACCCATTTCCTCACTTGCTGGGCGTAGGGGGGCAAAAAAACCTTGCAGCCTTTTGCTTGCTCTCGCTCCAGAAGCACACAGGTAAAGGACGGACCCAGGAAACATCACATAGGACTTCACTTGAGCAAACCTCCCGCTTGCCGGTGACGTCACCGGAAATGGCTGCTTGTGACGCTAAAGGGCCCGCCTTCTCGCGCCGGGCGCCGGAAGCAAAGCGCAAGTGGACGTGCATTCGCTTCCGGTCCCGGTCGCCATTTCTATCGGTTGCAGGTTCTCACGCGTTGTAGTCCTCCTGGACCATGAGCTATGACTACCATCAGAGCTGGGGCCGCGACGGTGGGCCCCGCGGCTCCGGCGGGGGCTACGGAGGAAGCCACGGAGGGGGTCACGGAGGCAGCCACGGAGGGGGTCATGGGGGGAGTCGAAGCTCCGGAGGCGGCGGCGGAGGGGGTGGGCGCGGAGGCCGAGGCCGACATC
>NW_006357384.1:0-629 GCF_000327345.1 Myotis davidii
ACACACACACACACACACACCTCCAGATGAAGGAAGGATGCAATTACGGTATAAAATATATTAATTCTCTCACGGGTATTAGAAGAGTCCTAGAATGATATCAATTCAGTCCTCTGTATTATGAAAGTTTTACTGGAAAACAGAATGACCACTACATTAAAGCATACTATAATCCATGTTTTTATCATTATTTCTTAATCAAACCCTACTGGTATTAAATATTTGCCTCCATTATTATGATAAATTTGCTCTTAGAATTTTATACTGGGGTGATTTTTGTTATTTTCTTAAGCCAACAAATATACAAAATGAATGCATGTTCTTTTGCTGCAGACAAATCACTCACTGCCACAGACTGCTAGAGACCTGTGACTCCCAGGCAATAGAAAGGAGCATAGCAAGTAAGGTCATTTTTCGGGACACAGCTATGGCCCATGTTTGGTGCCCCTCTGCTTGACTTTCCTAATTGTTTTTGGCAGCTGAGGTTACCTATTTCTATATTAGCAATAAAATACAGGCGCGTGGCCACAGTTTTGGCATATGTTTGACATTTATTTTGATATTAAATTATCTTAATTATTCAACAGCCTGTCAATTCCTCAAGGGTAGGAATTTTTGTAGAAGACACT
>NW_006357385.1:0-629 GCF_000327345.1 Myotis davidii
TGCACCTGCACGGCTCTGCTTGCCATTTCTTAGTTTACTCTATCACAGTGGTCTCCCCATCTCCTGGTTTGTTTGACCTGCTCCATTGCCCCTTTTCACTGGTAAAGAGGTATCTTTCCAAAACATGTTCTTCTCTTTTCCAATACCTGCTGTTGGTACCATTGCCTACACACAGTGATCCTCAGACTTGGATGTGCTCAAGAATCACTGAAGGAACTTTTTTAAAAAAAAACAAAACAAAACACAGATTCCTCCAGAACCAAAATTTCCAGAAGTGGGGCGAGGACAATCTGTATTGTTTATAAGTTCTCCAGATGGCTCTTTCCTATCAGCCTGGTTCTAATTGGGGGACCAGGATTTTTGGAACTGCAAGTAAAGGCAAATGTAGCTCACAGTCTTTCACACTTTCACATAGACTCTTCCCTGTATAACACTTATTTTTTCCTCTTGTGACTACCCCTCTTGCACTTTCTGTCCACGTGGTTCTTTTTGGTGAGACTGGTGGAGGTGGTGTGGGCATGGCCCAGGCGTGGCCAACTGGAGTCACAGTGAAGTGCTCAATAGGGCGCCCGATCCAAGCCAGCTAATGGGAGTCACTCCCAGTTTCTTTGTTGAGACCACTGAGAAAG
>NW_006357386.1:0-629 GCF_000327345.1 Myotis davidii
TGAGTATAAATGAGCAAGAGTCATATTCGTTATTACAAAATCTGTATGTCCAGGCCACACCACAGACCAATTAAACCGGGAAACCTGGGGGTGGGAACCAGACATCAGTATTTGAAGGTTTCCAGGTGATCCCAGTGTGCACTGAAGGCTGAGATCCAATGACTGTGAAGGCCATTGGAAGTAGACAACCTCCATTTGCTTCTCAGACAGACCACTTCTCAGATGTGACACCTGGGGCTTCTTCCTGGCCCTCTCCCTAATTCTTTCATCTGTTCTAATTTATTTTTGCAAAGTAAATAAATTTGTAAATGTCAGTATCTTATTAAAACAAATAGCATGGGACACACATTACAAATGACACACAAAGACATCACAACCCCCAAACTGAGGCAGCTGGTACTTTTTAAAACCCACGTATATCATGATCCATTTCAGGGCATAAGAATGTATGTTATTATACCCAAAGCATTTCAGTTAGGATTTGATACTTACAAAATGGCAGTGTAATCTCAAAGAATTACTCCTATTTCTACATAATTAGTTTGTTTTTTCATGGCAAGGAGAGGGTTTGGATGTTCTATGGAAAGATAGCCCTTGCTGGTTTGGCTCAGTGTATAGAGCATCGGCCT
>NW_006357387.1:0-629 GCF_000327345.1 Myotis davidii
CTTCTCTCCATCAGGCCTGATCAGGGTGTTGACCTGGCCACGTCATTGTCAGTGCTTCTTCACAGCCTGTTTGATCTGGTGCTTGCTACCCTTGACATCCACAATGAACACAAGTGCATTGTTGCCTTCTATCTTCAACAGGGCTGACTCAGGAGTCAAGGGTGGGACTTAATGATGAATAGTGGGTCAAACTTCACTCTCCTGCAACTGCCCTTGTGAGGATATTTGGGCTCCCTTCAGAACTGCAGTGTCTTGGGTCATCCAAAGGTGGGTGATATGTGGATCTTTTTGTGTGTGCATGTGGCTGTGGACACCTTGTGTCACTGTTTTTTTCTTTTTTCTTCTTCTTCATTTGGCCTTCAAAGCCTTTGCTTTCACTTTAAGAAGGATAACAGGGGCTTCCTTCCTTGCTCTCGGCACAATCTTGGTGAAATGGGTTTGTGAGACCTATTCCCAAGGATACCTCCGTTTTATAATGAATGTGATATGTACAGGTTGGGTCAAATGGATGTGGAATTCTTAGCTTAGCTGTCTCCTGGCTGGGATTTTCATGGTCAATCCTTAGAGTCATGAAAGGTAATTGTCTCTGATTTTCGCAGGGCTTCCTGAAAGAGGAAAGAATAGAGCTC
>NW_006357388.1:0-629 GCF_000327345.1 Myotis davidii
AACACAGTATATCCACTCAGCCAATCCCCAAACATCAAGCCAACCAGGCTATTTCCTTGTTCCTTGATCTTTCTAAATAATGTGAGATTTGCAACCCCAGGCAATCACGCCCTGTTTCCAAGTTTGATCTAATGCTCTATGAAACTTGCTCTTGCCCAGAATCCACTGGAAGAAGGCTCCATTGCTTGTGAGGCACTTTACTCCCCAATTCATGGATCATTTTCCTCTGAATAAAGGACATCAAACTCATTACTAAATGGTTTTACTTTTGTTTTCTGACAGAATAAAATGTAGGAATTGTAATTATGGGAATCTGAAGATTTTATAGGTCCAAGAATTCTCTCATTTTATACCTCCTGTAAGAATAGTGTTCTGAACCATATCAAATTCAAAACCATATTTTTGTCCTGTTATGAAGTAAAGCATACATATTCTATTAGTTCTATATATACACATATTTACTCCCTCTAAAAAAACAATTAATATTCCAAAAAAGTACCTTTTGAGAGTGCAAGGGAATGGTAATCTCCACATGTGATCTGAATTATAGTTTTTTCTTGAAAAAAACTATAACATTGAAGCCTGATGAAAGAAAATATATTTTATGCCAATCACTATATGAATGAAAG
>NW_006357389.1:0-629 GCF_000327345.1 Myotis davidii
AATCTACTTTCTGTCTCTGAATTTGCCTATTCTGGGCTTTCCTTCACCATGGTGCAGTCGGAGACTGAAATATAAAAGGAATTATACTAGTATCATACAGGTCTTTTGAACTGCTTCCTGCATTCAGCATGAGGTTTTTGTGGTCATCTGTGTAGTGCGTGTCAGAACGTCATTGCTCTGTATGCTGAGTAATATTCCATTGTCTGGACTGAGCCCATTTCCTCCATCCAGTCATTAGTTAATGGATATTTGGGTTGACTTGTTTCCACTTCTTGGCTATTTTGAATCATGCTGCTCTGATCGTCCCTGTACATGTTTTTATGTGGGTGTGTGCGCTTTTTACTCTCTTGAGTATATACCTAGAATTGTTGGGCCCTATGGTAACCCTATGTTGAGCCATTTGAGGCACTTCCGGACTGTTTACCAATGTGGCTGCCCCATTTTCCATCCTCTGGCCTTCCCAGCAGCGTATGAGGGTTTGGTTTCTCCACATCCTCCATGCATGTTATTCGTTGTCATTCTTATTATAGCATCCCCACGTGGGCGTGAAGTGGTATCTCCTTGTGGTTTTGAGTTGCATTTTCTTAATAGCTACGGATGTTGAGCATCTTTTCATGTGCTTTTTGGCC